>NC_022033.1:22198202-22203765 GCF_000317375.1 Microtus ochrogaster | reverse complement strand
GGGCTGAAGGTGTGGGCCCCCACTGCCTGGCTGTTGTTGTTAATGTGTTTGTGCATATTTGTATGAGTGTGTGCTATGTGAATGTGCTATAGGTGGATGTGTGTGTGTGTAGGTATGTGTAGGTGCCTATGGAGGCCAGAAGAGGGCATTGGAGTCTGTGGAGCTAGAGTTAGAGACAGTTGTGAGCTATGCAACAATTGGTGCAGGGAACCAAACTTGGATCCTCTGGAAAAGCAGCAGGTTCTCTTTACCACTTAGCATTTTACATATTTAAACATTTTTACATGCCAGATTCCATTGTCCTCAGTTTTCACTACCCTCGAAGGAACTGATACTATGTCCATTTTATCGTTGAAAAATGGCAGTCAGGGACTTGAGCTTGTTCAAAGTCAGACATCTGGTTGAAGTGGTTAGCTCTGACAATCTGAGGAGGGCTCAGGGTTAGACCATGTGGCTCTTCCTTTCCTGTGAGCTTATCTCTCACACACACAAACACACACACACACCACACATACACACACACACACTCCCAGATCTGTCTTCCATCTTGAACATGGTTTGTTTATGAAGAGGGTAGAGGAGGAGACAACTTGGATATGGGTTTGGCATAGAGTGGTTTTTGTCCTTGGCTCTGAACCTCAGGAGGAGTTGGTGCTCAGCAGACAGGCTCTGGAGGAGCAGCAGTCATGTGGCCCACACTCAGCCAGCAGAGCAGACCAGGGGCCCAAAGCTGGACAAAACACACAGCCTGGAGAGGTGAGCTGGGCCCAGTGGTGTAGGAGGAGACCGTCAGCAGCTTGTTCCCTCCTTTAGGAATGGGCCTCTGACCCCAAGCTGACAAATTGGTCCCTTTGCCCTCCATCTTTCTCCCTGTCTGTCGGGCTGCCTGGATGAGCATCCTGGGTCTCCCCTTCAGGTAGCTGTGGCTGAGCCTAGTCCTGGGGCGGAGGAGAAGGAGCAGTGGACACAAAGGCTGGAGCGTCTGCAGCAAGCAGTGGCGCAGCTGGAGTTTGACCGGAGCAAGCTGCAACACCACAACACGCAGCTGCGGACTGCACTAGAGCAGGTCAGGAGCTTTGGCAGTCCCCCTCTGGGGCCCCAAATCTCCATTTCTTGTGCCCGTTTTTGAGTTTTATTAAGTTACAGCCGTGTTTGTGGAGCCTGCTGGCCATGCTGGAGAGCAGATTAACTGTGACAGTGGGAACAGCCCACGAACAACCCACACAGCCAGCCTGAGAGCCGGCCAGCCTCCTCTCTCTGTACCAGGAGCACTTCTGTATATCCTACCTTATGCCTCCCAGCCCAGGAGTCTCACTGCCCATGGCTTCCAGCTCTCCACACTCACCCCTGCACATGTGCTGACTCCAAATCAAGATGTGTTTCTCTCTTGCATATTGGCAGGTGGAGCGAGAACGTAGGAAGCTGAAGAAGGAGTCCATACGTGCATCCCGAGCAGGGTCACTGGAGATGAGAGAAGCGATGGCTTCATCCCCTACACAGCAGGTTACCTGCTTTTCTTACCTGCCTCTTTCTTCCTGCCCCTATAGAGACTCAACCCTCTGTAGTGCATATCCCAGACCAGTGTAGACGTAGAGACAGCCACTCGAATCTAGAGAGCGCCCCCGCCTCCAACTTGACTCTGTCCTCAGTCTGTCCTTGCCTTAGGAGGAGGTCTGACATCAGTGGGTAACTGCAGTCAGGAACAGTGGGTTCAGATCCACTCACTCCCTGAGCAGTGCCTTAGGTTCCCCGGTTACCCAGAGTCCCCGGCGTCCAGTGGCTGTGTCGTGCTTTCCAGCCCAGGGCTTTGACCACAGCTCCACATCTATGAGCCCCTTAGTTCTAAGTTTATGTAAGGGTTCTGATATGTCCTGGCACAGAGCCCATTTTCAGGGAAGGGTAAGCTGTTCCTGTCAGCATGGGCCGAGGAATTGCTTCTCCTCCTGAACATCTCCAGCTTCACCCCACTTTTAATGAACATTTCCCAAGGGCAGATACTTTCTTCACCTTCATCCCAAGGCTGGCATAAAACAGATCCACCATGAATCCTTAATGTTAAATAAAAAGGTTCCTCACAGAAGATGCTGCCCATGCTGCTGCCATGGGCCCTCTAGGGCCTCCCCTTGGCCTGGAGCCATGCCCGTATGCTTCATTCAGTTCAGGTACTCCTGGCCCTCAGGATGTCGCCACCTCCCGGGAGTGGGATGAGTTGAGCACTGCCTGCTCAACAGATAGGCCCCTAGAAGCCTTGCTGGCCTTGGGCCAGGGGCAGAGGTGGGTGCTGTGGAAACTCCAGAGCGGACAGCCCGTTCTGATAGGTCCGTTTTTTATCTCCCTCAGGATGGAAGAGGAGGTCAGAGGGGTTCCTCGGATAGCATGCATATGGTTGAGCTTCAGAGAGAGGTATGTTCTGGAAGGATCCATCTTCTATTCCCCCTTTCCCTCACTGTGCTCAGGCAGCAAATTTTGTGTCTGTGTATTTCCAGCTGAGAGGGAGAATCTTCGGCCCCAGAGAACTTTATCTCCATAGGAGGCAAATGTGATCCAGTCTCAGCTTCTCCTGCAGGGTGGCAGAAAGTCTGGGGCAGCCTCCAGGTCCGTCCTCACAGAGGGAGAGGAGACACAGAGGGTCAGGGCAGCCTCCAGGTCCGTCCTCACAGAGGGAGAGGAGACACAGAGGGTCCGGGGCAGAACAGGACAGGAAGCATTGAGGCCTGGTCCTCGGCTGTAGGCAGGCAGGACTTGGACAGTAGCAGAGGGACTCAGACACGGCCAGGCAAGCTGCCACATCCAGGAAACTAACGCCTCCTGCCTCCTATGCCTTACCTAAAGGTCCCACGTTCCTCTTTCTCCTCCCTCCTCCTCTCCACACCTTTCTCCTACCCCACCTAGGAGTAATGAAGAGATAGATAGGATTCCTGAGTCTCTCTCAAAATCAGTATTTACTGTCGGCAGGCTGAGTCCAGCTGGACCTGGGCTGTGCTTTGTAGTTACATTTCTATGAAGCCCCTGACTCAGAGTCTGAGACAAGCCTTGGGACGTGCTTTTTTCCTGGTGTGTCCCTCAGAGCTGCCCTCTAAGGCCCTCCCCTCACCTTAGTTCTGGATGGTCCTGATAGTCTGGTCACTTCACCGTTCCCATTCCCGTTCCCGTCTGAGGCATGGGAAGTTTAGTTGGAGATTCTCAACCTTGGCAGTATCTTAGAGCCACATTGGGGAGGAGTTTTGGAAAAACACTGATACTGGGGTCTCATCCCATTCTAGTTAAGTTGGAATGTTTCCTCCCAAAGATGTGATGGAACTTGTGCCTGATCCAAGTGTTCAATGGTTGATTAGGTTGTGGTTATGCCTGAGTACACACATTATTGAAATCATCAAAATTAAAACTCTGGGTATTTGAGCAAATGTAAATTAAATTTCCCTTGGGTGATGTTAGTGAGGGGCTGGAGAGATGGCTCAGTGGTTAAGAGGATCTAGGTTCAGCTGCCATCGCCAACATGGTAGCTCACAACCATCCCCAACTCCAATTCCAGGGCATCTGGTGCGCTTTTCTAGCCTGTAGGCACCAGACACACATGGTGTACATAAATACGTGCGGGCAAAACAGGCATACAGTTTTCTTTAAAAAAAAGTAAATCTTTTAAAAATTAAAGAAAATAAAGTCGTTGAGTTTAATTATGCTGTAGCGCCCCATGTCATCTGTTGTCCTAGTTCACGATAAAACACCCTGATGACAGCCATGGACAGGAAAAGGGTTTGTTTTAGCTCTCAATTTCAGGTACCAGTCCATTGTAGCAGGGAAGTAGAGGCCGCCGGAAGTCAAAGCAGCTAGTGGCGTCACAGTGAGCAGCCAGGGTGAATGCATGCATGCCTACTGCTTAGCTTACTACAGTGCAGGACCATAGACAGGGAATGGTACCACCAGCATGATTTATGTAGGTAAGGCAGTCCCTTACAGACGGGTCACAGGCCACCCTGATGTACGCAGTCCCTCACTGAGGTTTTCTCAGGTGCTAGATTGTGTTGACATTAAGCCAGCCATCATAACTGGAGTCAGCATTGAGAATCACTGGATTTGGAGTCCATGGAACCCTTCCCCTAACACCAGAGCCTGATTCTGAGATTCATATACATGTTGGTTCCAGCATGGAGCCGCAAGAGCACAGAGCAGAAGGGCCAGGACAGCTTCAGAGCCTTCAACTGCTCTCCTTCTTGGTTTTCCTGTCCACTAGGTAGCCCTGCTGCGAGCCCAGCTGGCGTTGGAGCGGAAGCAGAGGCAGGAGTACATTGCGCGATCGGTGCAGACCAGCCGTGAGCTGGCAGGCCTCCATCACAGCCTGTCTCACTCCCTCCTCACAGTGGCCCAGGCCCCCGAGGCCACTGTTCTGGAGGCTGAGACCCGGAAGCTGGATGAGTCCCTGAGTCAGAGTCTGACATCCCCAGGGCCAGCCCTGCTACATCCCAGTCTGAACACTGTTCACACCACACCCAGGTAGCAGCCACAGCCAGGGGGCGCACATCAGATGACTGCAGAGGGGGATCACAGCTCCCTGCAACAGCTGCTGGTTTGCCAAAGGCAAGATTTAGCTCTTACCCAGCTAGGAGGCCCAGGTCAGCTAATAGTCCCAGGAAGAAAATGGGAACCCTCCAGGCTGGAGGGGGTTGCAGCTCACATGGGAATGAGGCAAATCACATTTGCTTGCTAACCTACTGTTACCCAAGAAGTGCCTTGCCCTGCCCATGGGCATCTGTTGTCTTTCCCTGTTGAAGCAGCCACAGTCTGTACTAAGCCTGAAGGCCCTGTTGGCACCAGCAGCATGTGGGTGTTCTGTCCTGGGCAGGAGCATCCTGAATGCATTGAGTGCAAGGAGTGTTCACTGCCTTCTTGGCTTCAGTGTCTCCCCCATCTTCCCCTTCACCAATAAATTCCAGGTCTCTGCATCTGTCCTGGGCTGCTGTCTCCACTTCTGTAGCTGGGCGGAAGCAGGACATCAGGGGAATTAAGAAACATACTGCGTCGGGCAGTGGTGGCGCACACCTTTAATCCCAGGGAGGCAGAGGCAGGTGGATCTCTGTGAGTTCGAGATCGGCCGGGTCTACAAGAGCTAGTTCCAGGACAGACTCCAAAGCAGCACAGAGAAACCCTGTCTCAGGGGCAGGGGCAGGGGCAGGGGGAGAGAAACATACTGCATGAGATGCTGTCTAACTGGGAAGGTTACAGAAGCCAAGCCTGGTCCAGCCTCAGGGGTGACTGATGAGAGCCATGTAACAAGTCTGGTGAGATGCTTGGCACTTGCTGCCAAGCCTGACAACCTGAGTTCTATCCCGTCCTACACGATGGGAGGGAAAGTTGCCCTCTGACCTCCACACATGTGCAATAGCACATACATGCCCATACATGTGCACATACATGTAAATAATAAACGGAGAACCAGGTAACACGTTAACAGTTTAGACAGTCCTGCATATGAGCAGAAGTCCTGTGGAAATTCCGAGGGAACGAGGGAGGCGCCCGAGAGTGCTGCTGAGCACACTGGTGGGGCTGGTCTATCTGTGTCTGTCTG
>NC_022033.1:22197831-22198102 GCF_000317375.1 Microtus ochrogaster | reverse complement strand
TCTGTGTCTATCTGTGTCTGTCTGCCTATCTGTGTCTGTCTGCCTATCTGTGTCTATCTGTGTCTGTCTGTGTCTATCTGTGTCTGTCTGTCTATCTGTGTCTATCTGCCTATCTGTGTCTATCTGTGTCTATCTGTGTCTGTCTGCCTATCTGTGTCTGTCTGCCTATCTGTGTCTATCTGTGTCTGTCTGCCTATCTGTGTCTATCTGTGTCTGTCTGCCTATCTGTGTCTATCTGTGTCTGTCTGCCTATCTGTGTCTGTCTGTGTCT
>NC_022033.1:22182064-22196544 GCF_000317375.1 Microtus ochrogaster | reverse complement strand
CAGATCAGAGCCGTATCCTCTGTGCCTTATCCTGTCTCGTGCCTCTGAGGAAATCAGACCATCTCCCAAAATCTACAGTTGAGAAAGAACTGGAGATGGTGAAATTCCAGGAAGCTCTTGAGACCTAAGAAAATCCCTCAGACATCCCTATCAAGGCAGCAGAGATCCCCACATTCTTCCCTCCTCCTCAAGAACTCCCCGTACCTGCATGTTGAGAATATCTAGCCTATCCCCACACTACCACCCGGTGCACCAGATCAGCAAGCTCTGGGAACCCCTGCTGCCTCCAGGAACCCTGGTATTCCTGGGCCAGGTGAAGGGTCCTGGGGTTTGGCTCCTTACACCTTCCTCAGAGCTGCGGGTGGTATCCTGACTTATCCTGGGAACAAGGCAGAAACTGACAGAACCTGGGGCAAGCCTGACCGGGCCTACTACCTTCTTAGTAACTGCTGAAATCCATGTTGATACTGCTGTGGCCAGAGTCCCCAGCATGACACAGGGCACACAGAGGAAATCAAAAAGGTGCACGAGGGGCCTGGGAATCACTTCTAATAGCTCCTTCCACACTTTTCCAAGCTCACTTACTGAGCTCATGTCCTGGTAGCAGCAGAAAGAGAAGTTGGGGTTCTAGCACCAGCCATCAGTTCTGGGGGTAGGGGCGGGTGAGCCCAGGGGCCAAGATTGGAGAGGGGAGAAGCACACAGAAGCCAAAGGATGGGGATGAACTGGGCCTGGGGAGGAAAGTGAACAGCTCAGGGCCCAGTGCTGTCCACTGACCAGCCACCAGAGAGCTTGGTCCTCCTCAGGTACCCCACGGTCTTCTCATAACATGCCTCGAAACAGGTCCATCCTCCAACTGTATGGTGGCAGGTGGGGCAGTTGGGGGTCCTTGAAGGGCAGCCATGCTCCCCGAATTTGAAGCACAGCCAGTTACAGTGCCGTAGTACCATGTATGTCCATTCCTACTGGGGTGCTGTTTCATGTGTCCAGTCCAGGTAGGGAGCCCTCAGCCACAAGATGAGCCCCCAGAAGACCTAGCAGTACTCCATGGCTGGCCCAGACAAGGGCTCATGTGGCAGGCAGCAGACTGGCTTCTCCTCCTGGAAGGACATGGGGCTGAGGCCATGGACAGCACCAGCATTCCTCCACGCTGGCTCCAGCATCACCTTCCCCTCCTGTCCATTTTCCTGCCCCCAGAGAGTGCTCTGACTGGGCCTAGAGGGAAGATATTGGAACAGACAGAGAGCATAGTTTTCTGCTGAGTGCTCTCTGCAGAAGGGAAGCCTGGCTGTCGGTGAAGGGGAAATGAAGGTGCTAACTGGGTACACTCATGTGTGTGTATATGCATGTATGATAGAAATACATTTTTTATATATATGTATGAAGATGTTATAATGAAACCTATTATTGTGGATAACCAATATATGCTAACAAAAACATTTAAGCGCTCGGTGTGGCAGTACATGCTTGTAATCATAGCTCCCGGGAGGAAAAGGCAAGCAAATCTCTGTGAATAAAAAACCAGCTAAGGCTACACAGTGACACCTTGTCTAAAATAAAATAAACTTTGCTGGACAGTGGTGGATCATGCCTTTAATCCCAGTACTTTAGAGACAGAGGCAGGTGGATCTCTGAATTCGAGGCTAGCCTGGTCTACAAAGTGAGTTCCAGGACAGCCAGGGCTACATAAGGAAACCCCTTCTCGAGAAAGAAAAAAAAAAAAACTTTGAAAAAATCTTTAGGTGGAAGGGAAACCATTCACCATTATGGGTATATAACCACTCGACAGCATAATATGGGATTCCTAAAGCGAGATTTATGACCCAAAGCAGGAATTCTAAATCAAAACCTTTAAGCTCAGGGCTTAAGAAAGAGCTCAGCGTGGTTGACCCTGGTTCAGTCCCTAGCACGCACACACTGGATGGCTCACAACTGCCCCTAAATCTAGCAGGGGATCCAATGCGCTCTGCTATCACCTGCTTCATAGAAACACATGCATGTACACAAAAATAAACCTTCAAAACAAAAACCTCCCATGAGATGCCTTGAGGCTGAGACGGGTGGTGTCCAGGAGTTCTGGGCCAACCTGGACAGCACAAGGAGACCCTGTTTCAAAATAAAACTCAGGATCACTTCGTTTTAGTCAGCACAGCTGGATTAAGATGAAGTCATTCCTCTACAGCCAATGGGTCACAAGAGAATGCGAATAAGGGCTGGCTTACTCTCCACTCTATAGTCTAGGCCTGGAGGGGTGGAAAGGGTCGGTGAACTGCCCATGTTCTATACAATGATTTAGGATAACCCAGAAAGCACTGGGAGTAACGCTGGGGAGCTTTTGAGTTAAGAACCCAGCGTACTTTGAGGTCCAGTAGAACTGGGTTCCATTATTGATCAATTTGCGCTTGAGAAAAATGAAAGCTAACTCCCACTTTCTTTTAAAAATAATTTTTAAAAATATATTTACTTATTTTGTATGCGGCCATGGGAGTGCCACGGCATTCGTGTGGAGGTCAGGAGGATATTTTGCAGGAATCAGGTCTCTCCTTCGGCCATGTGGGTCCTGGGGATCAAGCTCAGGTGATCAGGATTGGCAGCAAGCGCCTTCACCCGCTGAGCCAACTCGCCACTTCTCAGGGCGGAGATTCTCGAGCCTTAACCGCATTGGAAACACCTCGGAACCACTTTTGGACTTTCCGATACTGTCGACGGGGGACAATTATTTGCACTTGGATCCAATTCGAACTGATGCTGCTGCAGCTACTGCAGGAGAATTGTCAGTAGCGCTGAAGTAGCAGGTCGTAAGGTCAGACGAGAAGCGCTTAGCACTGGGGCAGTCGCTCAAGCTCCGCCCTCCCTATTCTCGGCCCGCCCACCTCCGGGCCCTGCCCAATCCTCGCCAGGGAGCGGGACAACGCCCACAGGCCACACAGCCTGTAAGAAGGCGGGTAAGGGTGGCGCCCTCGTAGGCACTGCCGCGTCTGCGCGAGACAGCGAGGGGCGTGGCCCAGACCCCAGGCCGGAAGCGGGAGGCTAAAGGGGCGGGCCGGCTAGTGTCCCCTTTCCGGGCGGTCCCCATGGAGGCGCTGGGGAAGCTGAAGCAGTTCGATGCCTACCCCAAGACTCTGGAGGACTTCCGGATCAAGACCTGCGGGGGCGCCACGGGTAGGTCTCGGAGCGGGAGGGTTGGTGGGGAGGGAGCTGTCCCCGCGTTTGGCCCGGGCTCCCGGACTCTCCCTGGCCTGCTGGAGGCTGAGGGGTGGGACACAGGCCATTCCAAATCTCGCTCCCGCCTTGCAGTGACCATAGTCAGTGGCCTTCTCATGCTCCTGCTGTTCCTGTCCGAGTTGCAGTATTATCTCACCACTGAGGTAAGGGGCGTGCCCTAGAACGTGGGCGGGGCTTGGCGTTCTAAGGGTAGGTCCCTTAAATCGGGGTAGGGGGTAAGGCCCAATCTGACTGAGAGGGTGTCGCTGCAGGTGCATCCTGAGCTTTATGTGGACAAGTCTCGGGGAGATAAACTGAAGATCAACATCGATGTTCTTTTCCCGCACATGCCTTGTGCTTGTGAGTACCTGATTGTGGGTGGGAGTTGGACTCTTGGGTGTATCAGGTGGGCGTCCAGATTTACACTTAGATCCCGGAATGGGTGCCACGTCATCCTCATGCCCCTAGTTCAATTCTTCCACGAGATACTTCTTTCCTATTAAAGCTCCCATCTCCAGGTCCCTGGAGTCATACATAGTACCTCTCTCTTTCAAGATCTGAGCATCGATGCCATGGACGTGGCCGGGGAGCAGCAGCTGGATGTGGAGCACAACCTGTTCAAGAAACGACTAGATAAGGATGGAATCCCCGTGAGCTCAGAGGCGGAACGTCACGGTAACCAAGGTGGGGGGGGGCAGGTCTCCAATCCTAGAGCTGGACACACACCGTCATCCAGAAGTGGACTGTTGCAGGCTCAGTGACACATTAGACAGAAGTCAGCTGGCTTGCCTAGGGTTCTTCAGCTGTTAAGAATCAAGACTCTGGCCGGGCGGTGGTGGTGCACGCCTTTAATCCCAGCACTTGGGAGGCAGAGGCAGGTAGATCTCCGTGAGTTCGAGACCAGCCTGGTCTACAAGAGCTAGTTCCAGGACAGGCTCCAAAACCACAGAGAAACCCTGTCTCGAAAAAAACCAAAAAAAAAAGAATCAAGACTCTGTTGAATCATGTTTCTTGTATCGGCACATTAAGTGGAATACCTTAGGGACTGGAGAGATGGCTCAGTGGTTATGAGCAGAACACTTTACTTGGTTTTCATACTCTCAAGATTGAGCAGGGGTCTTCCATATATAGAAGCTTGTCATGTGTTTGCTTTCCCAATGCATTGGCTAAAGGGCTTTCCCCCTTTGCAGTGCACGTGGCCTAAGGTTAAGAGTTTAAGTTCTTAAGTAGAATTTCCTGGGTTCAGATCCAGTGCCATCCTGCATGCGGTCTCTGAGCATCAGCAATAAAGTAGTAAACTGTAGTATCCCATACAAGAGAGAAAGGCTCAGATGCAGGCGGACGGTTCCCCACTTAGGATGTTCTGACTTTGTGAGGGTGTGAAAGCACCCATACAACCTTTCTGCTCCTCTTTCAGTAAAGGAGTCAGGAAGTTATTTGCAATACTTAGTACTTTGTCAGGAAATAGCCTCTGTGCCAGATGGGTTTGCCCAGCTGTAAGCTGTGTGTGTATCTGAGCATGTCTTAGGCGGGCTAGATTAAGCTATGACGTTCAGTATCTTAGATGTATTAAGTGCATTTTTTGGGGATATGATAGTTTATCCATATGTAACCCCCGTCGTAAGTTGGGGATCACCAGTAATGTGTATGAAAGACCTTGTATAGCTAGCTCACTTTCACTTTTTGTTTCTAAGCAGCTGTCTCCATTACCCTCAGGTATATTTCTTTCTTTTTTTTTTCTTGAACTCACAGAGATCCACCTGCCTCTGCCTCCTGAGTCCTGGGATTAAAGGTGTGCACCACCATGCCCAGCTTCAACCCATTTTCACAATCTTATAGGAATGCAGTGAGACCTGGTAGAGTTACCTGTAGCAGCTGTGCTAGCTGAGTCCTACCTGTTCCTTATTAGCGCTCGGTGCATGTAAAGCGCTTAACTCCTGACCATCATACATTTTGTATAAATATTAGATTTTGGTTTTCCTTTGGTTTTTCCCACCCCAGTGGTCAAAGGACTCGTGATGTCACTATGTCTACTCATGTTGTTTGTGCTTTGCCTCTGCCCTCTCCTCAGAACTTGGGAAAGTCGAGGTGACAGTGTTTGACCCAGACTCGCTGGACCCCAACCGCTGTGAAAGCTGCTACGGGGCTGAATCAGAAGATATCAAGTGAGTGGAGCCCCGGGCAGGGAGTGGGTTCTCATCAGTCTTTCTGCTCAGCCTGGAAAGACGGACTAAGAGTTTAGAGGGGTAGGGTGTATGCCCTGTCACTGATCCTGGTTCAGGCCTGCCCTGACAGCTGTGGACCTCGGCAGACGGCAGGAGTAGTTGTTGTTGCTTCTCAGCCTGGAGAAGCAGCTCAAAGGAGATTCTGGAGTCTAGCTGCCAGCCTCTCAGGGCTTGTCCTCAGGCCAGGCCACATCACTTCTCCATCTGTTAATAAAGGAGGAGAGGAACACGTTCCTTGCAGTGATCACATAAGGATCGAGTGTATGTTATAGGTAAAGCCCTGAAGTACAAGGCCAAAGCTATGCTATTAAGCCTCTGATATGTGCTAACAGCTGTGTGGTTTCCCCAGCCCTGACTTTTTTTTTTTAAGATTTATTTATTTATTATGTATACAGAATTTTCAGTACTCTGCCTGCAGGCAAGAAGAGGACACCAGATTTCATTACAGATGGTTGTGAGCCACCATGTGGTTGGTGGGAATTGAACTCAGGACCTTTGGAAGAGCAGCCAGTGCTCTTAACCACTGAGCCATCTCTCCAGCCCCCCCCCCTTTTTTTTTTGTTTTTCAAGTCAGGGTTTCTCCGTGCCTTTCTGAGCCTGTCCTGGAACTAGGTCTTGTAGACCAGGTTGGCCTTGAACTCACAGAGATCCGCCTGCCTCTGCCTTCTAAGTGCTGGGATTAAAGGCGTGTGCTGCCACCACCTGACTTGATTTTTTTTTTTTTTTTTTTAGGGAAGAAATTGGGGGAAGTAAGGCTTGTGTTACAGTCAGTGGCGAACAAGCACAAGGCCCTGGAATCCACAGGCCTACACACACAGACAATAATAGTAGTAGTATGTAGTAGTATGTGGAGCTGGAAGTTTGCATTTTAACCATCTTTGTGTGACAGTTCATTGGCATTAAGGACATCCAGTGCCTTTTCTCCTACGACAGGTCACAGCCCCAAGCAGCATAGGGGTGTGCTCTGAGTGTTCTGCTCACAGTGAGGAGACAGCGAGAAGCCTTGGTGGTCAGGGAGGAGGCTGACAGAGCCTCGGCAGCAGAGCTGTTGGGGCTTTCCTTCCCAGAGTGCCAGCCTGGCCTCGCTCTCATCCCTCCTCCTCCCTGCAGGTGCTGTAACAGTTGCGAGGATGTGCGGGAAGCGTACCGCCGTCGAGGCTGGGCCTTCAAGAACCCAGACACTATTGAGCAGTGTCGACGAGAAGGCTTCAGCCAGAAGATGCAGGAGCAGAAGAATGAAGGCTGCCAGGTGTATGGCTTCTTGGAAGTCAACAAGGTACCAGGAGGGAAAAAGGCGAGGTGGCTGGGCCAAGCCAGGCTGGGAGGGCTCCACAGCTGACGTGGAGAGTGAGAGAACATGTCCCTGCAGGTGGCTGGAAACTTCCACTTTGCCCCCGGGAAGAGCTTCCAACAGTCCCATGTGCACGGTGAGTGGTCCAGAACCAGCCGGGTGACTAGCTGTCGGGTTCCCTCGTGCAGCTTGGCGTGCCCCTCGCTAGGCCAGTGTTCTTTAGGAGAGCAGTCAGCACAGTTGTGAGGAGTTCGGGGGCAGGGCTGTGCTCTGTCGGTAGAGAGCTCACCTGTCGTGCATGAAGCCCTGGATTTGACCCCCCAGCCTGTGTGGTACAGGAGTGGGTGGTAGCACAGAGCCCAGGTTAATTGGTGGACCCCCTCCCCCGGTCAGGTGACTGCAGGTGAGGCTTTGGTTATGCAAAGCCGGATTGGAAGTCAGGTTCCGTACGTTGAGCTGTGTTTATGCGTGCGTTCCTTAGATATCTGGTCATCACCCCCTGGGTACCATATGTTAGTCTAGATAGAAAGATACAGCAGTCCATAAAGTCCCTGCACTCAGAATATTCACACAGACATCTGGGGATGGTCCACATACCTATAATCTCAGCACTTGGGAGGTAGAGACAGAAGGGGCAGTTCAAGGTCATAATCACTTACAGAGCAGATTTGAGACTAGCCTTAGCTACATGAGACCCTGCTTCAGCACCCTCTCTCCACAAAAAACGAAAAAAAAAAAAGAAACAATTATAAAATTCATGGTATATCCTCTACTATTAAGTAATGTGGCCAAACTTTGCTTTGCCTGTTTAACAGAGAAATTCCCAGGATAGCCAGGGCTACACAGAGAAGCCCTGTCTTGAAAAGCCACAAGGAAAAAGTAGTGTGGACCAAGTCAAGCATGGTGGTGCTCACCTTTAATTCTAGCAGTTGGCAGGCAGAGACAGACAGATCTCTGAGTTTGAGACCAGCCTGGTCTACATGGTTAGTTTTGGGCTAGCCAGGACTACATAGTGAGACCTGGTCTCAACATAAATAAACAAACAATAATGTGGACGAAAACAAGGCAGACTAGAGAGAGCTGAGGGACAGTGTGTCTGCTGTTGTAGTTACGGTGACTTAGGAAAGACTGTGGGTTACTCCTGCACACAGTGGAGGAGCATAGCAAAGAGAGAGAAGAGCAGCCATAGGTCCTGAAGGCCTGAGTGCACTTGGCAAGTGCCTGGAGCCGTAAGAAAGGGTGGGCGGGAACAGCGTGAGCAGAAGAGCGTGCTTCTGTGCTGTGTGAGATGCCAGGAAGGGTTTTTGGGGGGGGGGGGTGATCTGATTTCTCCTTAAAAGTAAAGTCAAGCATGGTGGTGAGAACCTTTGATCTCAACACTCAAAAGCAGAGGCAGGGGGATCTCTGGTTCTAAGACAGCCTGAATCTACAGGCTACAAGGTCTACATAGCAAGACCTTGTCTCCAGAAGAGAAAGATGAAGGCACGTGGTAGGCAGCACTTGATGGCGTGTGCAAGGCTGGAGGAGAGAAGACAGGACAGGAGAGGTCAGTGAGGAGGTTGGCAGTGAGCAGTCCTGGCGGAGCGAGCGGTGGTGGTGGAGCTGGAGAAGAACTGGGTTCTAGATGTGTCACAGGTGGAGCTCAGAAGCAGCTGATAGATGTGACAGAGAGGACAAAGGAGGCCAAGATAACTTCAGAGCTCATGCCCAAATAGTGGGAAGACTGGAACTCCCTTTTAGGAGACACGAGGGAGGCTCTGTAGAGCAATAGAATGACCATTTAGGAGACAAGGAGGACTCAGGGTGGTGCGCCTGTTTGAAGGTGTGAGTACAGAGATCCTCAGCTTCTGACCCTTCAGACCAATAGGGTTCTCATTCCGTAGGCCCTAGGGATATGAAGTAAGCATTTGCCTGGAGTTCGAGGACAGAGACTAGCCAGGAGACAGACGTTGAGCCTCCCACAGATTTAAGGCTATGAGACTCGATGAATTCCCCGTGCAGGTGAAGTTTGTTGGAGAAGGGAACTCAGGGCTCTTGCATTAGAGGCCAGCGGTGTGGGGACTAAGGAGGAAACTGTGAGGCCGGCTGGTGAAATGGGAGCTTGAGCAAGGAGCGCGGCATCCTGAGAGCCAGGGGTGGGTGCTTCTGGATGCCGAGCAAAAGCCGAATGTGGGATGTTAGTGTAGTGGTCTCTGGTGGCCCTGGTAGAACACGGCTACAGCTAGAAATGCAGAGAAGTGTTTGAGGATTGTGTTGGATAGATGTCACCGTTGCCATTGTCAGTCTAGAGCACTGGTTCTCAACCTTCCTAATGCTGTGACCTTTAATACAGTTCCTCGTATTTAATACAGTTCCCTAACCACAAAATTATTTTTGTTGCTACTTCATAACTGTCATTTTGCTACTGTTATGAATATATCTGTGTTTGGTTTTGTTTGGGTTGTTTATTTTAGTTTTTTGAGACAGAGTTTCTCTGTGTAGTCCTAGTTGTCCTGGAACTAGCTCTTGTAAACCAGGCTGGCCTAAAACTCAGAGATCCACCTGCCTCTGCCTCTCAAGTGCTAGGATTAAAGGCGTGCGCCACCACCGCCCGGCTTAATATCTGTGGTTTCTTTTTTTAAAAATATTTATTCATTATGTATACAATATTCTGTCTGTATGTATGCCTGCAGGCCAGAAGAGGGCACCAGGTCTCATTACAGATGGTTGTGAGCTACCATGTGGTTGCTGGGAATTGAACTCAGGACCTTTGGAAGGGCAGGCAAAGCTCTTAACCGCTGAGCCATCTCTCCAGCCCCCATCTGTGGTTTCTAATGGTTTTAGGCAATCCCTGTGAAAGGGTTGTTCAGCCCCGAAGGGATCGCAAACCCCAGGTTGAGAATGACTGGTGTAGAGGTAGCAGCAGACCGGAGACTAGGGAGTGGGGACACAGCTGAGGAGGACAGTACGTGTAGGCACTGGTGTGCTGGATGTCACCTGTGGAAAGGGCAGAAGTGATGCTAGAGATAGCACCATTGTCTGTGCCGCAGCGACTCTGGAGAAAGGCCGGCTCTGATGGGGAGCAGACTCCAGACATGGCAGGGGAGCAGGACAATTGGAGACAGGGCAATGTCTCTTCTGGCTGCTCTAGCATAGGATGCAAGGTCATTAGCTGAAGGCTGAGGAGAGGGGAGTGGCGTGCTGGAGATCAGAGAGAGGCAACACCCATGGGGCTTTCTGGGTTTGGTGTTGCTCTCTGCTGCAAAGACAAGGGAGTCAGAAGTGTATAAAGAGGCCGTCATAGAGCTGGGCCGTGGGAAGAAAGCGAGGACTTGAGGTTTGGGGGCAGAGTGGAAGCCAGTGAGGAAGCATGACAGACTACCACAGGTACTGGAGGGAGGGGAGAAAGAGGAAGAAGTTAGCAAGCCAGGAGTTGGAGCTTGGGCACTGTGGTTGCAGCTAGAGGGCATGTAGCTACTGCTAATGACAACAGCTGGTGGTCTGGGAGGGCTGTCTAGGAACGGGGAGGGCAGGATGTTGGAAGGCTCGCCGTGTGTGTGACTTGGGTACCATAAAGGATGGACAGTTAGTTGCTGAAACTGTCCTGAGGGTGCCTGGTAGAATTTCATGTTTAACAAGTAGGAACTTTGAGAAGATCAGGGGATAGCGATCTGAAATGGCAGTAAGGAGCTAGAGGGACCAAGTATGGGAGATCAAGTAGTAACTGAGACGATAGCATGGAGCTGGTGCCTGGAAGAGAAAGCCAGGCCATGGGTGAGGTGGAAGAGTGAAGGAAGGGCCTAGGTGGAGGCTGAGTCAAGTGTTGCTGCTACCTGGTGGGTTGTGGGTGGGGTGGGAGTTAGGGTCACATTAGGGGACAGCTACTGGGTACGAGGGGTCCAGAGGAAGAGCAGGACCTGGTGGTCCTGAGCTGCTCCACATGACTGAGCAGGCATGGGGTCCTACAGTTTCTTGTGTAGTCTGTGCCTGCAATGGGGGAAAGGCACATGGAGAGGTAGGTGACCTGGAGGACCCTGCAGGCTCTGCAATCCCCGCCCCACCTTTACTCTGGAATTTGCCGAGTAGAGTGGATTTCCTGAGACTCTAGGAAGACATCCGTGTCACTGTGTAAAGCTGTGGGCTCCAGGCCTTGTGCACACTCTGGAGGTGGGGCTGGTGGGCAGCAGCACCTCTGCACCTCTGCACCTCTGCCTAGGTCTGTATACGGGCCATGAGCCCCAGGGCAGCTGACTCTGAGTACAAGGATGCTCATTCACAAGCTGCAGTGGCCTGTTGCCGGGTATCTGCATGAGTCCGCAGTTCTAAGATCCTTGCTGACTGCAGGGTGACTGATGAGGTGTATACCATCTCGTGAGGCTGACCAGTAGCCACCTCCTTTAGGTCCTCAGGACAGCCCTTTGCAGAGAACACAGTCCAGGTGCTTTGCCCAGGTCACACAGCTGGGAGGATCTCCGGCTGTCTATTTTAGTACTTAAGCCCTTTTTTATGCCTTTTTGGCCCTGGAAGAGGCCTTTTTTTTTTTTTGGTTTTTTCAAGACAGGGTTTCTCTGTAGCTTTGGTGCCTGTCCTGGGACTAGCTCTTGTAGACCAGGCTGGCCTCGAACTCCCAGAGATCTGCCTGCCTCTGCCTCCTGAGTGCTGGGATTAAAGGCGTGCGCCACCACCACCCCCCCCCAAGAGGCCTTTTAGCTGGGGCTAGACCCTCGTGCCAAAGCAGGACTATCTGTCCTCCCTCTTCCCATGGGTCTCGCTCCATAGATCTCACTGTGAAGCTCTGAATCTCTGTTCTCTTCCTCCTCTCTCCCCCGCTCCCCCATGCTGCAGTTCATGCTGTGGAGAGTAAGTGGCCCTGCCCCCAGGGAGGCCCTCCCCCTACTTCTAAGGCAGCCTGCCCTCTTGGAATGGGAGGGAGATTTGGATGGGTCTGGGATGGAGCCTTCTCTGACCTGGCTGCTGGGTGACTCACCCCTAGGATGAGCCTTTGATGTGGGGTTCCTTACAGCGGGCAGTTGGGACTAGGAGGAGGGAAGAAATTGCTGGTTCAGGGAACCCATAAGACTCCCTTTGGGGAATTTTGAGGGTAGAAGCAAGGGAGTCCCGGGATTTGTCATTAACTCTGGTTAGGGAGAGCCCTGTCAATGGGTTTTGTTTCCTGAAATAAAAGCCCAGCTTGGAGTCAGGGCCTGGAGCTCCCTGTCTGTTCTGGGAGAGAGATCTGTTCCTGTCCACCCCAGTGGGAGGCTCTGAACTCTCACCCAGATCCAGGCAGGCCCTGACCAGCTGTGCTGAAGCAGGACCAGAGGTAGCAGGCTGTGAGTGACGGGGGTCAGAGAGGAGATAGGTGCGTCATACCCCACAGGGAGGAGGACGGCCTGAGACAAGACCCAGGAGTAGCCAGGAACCTGGACCTGCCTGCTGGTGACTCTTTCTTCTTCTTTCCTAGTTCATGACTTGCAGAGCTTCGGCCTTGACAATGTACGTACCGGGCGGAAACCATGGAGGGCGGATGGCGTGGAGACTGGGCCCTGCTCATGTCTGAAATGGGGAGAAATCACTCTGTTCTGCTGATGTGCAGACTGAGGGCAGAGACAGTTGTATAGATGCATCCTCAACCGAAGGAAGCTTGGAGCAAAGCCAGGATGAAGTGTGACATTTCTAGGAAACCACCAGGGTGGAGATAGATGGCCAAGGCTGGCACAGTTGGCAGGGCCAGAGACCCTGGGACTGGAGCCACACTAAGGAGTCTGCCCTTTCAGCAGAGAGGGCAGCTGTTGGCTCTCCTTAACCAGGGGTGTGACACAGCCAGATTTTCATTTCTAACTGTCCCTCAGGAAAGCTGGCAAATGGGGGTTTCTGGCTTAGGCCTCCACCCCTTGAGGCACCTGGGGAGGACTAGTACCTGCTGTGCACTCGCTGGCTGTGAAGCTCTACCTTAAGCCCTCTAGCCCCAGGAACGTGTGGGCTGAGGAGGGAGCCCTCAGTAAAAACAGATGCCTGGTGTAGGCATTTCTTCCATTACAGCCATGGCCTCTCCCATGTTGAAGTAGGAGCAGCGGGCTGCATCCCCAGCACCCGGCCGCCCCCTCGGCTAGCTTTACCTGAAATAATTACATGGAAACTGTATTCTTTTAAACACTGCCTGACCCATTAGTTCCAGCCTCTTATTGGCTAGCTCTTACATATTGACCTAACCCATTTCTATTAATCTGTGTAGCCCACGAGCTGGCTTACCAGGAATGATCTTAATCTGTGTCTGCCTGGAGTGGGAGAATCATGGCGACTCCCTGATTCAGCTTCTTTCTCCCAGCATTCTGTTCTGTTTACTCCACCCACCTAAGGGTTGGCCTATCAAGGGGCGTAGGCAGTTTCTTAATAAGAAATCACTCCCACGCAGCCCTTCCCTTCACCCTCTCCTCTGCCCAGCTGTGCTGACGGGCTCAGGCAGCCCTCTCTGCTAGTCTAGACAGTTGTGCGTGGGTTGCGTGCTGGCAGGCCTCAGACGCTGATGTTGCTTACAGATCAACATGACCCACTACATCAAGCACCTGTCATTCGGGGAGGACTACCCAGGCATTGTGAACCCCCTGGACCACACCAATGTCACTGCACCCCAAGGTACCGTCCTGGGAGGTAGCCCCTCTGTCACAAAAGCCCTGCCTGGCACCTATGCCCTGTGCTTTCTCCTCCTCACAGCCTCCATGATGTTCCAGTACTTTGTGAAGGTGGTACCCACGGTGTACATGAAGGTGGATGGGGAGGTGAGTCGCGAGTAGAGCTGTCCACCTTTGTGGTTCCTCCAGCTGGGGGTGAGGTAGTGCTCTCACTCCCGTGTGATGGACGCAAAGCGGAGGCTCCAGGGCTAGTGATGCCCTCACTGAGACACAGGACAGACACTATTTGGTCTTCCTGCTTCCCACACTGCCTGCAGACAGTCCTTGGGTGCCTTACTGACCCCCATTGTCTGTGCTGGCATGGGGCTTGGCCAAGCCTCCCTGGGCCTGCTTGGTCTGTGGTCTGTGGAGTGGCATGGCAGGGCTGAGGGGAAGTGAGTCTCAGCCTTAGGGTACTGCCTACAAGAGTTTCTTCTCATCCCTGGACCACCTGAAAGCATCCATCAGTTGGAGGGAGGACAGATAAAAACCGTAAGATGGTGACCGGAAGGAAAACCAGGATAGCCAGAGGGGCCTGGGTGGCCCGCAGGCCTCGCGATGCTGGTTACCAGTGTGAAGCTTCTTCTGTCCTTCATACAGTCCCGGCTGACAAGGCTCAGCACAGCCCTGAGTCAGCTTGTAACTTCACTCTGCCTCTGCTTCCATTCCTACCACAGGTGCTGAGGACAAACCAGTTCTCTGTGACCAGGCATGAGAAGGTTGCTAATGGGCTGCTGGGGGACCAGGGCCTGCCAGGGGTCTTTGTGCTCTATGAACTCTCCCCCATGATGGTGAAGCTGACAGAAAAGCACAGGTGAGGGCAGGGAGTGGGAGCAGCCAAGGCTCTGGGCCTGAGAGTAGGGTGCCGACCACGCCCTCCTGTTTTCCTGCAGATCCTTCACCCACTTCCTAACAGGTGTGTGCGCCATCATTGGGGGCATGTTTACAGGTAAGTCCCAAGATGCCTGTTTGGGCAGTGGGGGCCCCAAGCTTCCCAGTGCTGTGGATTTGGTCAGATGTTCCCCTGCTGAGTGACATCCTCAGCAATGTCCCAGGCTTTGGTTGGGGAAGAGGGTACCTTCAGGGCCAAGGAAAATGCTAGCCTAGCCC
>NC_022033.1:22174762-22181438 GCF_000317375.1 Microtus ochrogaster | reverse complement strand
ATCGACTCACTCATCTACCACTCTGCTCGAGCCATCCAGAGGAAAATCGATCTGGGGAAGACAACGTAGTCCCCATCCTTCCCCGTCGTTCCTTTCCTCTGTCCCTGCCCCGTGCCTCCTCTCCAGAGTCAGCCCGGGGTGATAAATGTTGTGATAGTAATGTTGGTCTCAGTGTGGTTCTTGGGATCTGGCTGAAACCTACAACAGCCCCTCCTTGTGGCCATCTATGGAAGTCCATCATGACTGACAGGCTGGGGCGAGCCCTTTGGGGGTCCCACACGCGCATCCCGTTTAATATGGCTTCACAGCCCTGTCCTCAGTCCCTTTTCTTCTGTGACCAGATAGACCTTTCTAGGGTAAATATCTTGGAGCAACTATGGCTTGTGAAGTAGAAGACACCAGTGCCATTATCCCAGAACTCCGAGTCCAGGCTAGAGTGTCCCTTGTGCAGTGATGGACAGCTAAAGCAGAGGGCCATGCGGTTCTGCTCCACCGATGTTTCTGCTCTCTGCCGAGCTCCGTAGTGTCTCGCACTGAGAGATTAGCGTGGACCTTTACAAAGTCCTTACGGGAACAACACTGAAGCAAGGCAGAGGAAGCTGGGAGTGCCGTTCTGGAGCACAACCAGCACAACCCTTAGCTCAGGACCTAACCAGGGCTTCTTATTAGAGCCCTTATCTCTGTGTTGAGAATCGTGATCCAGAGGCCCTCAGTGCTCCACAGCCCAGGGAGCCAAGACAGTGGGCAGCAGGCAGTTCATGTTCCCCTAAAGCTGTGGCAGGAAGCCAAGTACAGCAATGACAGCAGAGCCTTAGGGGTGCCTGAGGGCCAGGTGATTTGATTGTCCAGAGTTGTTTATCACCAAGCAGTCTGGGGGTGTTGACCCGGGACTATTTCCCTTGTTAACTTGGGGTCCTTCTGGTAACCCACCTCTCCTCTCAGCCTCTGTGGTTCAGGAGCAATATTGGTCCACCCCATGTTCTTAGGAAGGTCACCATCTGAGTACGCCAGCCACCAGCACCCATGGTAAGCCAGGCCCCTCCGGAGGAGGGAGGCAAGGGAGCTGCACAGTGATCTCCAGTTCCAGGGTCCCTGCCTATCATAAACTGCCCTCTGGGGGCAGCAGGGCTAAGCTAGGAGGCAGTAACAGCTAGTGATACATTTAAGACCTGTAACAAGCTACCTGAAGCCAGCCAACCAAACCAATAATTTCCCTTTTTTGCTTAAGCCAATTTGGGTTGAGATTTCTTTCTTTTTCATGTATATATACAAAATGCTTAGATGTCATGGAAGGCAGCACCATGAGCAGACTGAGAGGGACCCAGGCTCCGGCAGGAATACAAAGCAGGCTGTTGAGGGGCTAATCCAGATGACACAACCCACTCAGCCGTTAGGGCTTGTTCTTCCCCGGGGTCGCTTGTGGGCCGTCTTCCATCCCTGTGCATTCTAGCAAATCCCTGAGAGCCTTTGACCTTTACCACCTACAAAGACCAGGTCCACAGCCCCTGGGTCTGCAGTGAGGTTTATTAAATTCAAGTACTGGACCCTAGAGCTCATGTTGGAAGAAAGGACTTCCGGAGCAGGGCTGAAAGATTGGCACCCTGAGGTGTGTCCCTGGTGCCTTGGACTAGTGTTTGAAGATGACCTCACTGATCTGTCCAGGGATGGTGTAGAAGACGAGGAGGAGAAAGACAGTGATGAGCACCAGCAGCAGAAGCAGTACCAGGATGCGCCAGTACCGGCGCCAGATGAAGAAGACAAAAGTCTTCAGGGGGTTCACGAACCAGTTGAAGGAGGTTTGGGGGCGGCTGTTGGGGAAGGGTAGAGTCACATGACCAGGAAACCCCTGCCAGCGACCCCACCCTTCCTAAGCTCGCGCTACTTACTTGGGCTTCTCCAGAGGCTCGGGCTCTTTTCTTCCCTTCCCAACTGGCCGGTTCTCTGCCTCCTCCACAGTCAGCAGTTCAAATTCCGCCTCAACCTTCCCCTAGAAGGAGACGGTGAGGCTGTCAGTGGACACAGTCCAGCCCTGAGCCAGCCTTAGCCACTACGCTACGCACCGTGAGGATGTAGATGTTGCCACCGGTGTCTGTGAACTCCAGGTCCTCTGGCCGTCCCTTCCTCCTCCTCTTCCGTTTCTTGCGACCCTGAGCTTCTCGGGCCTCTCGCTCCACATCTTCCACTTCCTTCATCTTCACTACCGGCCACCAGCCCCGCAATCGACGACAGCGAAACAGATTGCACCTCGGCCCAGCCCCACCAAGGGCTAGTCGAACAGAACAGTGCTCAGGGTCCCGGGCCCCCCTCACCATGTCTGGTAGCTGCAACTCCAGGGAGCCTGTGAGAGCACAATTCCCGAGGTTAGGGTGAGGGGTCAAAGAGGCAGCTCCCGAGTGTTGCCAAGTACCAAAAGGGAAAATACCGTGGTCAGGCCACAGGTATAGACTCCCTAACCAGTCAGCACCAGCCTGTCAGGTCCCAACAGAGGGACCATACTGCCAAAGCATCAAAGGCCACAACGGGAATGCAGAGCGACTCCAGAAGGATCCGGGGGAAAGACTTGAGCAGAAAGGGGGTTACTACATCATGCTCCCTGAACAGCATGGTCAGGTAGAAAGCAATGGTTCAAGCCTGGGGTCTAAAATCACAGGACTCAAAGTTGAGTCGGCGTAGAAACCAAGGAAAACGAGGACAAATCAAATGTAGGCTTGAGGCTAGGGAAGCTAAGTACCAAGGAAGTCGTTGGCGGAGATGCGATCGTAGTCCCAAACCTGCATCACCAGCACAGCTGGCTGCCGGAACTCAGCCTCCTCCAGGGCGAAGGGTCCGGGCTTGCGCCGGACGCTCACCTCCCGCTCCGTAGGCAGGTAGTCAAAGCGAAACACGAAGCGCCAATTGAAGTTGCCCTCTCCCGTCAGGGAGTTGAAGTGGACGTCTGTCTCCTGTTTGTCATGCTCCAGCCCCTTTATCCAGCTGCGTGAGAAAGGACACAGCCCAGGGCAAGATGCACATTGGGGCTGGAGCCGCACCCAGAACTCAGCTCCTGGCGCACAGAAGGCCTGGACACAGGGTCCCCATTTACAGTTCCCTTGGGACAACCGTTTGGACAGCCTACCTTTTCACATAGATGTCGCTTGACATCTCTCCTGTGAGCGGATTCACGTCATCCAGAACCACATCTTCCGTGTTCCAGATGACAACTCTGAGCTCATAACTGGGGACACAGTGGTTTCTGACTGTTGAGAAGGGTCCTGGGAATGTCCAGCCTAACACACTACAGCCCCTGGTTTGGTTCCCCAGCGACTCTTAGACTGAGGTGGTGGCACACAGGACTGTGATCCCAGCTGCTCCAGAGGTGGCAGCAGGAGCATCAGAGCTCAAGTTCATCTCTTAGGCTACATAAAACCTTGTCCTCAAACCATAACAGCCAGAAAATCTTTGATCATTGTTCAGTTGGTAGAGTGCTTGCCTAGTATGCATGAAGTCCTGGGTTCAGTCTCTAGCACACATACATGGCAAGTGGTACATGCCTGTAATCCCAGCTATGGAGGGGGAGAGGCAGGAGGATCGAGAAAGTTCAAAGGCCATCCACCGCTGCACACCTAGTTAAGGACCTGCGGGGGCTACATGAGGCCTTGTCACGAAAGACAAGAAGTGGAGGGGGCGCTGTGCGAACAGAAGGGAACTGGGTCAGATGTCACTGACCACGCCCCACTACAGCAATGGCAGCACCAGGCGAGTTCTGACTCAAGCCAGTACCACGAGGTTCTGTTTCCTAAACTCTTGGAGTCAGGAGCCTGAAACCTTGAGTGATTCAACATCCACCAGCTGCAGGGTTAGAGCCATGGCAAGTCACATGACATGCCATCCAAAGTTCTGGGTACTGAAAAGTCTGAGTAGAAAAGACAACCAGAGATGGAAGGCACAAGAACCAGCAGAAAAGTGCTGGAACATCCTGGTTCTTCCCCAGCACGGGCCCATGGCCGTCATGTGGTTGCCTGGACATCTCTTCTTCCCTTCATTTATTGATTCTCTCTGGTTTTGTTTAGTTTAGATAGGGTCTCATGTAGCCCAGGCTAGCCTTGACCTCTCTGTGAAACAGAGGCTGCCCTTTGAACTCCTGACCCTGCTGCCTCTGCCTTCTGAGTACAAGGAATACAGACAGGCATACACTACCATCCCAGTTTTCCCTCTGACTCTGCCCAGCCACGCTGTCAGTCTATATGGTTCTGGTGAGATAGGTGTCTACCCGACTCTACATTTGGGAGAACCACCCAGAACTGGCCAATCTGTGGTGTTCCAGCCTTGCCCATGGTGACAGCTTCAGAGAGGAGCATCTAACCCCCAGCAGACAATAGGAGGTGGCTCTCAGCTTTTGTCTAATAGGATTGGGTTTTATTTCTGCTCAGAAGGCCTGGCTGGTAAGAGATGAACCTGAAACTCTCAGAGGCTACTTTGTTCTAGACTGCAAAAGGCTCTCTGAATGGCTGGAGATGACTCAGTGAAAAGAGCACTTGTTACTCTTCCCCAGGACTCAGGTTCCGTTCCCGGGATCCAGTGTGGCTTATAACTATCTGTGGCTCCAGTTTAAAGGGATCTGGCGCCATCTATTGATCTGTGCAGGCCCTAAGCTTGAATGCAACACACAGACATACAAGCATGCAGGCAAAAGAGCCATACCCGTGAAAAGAAAAAGAAAAAAAAAAAAAAAAAGATCCTCCCTGAGAGGGACAGAGCCCGAGGTGGAAAAGGACACGGCTGACAGTCGCCAGGCATCTGGACCAGTGTCTGAGTGACGACACCCTCACAAACTGCATTCAGGCTAGCTTGGGCTAGCTGGGGCAGGAACAGGGTATACTGAAAGATACAGACGCCCAGAACTCACACCTGCCCATGAGCCTAAGTCAGAAGTCTTGGCTCAGTGGGGGCTCAGATTTTCAGAGAATAGAAGGGTCAAAATTCTTTCACCTGATTGGCTGCCGAGGCTTGATGTCAACTGGGGGTGGGGCAGGCACATCACTGGGGAAGATGTCAATCCACATATGAAGGGATCCCTAAGAGCACAAAAGCAGGCTGCAGGTCTTGTTAGGCAAACCCCTTCCCCTACAGCCTTGAATCTGGTGGCTGCCCTGTCCCCAGGGGGGAGAAGAGCCAGGGGCAGGAGTTACTGGGCAGACTGGGCAGATTTGGGAATATTTGGATGAAGGCAAAGTCTGAAATGAGGGTCCCACAGCCAAGACTAGGTTTGGGTTCAGGGTGAGAAGACTGAGGTCAGGAGTAGGATGTGGTCTTGAGGCCCGAACCTCAGTGAGTGAGGATGGAGGCCTGACCCTCATTGGCTCAGGGCTGGGGACCCTGTGGGACCAGAATTGGAGATAATAGGGTGTACAGCCCAAGACAGGTTTATCACTGACACCAGGAGCCAGGGTTAGCAGCAGTGTAGAGTGTAGCTTGGGAAAAGGGTCTCGGGAAGTCAGGTCCTTCACCTGCAGCAGCCCTGGGCTGCGGGGATGGTACAGGGGCCGGATTTCCACATGTTCGGGTACCAGCTGGATCCCGAGTCCTGGCATCTCCTGCCAACGCCGCAGCACGAGCAATGCTTGAGCCTCTTCAGAAGCCTCATTTCTCGCCCTGGGATCTCTGCCGTCTGAAACAGGGGGGTGTAGCCGAGACTAACACTACACTCGATAAAGCCTGTGGCCTCTGCCGGGCATGGCAGCTCACACCTTGGAGGATCTCCAGGAGTTTGAGGCAAGCCTGGTCTACATAATGAGTTTCATGAACAGAGCTATGTAGAGACCTCCTTAACAGCTATGTTCCCCCAACCCCCATCCCCACACCCCCAAAAATAACCTGTGGCCTGGGAGAGCAAGTCCACCATTCACAAAAAGCAAGAGCTCGGGGAGGTGCTGCTGCTAAAGCTACTACCGGTGAAGAGCCAGCCGTCACAATTGCTCAGACCCTGTTTAGAGACCAGACCACCAGCCACTTGAAGTCTGAGCTCAATTCCATAACCACAGACTGTATAGATCTCTTCATCCTGTGCACTGATGGGTTTACCACCTAAGATCATTTTCTCCCTGCATCGAGGAACTGTACCCTTACTCAGCCAAATTCACAAACATCCCTGTGCCTGCTGCCATCAGTGGGCTCTCCTGGGCATACTAGCCTGGCACCTGCTGTATCCTCTGTCTTGGTCTGTCTCCCTGGTACTCTCTGTGGCCTGCCCAGCAGAGAGGGTCTGGTACCTGAAGGCAGGGCCTCGGACGGTGTCAGGAAGACTCTGTTGCCCACCTTGACAGCCCCAGCTCGGTATTCTGGGACAGGGAGGCCACAGCGCTGGCACAACCCTGCCAGAATCTGTGAAGGCCGGAAGGCATCGCGCCAGGCATTGTACCCATCCCTGCAGGCACAAGAGGACAATACATGAACTAGAGCAGTGTGTGGGCACAGTGGGGCTCAAGGAGGTCACATGACTTAGTACCAAACCCCAGTACCCAAGCTCAAGTCTTGGCTACTGAGCTGAGATGACTTGCAAGGGATGAGAGACGTTTCCCTTCTGTAAGAACTGTAGCTTGGGGGCTGGAGAGATGGCTCAGAGGTTAAGAGCACTGACTGCTCTTCCAGAGGTCCTGAGTTCAATTCCCAGCAACCACATCGTGGCTCATAGCCATCT
>NC_022033.1:22172553-22174212 GCF_000317375.1 Microtus ochrogaster | reverse complement strand
CCCAAGTCTGTCCTCAGACCCTCACATGCATGTTGTGGAACATCCCCAAATACTACACGTGAAACATTCAAAATATAATAAGATTAAACACATTCTAAAGGGAACTGTGAACTTGAATGTGTTCGCTTCAGGAATGGGCCCTGCCAGACTCACACATCATACTGGGAGGCCAGCCCACAGTTGGCTCTGTGGTGGCTATAGAATCTATTTTCCAGGTCAATGTGGGTCTCCCCAATGAGGTCATCAGAGCCCACGAGGTCATGATCGAATATGGCCACAGTCAGCTCTGGCTCGGCTGGAAGGGAGATGTTCAACTCCAGCACCCTGGGCAGAAAAGAAAAGTGGCTAAGGACAGCTCCATGCCCTCCAGGGGGACCTGGGGTAGTGGTGTCCAGTTCCCCACCATCACCAAGTCAGCAGCCTGGGCAAGAGCCTGTGGAGCCCCAGACCCCCCACTCTCAAGTCCAGGGTCCAGCCTCACTCTCCAAAGACGGGGTGGAGTTGCTTGGGGATGTAGCGTTCCTTAGTGTCCCGCTGTTCCTTGCCAGCGCTCACCACCACATAGGGATCTGCCTTGCCGTTGGGGTCCGCGGGAGTCAGGTTGGTAGCCTAGGGGGTAGAATTGAAATCAGTGGATTCAGGAGAAATACCATCCTTGAAACCAAAGCCCTTGTCGGACCCGATCACAGGATTTTGCAAGGTGCTGGAGGTCAAACCAGGGCTCCCTCCGCATTGGTCAAGCTCTCTATTGACTGAGCCACAGCACCGCCCCGGCCTCTTCTGTTACAGTGTGAGAGCCATCAGCAGTGTGAGGTATGTTTAGAACTCCCGGGGAATCAGAGAAGCAGGTGGCACTAGGGCCCGTCTTCCCCAGTCAGCTGCTGGTGCCTATCCAACGTTAACAGTTCAGCCAGGGATTGGAAAGTTAGAAAAACCTACTCTGCCACTCAAGCCATAGAATGCGCCAATAGGATGCTGTTTAGGGAGGGGACGATACCAGACATTGGGAAGACTGTACTGCCCTAAAGAGTGTAGTCAATGAAAACTGGAGGCTGGGGATGGAGGGCAGAGAAACGTGATAAAGGCTATAAAACTCACTACTTTTGCCAAATTGGCATGCCAGTCATTTTTGCCTTTTGTCCAGGTTGGGGCCTGGCTTCCAAACTGGAAAATAAATCTGTCTTGCTTTTGCTACACTGAGTCTCCAGGACTTTTATTTTTTATTTTTTATTTTTATTTTATTTTATTTTTTTTTTTTTGGTTTTTCGAGACAGGGTTAAATAAATATTTTAAAAAAAAAAACTGTAGCTTGGATACAAGAAAGGGGCTGTGACAGCCGGGGAGATGCGATTGTTCAGCATGTAAAGGGTGTGTTGCATAAACGTGAGGACCTGAGTTCAAATCCCCACAGCCCACATAAAAGTTGACACGTAGGGCAAGTATTCGTAATCCCAGTGCTCCCATGGGAGATAAAGGTGGAGACAGGAGATGCTGCCAGCTCATAAACCAGGTAGCCTGGCTCACAACAGTGATGAGACTCTCCCTCAAGATGGATGGAGAAGGGCTGGAGAGATGGCTCAGTGGTTAAGAGCATTGCTTGCTCTTCCAAAGGTCCTGAGTTCAATTCCCAGCAACCACATGGTGGCTCACAACCATCTG
>NC_022033.1:22160677-22172453 GCF_000317375.1 Microtus ochrogaster | reverse complement strand
AGCCACATCCTCAGCTGCCTCTTTTCAAGTATTCCTCTGTGTGTGTGTGGTGTGTGTGTGTGTGTGTGTGTGTGTGTGTGTGTGTGTGTGTCTGCATGTGTGCATATGTGTACACGCCTTCCTCAATCACTACTTTGTTTTTTGAGATTTGGTCTCTCACTGAACCAGGAGTTTACTGATCCAGCCATGCTAAATGGCAACAAATCTCAGTGGCCATCCTGACCTCACCTTCTCTGTGCCGGAATTATGGGTGCACACTGCCAAGCCCAACATTTTGTATAAGTGCCGGGGACCCAAAAGTCTTCACGCTGGCACAGCAAACACTTTACCAACTGAGTCATCTCCCAGTTCTATGCACTTCTGAGACAGCGTCATATAGCGCAGGCTGCCCTCAAACTTGCTTTGTGGCGGAGGATGACTTTGAACTCCCGACCTTCTTGTCTTCACCTCCTGAGAACTGGGACTGCAGGCATGTGCACACCAGCTTTGTGTGATTGTGGAGTTTAAATTCAGGGCTTTGTGTATGTTGGGAAAGCTATGGCTCCAGTTCTGGACTGGCCTTGAACTCAGTCCTACCTTAGCCTCGTGTGTGCACACATGAGGAGGTCCAAGATAACTCCACAACCTCAGGTGTTGGTCCTCTGTGGCCATCTTTTTTTTTTTCTGGTTTTGTTGCTGTTGTTTTTTGGTTTGTTTTTGTTTTTGAGATGGCATCTCTCACAGGACTGGAACCAGCTAGGTCGGCTAGCCTGGCTGACCAATGAGCCCAACTGACCTCTCTCCACCTCTCCAGCCATGGGATTACAGACGTGATTAGCCACACCAACTTGTTTGGCTCTTTATGTTTGCTTCCTTGTTTTTGGTTGGTCGACTCCTCTGACTTGGTAAAGGTTTTTGATTTAATTTTATTTTATGTGTATGGATATTTTGCCTGCATGTAAGTCTATGTAACACATGCATGTTTCAGGCGGCAGCCAGGCCAGGAGAGTGTCAGATCCTCTGGAACAGAGGTTCCAGATGCTCGTGAGCTCCTGTAGGGTGCTGGGAATCCATCCTGGTCCTTTGGAAGAGCTCATAACTGCTGAGCCATCTCTCGGGCTCTGGTTTGGTATTTTGATCCTCCTGCCTCCACTTCCCAAATTTTGGGATTACTGATGTGTACTACACCCAGTTATGGTTTGGGGTTGTTTGTTGTTTTTATTGATTTTTTTGTTTGTTTTTGGTTTCACTATGTAGTCCAGGCTGGCTTCAAATTCACAGTAATCTTCCTAGCTCAGCTTCCTGAGAGCTGTGATTATAAATATGATCCTAAAATTGCTGTTTCCTCTGCCTAGTGCTGGGGATGGACCCCAAGGCTCAAGTGTTCTAAGCCAAACTTCAGCTCTCAGAACTGAGTTTTCTGAATTGAACAGATAATATAAATCTCAGTCTTAAATCGATGTGGGGGGAGTCACACTAAAGACGCATTCCCCAGGAAGACCCTGTTTCCTAAAATGGCTTCTCTTCCCCGCGGGCGAGCTGCCTCTCAGCAGCTTTCAAGGAGGTCCCGCTTCATGCAGGGTCTGGTTTCCATCCCTTCCTTTGCTCAGACTCTAAGAACCCAAGGTCAAGGTTCAGGTGTGGACAAACAGTGTTGAGCTGCGGCCAGTTGTCTTGAAACTACAGCCTCCTTGCTCAACGAAAAGGGAAATTCCCCTTTCGTCAGTGCTCTGTGTTCATTAAAAAGACGTCTAACGTGTCTAGACGTACAAAGGCATCTATCTCGGAGCACCCTGTCTACCACAGTGCTAGACAACACAGTCAGGATGAGTTCACCACCTAGCATTACCCCAGGAGGGTCAGATGGTGATGCAGAGTGTCTCTTCCAGTGATGCCTTAGAATCCCTAAGTCAGGCCATAGCATCTGCTCCAGTGACAGGGAGAGAGGGACAGAGGGACAGAAACCTGCTTGTTCCCCATTTCTTCCCAAGACTCCTTTAAGAAACTTCCAGGGCCCTGCTGTCTGTATGACAGCCATACAATGAAAGGAGTTACAGGGCATTTGACCAAAAGGCATTCTGGGATTGGAGATCACACACTACACCTTTTAGCTGCACCGTCCCAAGACCAAAGATGTGCGTAAGTCTTGCCACAGACAAGTTTTGTGAGGAGAAGAGGTACCCTGAAGGAGCGGCCTACCTCTGTTGCCATGGGGATGAGCCAGGAACTGAGGACACTCACCTTCACGACATACACTCTAACCAGAAGCTTGATGGGCCGGTTCTGGGGGATCCCCCTGGAGATCTGAGGCTCTGAGAAAGATGCTGCCTCTGACTCAGGGTAAATGAGGAAGGAGCCCTGAGGTGGAGGAGACAATTACATTAGATTTATATGTGAGTGCTTTGCCTGCATGTACATCTGTGAGCTTGGTCCCCGAGGTCAGAAGAGGGTGTCAGATTCCCCAGAACTGGAGTTAGGGAAGCACCCTGTGGTGCTGGGAATGGAACCCTGGTCCTCAGCAAGAGCAGCCAGTGTTAACTGAGGAGCCACCTCTCCAGCCTGTAAGCTTTTCCAGACCCTTCTCAACCTCTCTTTCTTCCCCGAAGTATACCTTAAACTTGCCCACAAAGTGTCCAGATCCTTCCTCTCCATCTCCAGCCTGGCCGCCTTGCCCTTTGTACAGGGGGAACACATTCAGCCAGTCTTCGAAGTGGTTGAACTCCTCCTCTAAGGAGTTGTTGTAGATCTGAAAGGTGAGGGGTCTCAGTGACAACTCTGTACCCCAAGTCCAAGGGGCACCCTTCTCCCCAACACCCCGTCACCTTCAAGGTGGCGATTGCTTTTTTCCGAGGTCCAGAAACTTTGGTATCAGTTCTTCCCTGCTCCTGGGCCTCCCTGTCCGCAGAAATGAGGTGGGTGCCGTCTGAAAACAGCAGTGAGGTAAGAACGGTGGGGACAGCCGGGCGGTGGTGGCGCACGCCTTCAATCCCGGCACTCAGAGGCAGAGGCAGGTGGGTCTCTGTGAGTTCGAGGCCAGCCTGATCTACAGAGCGAGTTCCAGGACAGGCTACAAAGCTATACAGAGAAAACATCTCAGGGTGGGGGGAGAGAGGGGGGGGGAGAGAGAGAGAGAGAGAGAGAGAGAGAGAGAGAGAGAGAGAGAGAGAGAGAGAGAGAGAGAAAATATGAATGTGAGTATGGGGATAGAGCGAGAGCAAAAAGTCACATCTCTCACCTGGGTCCCCAGCGTCCTCCATCTCATCCTCATCGAAGTTGGACTGAAATCAAAAGGCAGGTCAGAGATCCCTTCCCCTCCTTGGCCCACCCTCCCTCCAGCTACGCAGCCACTTCTTTGTTAAAGTGGCCTTTACTGTCCAGTCCTGTGTTGTTATAGTCAGTCACCGCCACCCACTTAGGGTCACTGAGCCCTTGAAATGAGGTCTACACTGCAAGGTGCTGGGAGTTGAAACACATACCAGACTTCCTGGGAGAATATAAAATAGCTTATTAATTTTTATGATAATTACTGGTTGGAACCATATTTCATATATGTTAATAAAACATTATTAAAATTATTCTTATTTTCCCTTTTATTTTTTAATGTGGCTATTAATAAAATTTTTTTAAAAAGTTGAGACAGAGTCTCATGTTGGTATAAGCTAGCTTTGAACTCCTGACCCTTCTGTTACCACCTCCCAGGTACTCACTGGTAGGTACTGAAGAGCTAGAATTCTGCACTCATTTTTTTAATTTGTTTGTTTTTGAGCCAGGTCTCAGTTTGTGTCCCTGCCTGGCCTGGAACTCGCTATGTAGACCAGGCTGGCCTCGAACTCACAGGGATGGAATACAGGGATTAAGAATATGCACCATGCTGGGTTCACGTTCTATTTTGTTAGACAACAGAGCGCTGGGAGGCAGAAGTACTAATGTCCAACTACTGAAATGATGAGAAAGAGGAGAAGAGATGGCTGCAACCAAGAGCTCTGGAGCACACAGGATCTGCTGGATGAGACTCCCCCGTCCTTTGCCCCTCCATTCCTGCGAAGCCCTGCTCCACCCACCTGCCCTTGGAGCTCCTGCAGCGAGGCGTAGTACTTGGACCACCAGTCCATCTCTTCTGGATCTGGGATGTCCTCCTCCAGCTCGGGGCCTTGACCCAGGAGCCCTAAGGTGAGCTTCAGAGGAGCCTGAGGTAGAGAGGCCCTTGCTGCTCTCAGCCAGCCCACCACAGACCCTGACACCCCTCTCCAGCCTTGGGAATCCCATCACCTTCAGGATCCGGCTGGATAGTCCTCCTTCAGCCCCGAAGGGGTCTCGAGACTGCTCTCCTGGGAGCAGGGAAGAGAGCCCATGAGTTTAGACCAGTAGACACCAGACTCCAAGCCCCACTGGGTGTTCCACTGGAGCCATTGCTACCAGGGCCCAGAGGGGCTTCTATCTGTGGCTCCTACGGAGAAAGACTCCTAACCTTGAGGGCCCTTTGGCACCAGGTCTCTTGTATCCTCCTCTGGTTCCTCCTCCTCAGGGGGATCCTCATGACCCTGGAGTGTGAACTGCAGCATGTTGGAGACAATATGGGAACCCACAAGGACAGTCCGGCCAAAGGCCCGGCGCTCAATCACCAGGATGCTGAATGGGGGCTGCAGGTATGACTGTTCTGGCAAGTCCTAGAGACAGGAAAACGGGAAGTGATTCCCAGCCCCAGGAAGGAGGAAAGGAGCTCAAAGTAGTGGGGAACAGGGCATTCTGGGCTCAGCTCCGCCACACTGTCAGTCGCTGTGGCCTTCTGACTCTGTGCCCCAGATGAAGAGGGGACACAGCCCTGGACTCACGGACTGTTCTAAGTATGGTGACTCAGCTGATATGAAGGGACTTTGTCACCTATGAAGTGTGACCAGAAACACAGGTTAGCGTTTTTCCTAGAGGGTGAACGCTCAACCTGCAGATAGAGTCAGAACCATTAAAATATGTATGGATTTGACCAAGTGATTGCCTAACTATCCCTGGCACCCAAGGGGGACAAAGACAGTGATGATACCAGTAGTTAGGTCACTGGCTCATTATATACAAAGAGGAAAAATAGAGCTACATCAGAGAAAAGCTTCTACCTTTCCCTGGAATTAAATTATTATTAGTTTTTAAAAAGTTTTTAACTAGAGTCTTTGATACCCAAGGTGTGGTGGCACACACCTGTAATTCCAGTATTTGGGAGTCATGGGATGCATGACAAGTTTGAGGTCAGCTTGAGTTACATAGTGGGTCTTTGCCACTAAGTATCAGGAACAGGATTGACTGTTTGGTTGTGTGTTTAATTTTTGCAGTTCCTTATATTTCCTAGATATTAACCCCCATCTTGAGTAGATAGCTTGCAAAGATTTAAAAAAAAAAAAAAGAAAGAAAGAAATGGCCAACAACAACAGAAATGTGAATGACTATTTTGCCGGGATGTATGTCTGTGTAGCATGTGCATGCAGTGCCCAAAAAGGCCAGAAGAGGGCACTGGATTCCCTAGAACTGGAGTCCTAGTCAGGTGCTGAACCCAGGTCCTCTGAAAGAGAAGTCAGTGCTCTTAACTGCTTAGCCATCTCTGCAGCCTCACAATAAAGTGTTCAACATCCTATGTCTACTGTCCACATGTCCCACACGTGTGCGTCCACAATGCATCCACAGTGCACACATGAGAACACAAACACAATTTTAAAATGTAATGCGTTAAAAAAAAAAAAAAAGAAGAAATTCTGGCAAGGATGTGGGGAAAGAGAAACCCTTGATGCTGGTAGGAATGCAAATGGGTACAGCCTCTACCCAGCCTCTATGGAAGCCAGTATGGAGATTTATCAAAAAGCTACAGTGCTAGCAAAATGGCTAAGTGGGCAAAGAGCAGTTGCTGTGTATGGATGATGGCTGAGACGCATGCAAAGGTGGAGGGGGAACTGAGGTCTGAGACCCAAGCAAAGGTGGAGGGGAAACTAACTCACAAAGTTGTCTTCTGACCTCCACCTGAGAGGGGAGTGGGGGGGAGGAGAGAAGAGAACAGAAAGGGAGGAAAATACTGCTTTGGACCTAAGCATGGGCTCACAGCTGTAATCCCAGTATACAAAAGGCTACAGCAAGAAGATCTAAAGTTCTGGGCTGCATAGTGAGATCCTGGCTCAAACAGTAAATAAGTAACAAGAGAATAGAATAACATAAATAATTTGTCCATGGTAGCAGACATATTTAATCCCAGCACTCAGGAGGCAGCGTTTGAGGCCTGCCCGGCCACAGTGTGAGTTCCAGGTCAGTCAGGGCTACCATGTCTCAAAATAAAATAAACAAAACCAAAAGGACAAATTTGATGAGACCCTAAATTGTATTGCCAGAATCTGACCCCCAAACCCATCAATCATAATAGAGACCACACAGGGTGAGAAAACAATCCAGTGGTGGGTGTTAGTCTCCACGCGAGGGACAGTCCAGTGTGGGGTGCTAGTCTCCACGCGAGGGACAGTCCAGTGGGGTGCTAGTCTCCACGTGAGGGACAGTCCAGTGGGGTGTTAGTCTCCACGTGAGGGACAGTCCAGTGGGGTGCTAGTCTCCACATGAGGGACAGTTCATTGTGGGGTGCTAGTCTCCACGTGAGGGACAGTCCAGTGTGGGGTGCTAGGCTCCACGTAAGGGTCAGTCCAGTGTGGGGTGCTAGTCTTCATGTGAGGGACAGTCCAGTGTGGGGTGCTAGTCTTCACGTGGAAGGTTCTGACTCCAGCACCTACCCCTCAAAAATCATTATTAAACTAAATCATTTTTTAAAATATACCGTATTTTTCATGCTTTAAATATTTATTTTATTTTAAACTATGTGTGTGTGTACATTTGTATCTTTGTGGGGCATGTACACAAAACAGGTGCCCAGAGAGGCAGTGTCAGAGACCCTGGAGCTGCACTGATGTGGCTGCTAGGGACCTGTTTCCTCTGGAAGAGCAGCGCTGGCTCTTAGTGGCTGAGCCATCTCTGAAGCCCCAGACTGTATTTCCCTTCTCATGCCTGTATTTCAGAGACTGGAGGGATTTTCTCTTATTTATCATTCAGGACTTTGGCTAATCCTTCCATTCAACAGAGCCAAGAGAATGCTGCCGGTCTACAGGTTAATCCAAAGGTCAGGGAACCACAGCCATGTTCATGGCTCTCACTGCCAGCTTTTGTAGGTTTTATCAGAACATAGTCGTGGTCATTTCTACTCTGTCTATTGCTGTTTCCCCTATAGCAGCGAAGCTGAACAGTTGCAGATAAAATCCCCAAACAGTCTTTAATGGAGAACGCTGCTCCTGATCAGCGTAGCATAGCCACCTGGACCTCACTACCTACTCCCTGCTTCACGCCTCTGCCCACAGCCCGTGTTCTGTTCCCTCCTCACCTGGACCTCACTACCTACTCCCTGCTCCATGCCTCTGCCCACAGCCCGTGTCCCTGCCCCTCCTTACCACTGTCATATGCTGGACAAGTTCTGTGAAGTTAGGGTTCTCGCGGTAGCTGGCCAGAACTTCAGACTCCATGCGTCTCCCGGCCACTTCTAGAACAACCTGAGGCCTTTCCACCTCAAACAGGTGCACACGACCCAGGCCTCGCAGACCCCAGAACAGCACCTAAGGTTGGAAAGGGGGAGACTCAAGGGCTTGAAGCTGACATGGAGCCTCCAGGCTGGGGGAAGGGAAAAGAGGCCTTGCATGCTTGTCTTTACCTCAATGCGGAACTCCCTGAGCACAGGGCGCACGTGTGGAGGCAGGGCCAGGTGTCCCGAGATGGGCTGAACTAGGGATGACAGGTCCTGGGGCTCCACATCGCTAGGCACTGAGGGCTATAAGAAAAAAACAAATCAGAATTCACGTCAAAACGGAGAAAGCCTAGGCTTAGGGATGGGTCATGGGTTTCTGTGGTGGGTTAAAAAAAAATGGCCCCTAAAGAGAACGGCACTAATGAGAGGTGTGGCCTTGCTGTTGGAGGAGGTGTGTCACTGTGGAAGTGGACTTCAAGGTCTTCTGTGCTTAAGCTACACCCAGTGAACAGTTCACTTCCTATGGCCTGTGAGTTAAGAAGTAAGGACTCTCAGCTACAGCACCACGTCTGCCTGCACGCCGCCATGTCTCACCATGACGATAATGGACTAAAACTCTGAAAATGTAAGGCACCCCATGAAATGTTTTCCTTTTTAAGAGCTGCCATGGTCATGGTGTCTCTTCACAGCATTGGAAACCCTCGCTAAGACAGTCTCTGTGAAGCAGAGATGCAGGGCAGCCAGACAAGGCTGGATGTATAGGAAGGATTTCCCAGAAAGCAGACGCATGTACAGAAAGTGGTGCGGGAGCCTGAGGTGTTCATGAAGGATAAACCCAGGATGAACAGCGGTCTGGATTCTCTAGGGGTCGAATCCTGGCAAGATAAGCCTTGGATGTGTCGATCTATAATTGTGGGGTCAGGGTGTACAATGAGGTCACCCCAAGAGAACCCTAGAGACACATTCTCTTGGGAAAGAGACTAGATGGTTACCCCTTGGGACACCCTGAGACTGCATGGCCTGATGAATAGGAATGTGTACATCCTGCTAGCCAGACCAGAACATTCTAACCTCGAAGTGGCCACTGTAGTCCAGTTCAATGAGTTCAAAGGTAGCGATGACTTCTCCAGCGGTCTGTGATCCCTTCCTCAGCGGGAAGAACTGTAGCTCCGGGCGCTGATATGGGTCCTCTATCAGCTTTACCTTTGGGGCTGCAAGTGCCCTGCCCAGGAACACAGAAGGGCCCTGTGGGAGCAAAGCGGGGAGGAAATAAAGGCGATATAACTGGTTGTGGTGGCTACATCTTTAATCCCAGCCCTTAGGAAACAAAGATGGTAACCTCTATGAGTTTCAGGCCAGCCAGGACTAAATAGCGAGACCCTATCTCAAAAATAAATGTTGGGGGATGAGATGCTCAGAAGTTAAAGGGGAGGCATCAAGACAGTAGGGATGAAGAGGCTAGAAATGGGGTGCAGGGAGGGGACACACTTACAAACTTGTTGTGGTCAAAGATGTTGATGATCACTAGCGGAGGCTCCTCTTGCAAGTGTTCCCGCCTGCCATCCACAATCAGCTGGTCAAACACCAAGAGTTCATCCCACAGGGGGCTCAGTGTCTGCTCCAAGACCTTGAGAACCATGCAGAAAGAGATAAAGGCAGATCAGAAGGGGACCCCCTACACACGCCAGCAGACAGTCAAAGAGATACTTTAACTGTTTGCTACCGAAAGCATGGGTGTCCAGATCTGGTGTCTCCCTGTGGTCATCTGCCATCCTCCTGCCGTAGCTCTAAAGTCAACACCAGGAAACAATGGTTTCCTGTTCTCCACTGTCTGAGTCAGAACCCTACCTAGTGCCCTGTGCTGGACACCCAAAATGGAAAGAGAAACTTAGGGCCTTGGATAAGAGTGCTCCCCCTCCATCTGTGCCCCAGCCTGGCCCTCACCCGTGTGGTCTGGCACTGGGTAGAGATGAGGACACGTGCAAAGGGGTCCGAGAGGCCACTGTCATCTGCTGCCAGCACACCCCGGGCCTGGTACAGGTGAGCCCGCAGCTGGAAGTAGCTAAAGTCTGGGATGAGGAAAAGGAAGGGGCCATGCTTGTTCAGGGGACCACTGGAGTTTCCCAACCCATGAGCCCCCATGGAGGACAAATGGCAAGATTGACTGTCCCCTGGCCCTATACTCACCGTCCCGGTAGAGGCTGTGAGGCAGCCCAGCTGAGGGTTCGGGCAGAAGATCTGGGGGCAGCTCAGAGGTGCAGGCCTTGGCTTGCTTGGCCAGTCCCAGCCACAGAAAGAGCTCCAGCTTGGCACAGACTTCCCCAGGGGCGGCCCCAGGTGCCTATGCAGGATGGAGGCATGTTGGGCCTCCCAAAGCATGCCCCAAAACTCTCTGCCAAATGGTAACCCAAGCTCCCCAGTACAGGAAACAGGCCCTGTTTCTATCTTTCTTCATTCCCTCCATCCCAACACATACCTCACACTACCCTACTTCCTATACCACAGCTCTAACCCCAGATTCTTAATCTGTCCTCTCTCCTTTGCCCCCCCTATCCTCAACACATTTAAATTCTCTGTCCTTTACTCCAAAGGTCACTGATGTAGGATTCCCCCCTGTATGCTATGAATATATTTTATTACCATTGGTTAATAAAGAATCTGCCTTGGCCTATGGAAGGGCAGAATATAGATAGGTGGGAAAACTAAACTGAATGCAGGGAGAAAGAAGGCAGAGCCAGAGAGACGCCATGTAACCACCTAAGAAGCAAGAGGTAACAAACCATGAGCCTTGTGGTAAAATATAAAATAATAGAAATGGGTTAATTTAAGATGTAAAAGGTAGCTAGAAATACACATGAGCCATCGGCCAAACAGTTGTAATTAATATAGTTTTTGTGTGATTATTTTGTGTGGCCAGGAAATGGAAAGGCAGTTTCCCTGTCCCCTGGCCCTATACTGCATATGAATGCAGGTCACAGCTTTTCTTTGTTAGAAACCCGCTTGAGTATCTTTTCCAGACACAGCTCATTTGGAAATTTTCTGTCTGTAATCCAGTTCTGCTTACAAGAATGGTCACTCTCCTTCCTCATTAATGAGTCTGTGTGTCAGCCTCGTTAGCCAAAGGGCCAGCATAGGCCCAGGGCAGACAAGTTTGCTGTTCAGCTGACCTGGACAAAGCCATAACCTCCTTTTGTCCTTTTGGTCGGTGGGAAACAGTCAGGGAGCTCCTGGTTGAGAGCCACAGGCCACCACCTCTGATGCCCTGACCTGCTTATGACCCCCATTCTGTCACCAGCACCTCCACCCCAGACCAGCCTCACTGTGAGTAGAAGGCTTTGGATCTTCCCACAGTCCCGGCCTCGCTCCTCCTCAACCACGGAGAACAGCACATCCTGGGCAGGGATGCGGGCATAGGCCACACGGCGCTGGCCGCTGAACATCCAGACCAGCACATCAGGGAGGGGTGCCTGCGGCTGCAAGCAGAGGGCAGGGTTACCTGGGAGTTTGGAGCTGATACTCCCTGGGCCTTAAGCTTAGGCTGTATGGGTAGTTCAAATGGCCTGACTTTCCTGAACCCCTGGCCCTGTGGTCACCTGCTCCTTGACCACTCCTCCTGGAAGCACCAGAGGGCACCTCAGACTCTAAGACCACCTAATGTCTCCACACAGCATTCTGCATTCTGCCCGCATCATTTTGAAGTCTACAGTTCAACGGTGTTAAGGGCATTCACAGTTGTGCTGACAGCCATGCATCTCCAGAACTCTTATCATCTCACAAAGCAGAAACTCAGCACCCACTGGACACGAACTCCCCATTTCCAACTGAGGGTCCAGTTCCCGATACCCGCAACGAAAACAATAACGCAACACGTAACAAAGCTATGACTGGCAAGCTGGCTCAGGGCTGAGGACCTGGATTCTGTCTCCAGCACCCACATGGTGGCTCACATTCATCTGTAGCTCCAGTCCCAAGGGATCTGATGCCCTCTTGTGACCACAGACACCAAGCATGACCATGGTGCAAAAAAACATACACACAGACAAAGGATTCATACATGTAAAATTAATAAACTTTTTAAAAAAAACAATGAAACTAGACAGAATGCATATTCATATCCTCAAATGTCATTTGACAAAAGGAGGTTTTCATTACAAATTTTAAAGACAGGACAGGGGTGTGACTCAGTGGTAAAGCATGCTTACCATGGGAGAAAGGAAAGGAAAGAGGGTGGGAGGGAAGGAGAGAGAGGGAGGGAGGGAGAGAGAG
>NC_022033.1:22158578-22160458 GCF_000317375.1 Microtus ochrogaster | reverse complement strand
GAGAGGGAGGGAAGGGGAGAGAGGGAATGAGAGAGAGGGAGGGAAGGGGAGAGAGGGAGGGAGGGAGAGAGAGAGAAGAGGAGGGAAAGCAGAGGATGGAAGGGAAGGGAGATTAATTTTGCTCTAAGATTCAGTTTAGTGACATTTCTCTCCTGCTCCTCCCTCCCATGCTGGGTTCCACCTGCCCAAGCCTCCCAGCCCTGGGCATTTACACATGAGGGCATCCATCCTCTCTATCACACCAAACTCCAGCTATCAAATGTGCTTGGATTCCTACTGCTGCTTAACCGGCTGTGCCACAAACGGCTGGAAGTCAGCCTCCGTTATCTGCCTGTAAATGGCGCAGACCCTGCGCCCAAGGGGATAACTCAAGCAGGTGCTCGGCGCAGAACGTGTCCCAATGCACTATTTCCCCTCATCCATCCCAGCTAGCCACTGTACCAAACAAAGGAGGTCACACCCACGGCAAGTCGGCCAAATCCTGACTGATCCCTCACTTCCTCACCCCGACTTCCACATGAGGCAGGCAACATATTGGTACCAGACAAAAGACAACTGCTCCACATGTCCAAAGGTCTCCAGAACTAGAGGAGGGGGAGTTAATGTAGAGTAGGAAAGTGTGGTGGGCAAGACATCACCTCCTGAGTCAGGAAATGCAGTTTTGCCAGGAGCTTCTTGGCCAGGGTCAACTTCCTTTGCATGTTGCTCTGCCTCAGGCCCCGTAAAAGCTGCAATCCTTGCTTTGCCATAAGATTCTGGAAGGGCAGGAAGAGAATATGAGAAGAAGAACTCAGCTAGGTGCCCTATTTCCTTCCCGTCCCCAGCCTGTACCAGGCTGTGCGACAGTAGTTTCCCTCGGCATCGATCCAGGGCGTTGGGTCGAGTCATCGTCCTGCGCTCAGCACCGAGGCAAAATTGTCTGCAGAGAGAAGCCAGTGACCAGATCAGGATGCCAGAATCACTTCCCTCAGGGAGTGCCTCCTATTTCCTGACCCTTACAGGCCTTCCTCAGAGAGCCTCGTGCCCAAATGGCCACGCATAGGCTGGGGTTTGAACCCTGCGGCAGCCAGTATTTAACATCTGCTGCCCTGGCTACTTCAGTTATGGCCACAGATCCTAGCCTGCCTACCCTCTGCGCGTTAGTTAGAAATGTCCGCCAGTCCAGCCCCTCCACCCAAGGCCTACAGTGTCAGGCCCTACTTGTTTACCTTCTGGGAGAGTCCTATGCCCACACTAAGTCAGAGAAGAATGCCTTTAGTCTCCACCAGCCCATCTAGAAGATAAGTGGACTTCCAGGTGAGGTGGTATATGACACCTTTAATTTCAGCACTTGGGAGGCAGAGATACATGGATCTCTGTGGGTCTGAGACCAGCCTGCTCTACATAGAGAGTTCCAGAACAGGCAGGGGCTACATAGTGAGACCCTGTCTCAAAAAAAAAAAAGAGCTGGAACATACCAACACCACACAAAATGCATGATTTCCAATGACCTCCTCCAACCAATACACACCAAAGCTGAGCTGTCGAGATGGCATGGAGGAAAAGGACTCTGGCTGCCAAGCCTAACAATATGAGAAACCAACTCCTACAAATTGTCCTCTAAATTCCTTATCCTAGCATGGTATGAATGCACATGAATGCACACATACACACAAATGCATGCAATTAAAAATAAAATCTTTTTTTAAAAATGCAATTAAGGGTATTTTTAAAAAACACATAAAAGTCAAACTTTCAATTGCTCTGTCATATTTTACCTTAATCTATCAGCAAATTATTTACATTCTTTCTTAAAAATCCAGAACCAGTGTTAGGAGATGGTGGTGCACACCTTTAATCCCAGCACTCGGGAGGCAGAGGCAGGCAGATCTCTGTGAGTT
>NC_022033.1:22101283-22158333 GCF_000317375.1 Microtus ochrogaster | reverse complement strand
AAGAAATCATGTATAAGCCCTGTATCAGTTCAGTTTGGGGCTGCGGTTTTCCACCCTGGCAGAGGCAGCCACTCTCCTGGATTCCTCCAATGGAATAAATCTCTTGATAAGGCTTGTGGTAACAACTTTCCCCAAGCAGAACAAAGATGTAGCAGCTCTTGCATCTGGAGCAGAGCAGAACTGATACATTTCTGCCATGAAATTCCCTTAGCATGCAGAGCTCTAACAACTTTCACTGGAGCAGAGCAGAGCTGTAACGCTTCGGCTGGGGAAACTTTCTCTTGCTGGAGCAGAATTGTTGTACTGCCGGGAAGAATTGTTATACTCGGGGGAAGCTGAGAGAACAGAGCAGAACTGTGACAACCCAGCTGGAGCAGAGTTGTTACACTTGCATTAGGGAAACCTTTCCTGGAGCCAGGATTGTAAAACTTGATTGGGGAAACCGTCTCCCACTGGGACAGAGCTGTAGGTAATCCTTGGCTTCAGACTGCCAGGATAACTTTCCCTTCTGAGCTGTAACACTTGCAGGTAACCCTTTGCTTCCAACTGCCAGGATACCTTTCCATCCAGGGCTGTAATATTTCCATCACAGAGAGAACTTGCCTCATAAAAAAAAAAATCCAGAATCAGGATGGGTATATGACTCAGCAATAGAATACATATTTAGCATGAATGAGGCTGAGTTTAATGTCCAGCACTACATGCATGTAATATGGTCGTATACACTAGCATCCGGCATCTGACCTCTTCTCCCATCTTCCTGCAGGATCACTAGGCTAAGTGGTCATCATTTCCCGCTCAGGCCGTCACTTCCTCACTGCACGGCTGCTGTTCTCACCCTCACGCCACAGAACATTCTCAGAAGCACCCAGAATGTTGTCAACCATTTTCCATCTATTTTGTTCTACTGCAGCTGCTTCTCATCTAAGGGCAAAACACCAAACTCTAAAAATGGCCTAAAAGGTTCGGCACACCTGGTCCATTATCTCCATCCTCATTAAACACGCCTTGCCCAGTGAAGGACAACCCAACTCACATTGGCCTCTTTGCTCCTCCATAAATTACAAAGAATAACACATCTTTGTGCACACAGATAAGCTCTGAGGAAGCCAGGGAAAGTCAAACACATCGCTTATCTCTTCAGTGGAATGAGATTCTCAGCTGTAGTTTACAATCTGGTGATCCCTTGCTGTCTGATGTGCCAGGCTCTGTCTGTATCTCCCGGAATTTATATTTTATTTATCCCAGCCCTTTCCCCACTAAGACCTTGAGCATTGCTTGTAAGCCTTACCCACCCTCATGAAAGATGTTACTTGTACTTTACAATAGCCTAAGTCACTTCTGTGTTATCTTAGGACCAGACCAATCCTGATACCCACAGGCATGTTTATCCCAGTCAATCTCCTTAGATCCAAAATCTTGGGCACTCTCTCTGAGCCAACAGTACCCATCTTTATGAAAGAGGCCAGATGTACTTTGTAAACAATCTCAATGTAAACATGCCTTTTTAAAAATTTTCTTTTTCCAATTTTAAATTTATTTTATGAACATTAGTGTTTTGCCTGCATGTATATTTTTGTGTGGGAGTGTTGGGTCCCATGAAACTGGCATTACAGACAGTTGTGAGCTGCCATATGGGTGCTGGAAATTGAAAAGCAGTCAGTGCTCTTAAACTCAAAACCATCTCTCCAACCCCCTCCCCCCACACACACACTTTTTTTTTTCAAGACAGGATTTCTCTGTATAGCCCTGGCTTTCCTGAAATTAGCACTGAAGTCTAGGCTGGCTTTGAACTCACAGAGATCTCCTGTTTCTGCCTCCCAAGTGCTGGGATTACAGGCGTGCACCACCACTGTCCAGCTTAGGTTGGGTAAGTTTATCTGGAATGACCTGCTAGAATTGTGGGTAGCACGGTCTCGTGGGCTGAGGTCCTGGGTTGAATAAAATGGAGAAGGGGAGCTGAGCCCCACGCATTTGTCACCCCTGCTTCCTGACTGTAGATGCTGTGTGGTCACCTGTGTCCTGCTCTTGCTAGAATGCCTTCCCTGCTGCAAGGAATTATACCCCCAAAACTGTACCCCCAAAATAAATTCTTCTTTATGTCATTTTGGAGAAATATTTTTTCACAGCAATGAGAAAAGTCACAGACACTGGACTAAGATCTGTGACTGAACATGTTTTTTTCCTCTTGTACATCTAGCCATGCTCTGCAAATACCAACTGTGAACGCTTGGCTGTTTAAGTTTTTTTTTCTATAGACAATGACCGCGTGTACGTAACACTGGTCTCAAACTGAGGCTGACCTTGAACTTCTGATCCTCCTACCTCTCCCTCCCAAGTGCTGGGGTTACAAACATGCACCACCATGCCTGGTTTCTGCAGTGCTGGGGATTGAACCTGGGGTTCTGTGCATGCCGGGCAGGTGAGCTGCATGCCCAGCCTCCTTTGAATCCGTTTACCTCGTTTCCATTGCACGGTTCCGTTCCTCTCCTATCTCCTAAACTATTACAACGCCTTCTTTAGCAATCCTGTCTTCTCTCACACCATCTCTCTCCCATTCATCCTTTCTAAAGTTATAAATTAGAATTTCAAGACCTTCAGTGGCTCCCTCCTGTCACCCAGAGAAGAAACCATGGTCACTGCCATGGCATAGCAAGTGCCAGAAGTGTTTGCTGAATGAAAACTCTTGAGAAAAGTGTCAGATAGGGGCTCAAGCATCTGGGGCAAGTTATCAGATTCCTAGCAGTGTGGGTGAAAGGTGAAAACGACTAGAACTTGTTCATGTGGTTAGAGCAACAACTAGTCAAACTGGGAATGGACTAGTTAAGAATGAGGAGAGTTGGATGACAGCAGAACTAGTTAATTCAGGAGGTGAAGGAAGATTAAATCAGCATCACAGAGGCGCAACTGGGGAAGCAATGAGTCAGGAAGGACCAACAAATGGGCGCAGAAGCTGGCCAGGTATAGGCTGGATGGATGAGGGTAAGGTTTTCCCTTCTCAGGATATAGGAGAGGAGAGGAGCCTTCTAAGCCTGTAGGAGCCCAACACCCCGTGATCTCTATCACGCTCCATTGATACGGACACTTCTCGTTCTCTTTCATATGTAGGTGCTGGGTAAATGCAGCTTGGTCTAGACAGCCACCTTGAGTCTCTTGCCCATCCCGAGACTGGCCAGGGATTGGCAGCCCCCGGGACTGACTCAGCTCAGCTCACCTGCTCCCAGCCACCAGCTCTTCCAGAGTCTGCTTGAGTCGTGTGCAGGCACCCAGCCTGGACCTGCGCTGCATCTTCTCAGCCTCCCGCAGGCCCTGGTCCTGTGGGGGTTCCAGCAGAAGTCAGTCTTGGGGGCCCCTGGCCCATACCCCACTCATTCATACCACTGGTCGGTTTCTCTAGCCCTTCTTTCTCCACTCCCGTCCATCACTCCACCCACCCCTCTCCAATTTTGTTCCCCTCAGTTTGCCTAGAAACTCTGAGCCTTGTCCACCCATTTCCTGGTCCTACACCAACAAGGTGTGAGCTCCACCCCGTTCGTGTCTATTTTGGAGCCTTCCAAAGCTGAGTCTTGGGTGCCGTGTGGTTAGGCCTTTCCCTTCGGGGGCCACCTTGCTCTCACCAGCCTCTCCGCTACTTTGCGCACACTATTGCTGCAATGCAGGCGCCAAGTGTAATCCTCCCAGCGGCTCCATACATGCAGACAAGGCTTTCGGTGACGCAGAGGCAAGCAGAGGTATGGGCTGGGCCAAACAGAGAGAAGGGAGGGGTTTGGGGGCATCCTGAGTGCTTGGAGGCTAGTCTATACCCTCTGACAAGTCACTCGGATCACTCACCCATTGCCATCCACAGGCTCAGGCCACTGAGCAGGTGTCCCCAGCAGCTCTTCCTCCTCCTGCCCTGACCCTCTGTCCTCAGATCCCAGGAGAGGTTGAGCTTCCAGTGTGCTATCTTGAGTTTCGACAGTCCTTTGGCCCAATTGCTCCTCTCTGCGTCCTGCATGACCTGGCCCCACAGAGGATCAAAGGTCAGAACTGAGGGTTAGATGCATTTCTCCTCCGCAGCCTCTCCCACCGTAAGAGAACCCACCACTATCCCTGAAGCTGACCATTCCTCCTGTAGTCTAAAGTCTGAAACAAGAGGGCCCACTCTCAATCCCATGACCGTCAGTGCCCATCTAGGTCACACACCAATGGAAATCTCCAAGCTGATGGGCTGCTTGGCCAGCGAAGGATCAATCATGGTGGCCTCAAAGACCACCGCAAAGAGTAGGAAATCTTCACAGGATGCCAGGGCATTCTAGGAACGAGAATTAGATCAGCTACCGCCCTCCCAAGGAGCAGTCGGCTCTTCACAATGCCCAAAGAAAGATTCCGACTAAGGTCCCGGGGGCTCTGGGAGTGTCGTACCTCCCCCTTGGCCCCTGGTAGCTCCCCCATACATTGGTCCAAGGGACTGATTCTCCCTGGCCCACTCCCTCTATATACGCCATGTATCACATCAGCACACACGTGCACATACACTAAATTCATATCCACATTCCCAAACTGGAAACAGCAACATGATGTGTCTAATGCTCAGAAGGGGATTTACTGGCCCAGAGCTGAGGGTCACCACCAACAACCCCCACCTCTGGCAGAGGCAGCAACTCCTCCACCTCCACCTCCATTGCACTGGGAATCTCAGGTGCATCCCCACTGGCGCTGGCATCCACAGGCTGCAGAACGGCAGCCGGTGTCTGATCCTGCTTGGTTTTCTTTTTTTTCTTCTTTCCAGCGAGTCGGGATAATCTGGACCCCTGTGTAGTCTGGGGGGACTTAGGTTCAACTCTGCCTTCCAACACCTCCATGGACACAGCTACCAGAAGTCGGCCCCGGAACCAAATGCCTTCCCCAGTGCCTTCGTTGAGACTTTGAAGACCATCCCGGAGCCTGCCACTGGGGAGCGAGCCATAGAGGGGCACCCAGGCTGGGCCGAAAGTGGGCTTAAACCCCGCTGTGGAGGACAAGAATAGGTTTTGCAGGGGAGAACAGGGTAAATGAAGACTGCTCTGGACTGTATACCTTTGTATCCTCCAGGTGGGGGGGGGGCGGGGGGAGAAGGGCACGGACCTGTGACAAACAGTAGCAGACCGAGGACCTCTCTGGGCTTTAGGGAGAGCTGAGGCTGGGGCGGAACTACTGATGTGGTTAATTGGGGTGCTGGTTGGTGGATATTGAAGCCTCAGATTTCAGAGTGGTCCTTACACAGCAAGGCTTGACTGGAGCAGCCACTGCGTTTAAGCTTGTAAAACCAGGGGCGGGGTCATGGTCGGAAGGAGGAGCCTGGCTTAGAACAGTTCCTTCTGGGGAATAGAAGGTTATGCCTAGGGGGCCTGTGTTCTAAGGATGGTCTTTGTTCTAAGGGGCTGATGTGAGCTAGGGCAGACGGTGCCCCACACGGGCCAGTCATGCTCACCCGCACGACCAGAGTTGGAGATCTGCCTCAGATCCAGCACGTGCGTGGCGAGTGCCACATCCAGGAGCGGCGCGTCGTCACGCAGCTGCAGGCGAAGGCCGCGAGTTAGGGGCGGGAAGAGTTCCATAAAGCTCAACTGCTCGTTCCACTCGGGCGCCGCCTCCTCTCCACGCACCGAAGTCTCACCCTGAAGGAAAGTCGGGTGGAAGGGGTCAGTGAGGGTCCCAGAAGATGGTTCTGTAATGACCTGAGTTTGGTCCCCAGGTCCTACACGGTTGACCCTGCAGGTTGTCCTCTGATCTCCATAAGTGTGCACGGCACTCAGCGCACCCACACACATACACAGAACAAATTATAAAGGCTGGAGAGATGGCTCGGTGGTTAGTTAAGAGTGACTGCTTTAGCCGGGCGGTGGTGGCGCACGCCTTTAATCCCAGCACTGGGGAGGCAGAGGCAGGTGGATCTCTGAGTTCGAGACCAGCCTGGTCTACAAGAGCTAGTTTCCAGGACAGGCTCCAAAACCACAGAGAAACCCTGTCTCGAAAAACCAAAAAAAAAAAAAGAGTGACTGCTTTTCCAGGGAGCAGTTTTTTTGTTTGTTTGTTTTTTGGCTCCTAGTCCGCACATGGAGCAGTTCACAAGCATCTGTGACTCCAGCTGCAGGGGTCTGACACCCTCTTCAGGTCTTGGTGGGCACCTGTACTCAGTGCACAGAACACCACACAGATAGTCCTGCATGCACATAACTAAGAATAAAAATAGCCAGGCGCTGTAGCACAAGCCTGTAATCCTACCAAGTGGATCTCTGAATTCCAGGCCAGGTAGGGCTACATAGCAAAACCATGTCTCAAAATGAGTAAATAAAGATATCTTTTCTTTTTTCTTTCTTTTTCTCTTTCTTATTCTTTCAAAACAGGGTTTCTCTATAGCTTTGGTGCCTATCCTGAAACTAGCCTTTAGACCAGGCTGGCCGCAAACTCACAGAGATTGGCTTGTCTCTGCCTCCCAAGTGCTGGGATTAAAGGCGTGCGCCACCACCGCCCAGCAAATGAAAATATCTTTAACAAATAATTTTTTTAAAAAAACTCGAGGTGTGGCATAGGTGGACAGGAGTCACTTACCTGCTGTCCCAGGAAGCTCACCCGCACATAGGGGTCCAGGAGGACGTGCTGGTCATGCAGGGCGCGGGCCAGACTGCCTAGCAGCCCCATGCGCACTGTGGGAAGACCCTCTGCACGATACATGCGTACCCGCAGGCGAGCCCATGGCCTCTCAGCCTGCACTCCACGGGGCAGGAGTAGATTCCTAGGAAGAGCCCACGCTGAGGAGTAAAGCTGGAGCCTGAGCCCCTTTGATCCTCTGACCCTACCCCCAGGCCAGGCCTCCTCCGGTTCTCCATTCCCATGGCACCCCAGCTCACTTCTCAATATCTGAACTGGTCCCCGGGCATGGAGGTGGCAGTGGAAGGGGAAGGTCCCCACGTGCCCTCACAGACAAGGTGATCTTGACGAAGCCCTTGGTCCCCGAGCGGATGTCACGGGGGTCATGCAGAGGAGCCCACTTTTGATGGAAGTGCCCCTCTAAGGACAGAGGGATAGAACGAGGAGTGAGTCCCATTGGACATTGGACAATGGCTGGGGTTTGGGTCGAAGCAGCCTGTCCCCATAGAGAGAATAGCCCGAGTATGTGAAAAGCCAGTCTTTACAAGAGGTGGCTGTTCTCAGAAGTTAGTGCACTAGCGACAGCACGGGTGAGTGACCAGAGTTCAGTTTCTGGAGTCTTCGTGCGTGTGAATGAGTTTGAGTGAGAGGAGGGTTCAGTACCTGGCTGGTCCAAGGCCACGCCCAGATCCATCCTGAAGGTGCCTATCCTGGTGGCCATAAATGGGAGGGTCTGTGAGTGGAAAGCCTGGGGAGAGACGAGTTAGTCCTGCGGCTTTGGCCACTCACTCCCTGCCCCTTCGTTGAGTCCCGCTCTATAGCCCTGGCAGGGCCTTGAACTCCTGGCGCTCTTTCTGCCTCAGCCACCTACACTCAGCTGGGCATCGCCCCTTTCTAGACACAGTCCTCTTTCCCACTCACAGTGATCTCCAGCAGCAAGTCTTGTAGGTGGAGCCGAGTCTTGTGAAATTCGAACAAGAAGTACTGGGTTGAGTGAGAAAAGAGAAGGGAGGGAAGGTTAGGTGGAGGGGCTCATTCAGCTGGCCCCGAAATCGTGCAAAGAAATGCGGGTCCCTTTCCTAAAAGGTGCCTGCACACTCTTCAGTCACAGAACCGCGCGTCTTTGCACCCAGGCCCCGCCCTCTCCAGGGACGAGGTTTGTCTGGAATTCCCCCCCCCCCCCAATTATCTCAGGCTCGCTCTCTTCCTTGATCGTGCTCACCTCGTTGTAGAAGGGGCAATTGGTTCCACGCTGTGTTGTGGTCACGCGGCGCTGATCCCCCACGCGCACAGCCACGTAGGGGTTAATATTGACTCCCACCAGTTTCTGGGCCTCAAGTACGGTGACCCCGACCTAGGTAAGGAATGCAAAAGAGGTAGGAGAGTGAGACCTGCCTGGATAAGGGGAGAACCCTGGGAGGTTCCACGAGGCTTAGAATATGGCACAAGAGCCATACCTGGAAGTCCTGGGCTCTGCACACCTGGAAGGGATCCCCACGGGGCAGGCCCAGGGTGCGGCTGTAGAGAAGCATAGGGTCGCCGTTACTTCACCTTCCTCACCCGCCCACACACCAGTTGCCTGCTGCTGGCATGCGGTCTCTGCACCATGAGCTTTTGGAGTCTAAGTTTAAGATGACTGTGCTCTACCTTCATCTCGGGCCTACATTCAGAGTTTGACTCAGTCTAGGAGCTCTGAACCCGTTTGCTTGCTCAGACAAAGTTGGTTGAGATCTGCTAGGTGCCAGCACTGTTCTAAGAGATCTCACACTGACAAAACCTATCCTAATCAAATTTCTTTACAAACTGGTGTGAGCCACTATAACTGACTTTGATTATGACCGTGTCTGGGCCTATAAGGGAATGACCCTTGATGCCAGAGTATCCACCTTTCCCCCATTCCCCGGTGTGGATGGGCGTGGCCTTACGTGTGTGAGGAAGACTGACTCACTGACAGGGCGTGAGAACACTTTACCTTTTGAGGGGGCTGAACACCACTCCAGAAATCTCCACGTCAGGCTCGTCCTCCCCCTCCAGCTCCAGCTCCAGCTCCAGCTCATTCTCTCCGTCATCCTGTGTTCCTAGGCTTCGAGCTAGCTTCCGGCCCAGAGCCACTGCTCGACGCTCCAGCCGGGCATCCCCGGGCCTGATGGGAAAAGCCCTCAAAGGTCATGCCTAGCCTGTCACCTGTTGTTGGGCCTCCCTTGTTTCTGCTTATTTTAGGATTGACCTTTGACCTTCAGATTGACCACCCACACACACTTATTCTGGGACTAATTCTTTTCTTTCCTTTTCTTTTCTTTGAGACAGGATTTCTTTGTGTAACAGCCCTGGCAGTTTTAGGACTCCCTTTGTAGACCAGGCTGGCCTTGAACTCACAGAGATCCACCTGGGACTAAAGGTATATGCTATCACATCATTCTAATTTCAGAACCTAAACCTACTGCAAGGATTGACCTCTGACCTTATAATTAAATCTCAGACCCTGGAACTGACTCCATGACACTGGTTCTTAACCCCCGGACTGACCCCTGTGGCTCGCAGTCAGCTCCCACATACTTACCCCAACTCCTGGAAGCCCACATTGGGGATGATCAGTTCTGAGCTGGGAGGGTAAACAGAGAGGGTGAGACCTGACTGTGAGAACCCGCTCAGGGTCACAGTGCCCAGCAGACCCAGAGTAGAGGTGAATGCTCCTTTTTCTCTTCAGGGCCAGTTGCTTAAGTTTCTAGAAGATTACCTGTCTCGAATGGGTGTTCCGAAGTCCTCCTCTGCCCAGGTTCCAGCCGCTCCCTCAGGGGGCTGATACTTTAAGTCAAGCTCCACCTGGATCTGAAAGAGATAGGGTGTCCATGGGTCCCCTCAAACTGACATGGGGCTAAGAGAGTACCAGGACAATGCCTTACTCGCCCTCTGCAGAGACCCTTTGGGCAATGTCTGTAGTAATGTGTTCCTCTCTGACTATCGATAATGTCAGCATTCCCAATCTTCTGCATCTGGTAGCTGCTAGAAGAGGTAGAGTCGGTTTTAATGACATGACCCCTGGTAGGTCAGCTACACGCCAAGGCAGGCCCCGCTCCTAAGAGTAGTTGGGCAACGCAAACTGAACTATTGTCAGGGGATGAAAAAAAGAAAAAGAGGGGGCTGGAGAGATGGCTCGGCGGTTAAGAGCACTGGCTTCCCTTCCAGAGGTCCTGAGTTCAACTCCCAGCAACCACATGGTGGCTCACAGCCATCTATAATGAGATCTGGTGCCCTCTTCTGGCCTGCAGGCATACATGGAGGCAGAACACTGTATACATAAGAAACAAATAAATTTTTTAAAAAAAATTGAAACCCTGTCTCAAAAAAAAAAACCAAAAAAAATTAAAAAAAAGAAAAAAAGGAAAAGAAAACTCACAGTGGGATGGGAAAGGGGGTGAGGGTGGACAGGAGACATACGAGAAGAGCTGGGAATGAATATGATTAAAATACAATGTATTAAGTTCTCATAGAATTAATAAAGAATATTATTTTTAAAGTATCCACAACCTTCTTGAGAACTAAGGGCAACGGTCAGGGGAGATGGCTTAGTAGTTCAAGGATGCTTGCTGGCAACCTGAGTTTGATGACCAGCACCTACCTGGGGAGGAGGAGAACCGACTCCTAGAAGGTGTCTTTTAACTTCTACACATACGCTCACTCACATGTAAAAAAAATAATGTTTGATTGGGTGGTGGTGGCACACACCTTTAATCCCAGCACTCAAGAAGCAGAGGCAGTTGGATCCCTGGGTTCAGAGGCCAGCCTAGTCTACAGAGTGAGTTCCAGGACAACTAGGCTACACAGAGAAACCCTGTCTCAGAAAACCAAAATAACTAACTAAATAAATAATTTTTTTAAATTTTTTATTTTTTTAAAAATAAATGTTTAAGGGACTAGAGAGATGGTTCATCTGTTAAAAGCACTGGTCTAGGTTCAATTCCCAGGACAAACATGGTGACTCACAAGCCTCTATAATGGGATCTGATTTTCTCTTCTGGCATGCAGGTATACATGTAGACAGGGCACTCATATACATGAAGTACATGAATAAATTAATCTTAAAAATAATGCTTAAAATAATTTTTTGAGACAACGTTTTAGTGTGGTCTGGAAGTCACTATGTAAACCAAGCTGGCCTGGAGCTCAGAGAGACCCACCTGCCTCTGCCTCTGCTGGGATTATGGGTGTGCACTACCTCACTCAGTTATTAATAAAAAAGGAAATAAGTAAAAGGAACTGAAGGCTAAAGATCCAGCTCAGTTGGCAGAGAACTTGCCTAGCATTCAGAAAGGCTTGGGTATTGGACTCAGCAGCACTGAAAACAAACAAATCTAAACCTGGAAACTGTAAAACAAACACTTAATAAACAACAACAAAATTCAATTTCAATGTGCAAGTTACCTCTTGAGCCTATTCTTTCTCTGTTCTTGGCCTTCACAGCTCTGCATGGCTGGTCCCTGACAACTCTTGCAGCTCCATCTCATTCTAGGTTTCTGTCCGGCTCAGCACCCCAACTAAGCCCCCCATCAGCACACAGGGGTTTTACATCTGAACTTTCTCATTCCTACCTAGTTAGCACCTATAACCTTCAGTTCTGAACTCAAGCATTGTTTCCCCAGAGAAACTAATAAATAAAGCTTGCCTGAAGATCAGAGTGCAGAGCTAAGCCACTAGAGACCAGGCAGTGGTGGCACACACCTTTAATCCCAGCATTCAGGAGACGGACAGGAGACAGAGGCCAGCGGATCTCTGTGAGTTCAAGGCCACTCTGGGCCCTGAATGAGATTAAATCTGTCTAAAAGAGAAACAGAGCTCACACAAAAGTGGTCCCAGCCCTAGGGGGCTAGAGACAGGAGTGACGTGGCTGGGTGGAGAGAGGAACATAAGGCAGAAGGAACAGTTCAGATGCAGTCTCAGGTTTCACAGAGGCAGCAGTCAATCTGAGGAGTCGTAGAGACAGGATCACCACTTTGGTCTGAGCATTGGTAGAGCTAAGAACTCTAGTGGTTGGCTGCTCTGCTGCTCTGCTGCTCTGCTGCTGCTCTGATCCTTCAACTTTCAGACCCTGATATCTGACTCTGAGTTTTTATAATTAAGAATAATTAGGGGCTGGTGAGATGGCTCAGTGGTTAAGAGCACTGACTCCAGAGGACCGGGGTTCAATTCCCAGCACCCACATGGCAGCTCGCAGCTGTCTGTAGCTCCAGTTCAAGAGAATCTGACATCGTCATACCAATGTGCATGAAATAAAGTTGTTGGGTTTTTAAAAAAAAGAATAATTAGAATTGCCAGGCAGTGGTGGCACACGCCTTTAATCCCAGGACTCAGGAAGCAGAGGCAGGCAGGCAGATCTCTGTGAGTTCAAGGCCAGCTTGGTCTAGAAGAGCTAGTTCCCCAGGACAGGCTACAGAGAAACCCTGTTTCAAAAAAACCAAAAACCAAAAATAATAATAATAATTAGAATTTGCTACACTTACCAACCCTTCTGTAACACCCACCAACAGCAAATTCACTTCTGCCTACATGGAAGCTCAGCTACTGAGCTTCACAAAAGCAAATCTCTGTTTGGTTTTGCTTACCGTTGAATCTCTATTTCTCAACATCATCCTTGAACTTAACCAATGATTGAATTTAAAAATATAAAAATAAGGGGCTGGAGAGATGGCTCAGAGGTTAAGAGCATTGCCTGCTCTTCCAAAGGTCCTGAGTTCAATTCCCAGCAACCACATGGTAGCTCACAACCATCTGTAACGAGATCTGGTGCCCTCTTCTGGCCTGCAGGCATACACACAGACAGAATATTGTATACATAATAAATAAATAAATATTTTTAAAAAATTTAAAAAATATATAAAAATAAAAACGTAAGTCTGGCTCTCCATTATGTAAATGAGGAAACAGCTTAGAGGTGCTGAACTCTTCTAGGCTCTCCAGTGGGAACTGGCAGGTCTGAGATTCAAAGCCAAGTCTAGGATAGGCAACCTTCCATGAAATACCAGGAAAATCCTACTGGGTACATCATTGTCCATAAGAAAAAAAAGTGAGTCTACCCCAAATCCAAGGAGCAATAGTACACACCCTTTGCGACTCAGAAATAGCCTGCTTCTGGCCCACGTAGGATTCGGGCAGGGGCTACTGGAAGGGAGCCTAAGCTGGGGTGCTTGTTACCCCTGCTGTCTGGCTCAAATTTTCCCCTCAGTTAAATCGAACCCTGTCTGGAGAAGTCCCAGGCTTGCTGATGGTGGGCTGGTGGCACTTACTGGGGACACCCGGAGTTTCTCGTCCACTAGGGCTTCCCTCAGCACCAAGTGCCCAACACTTTGCAACTGCTGCAGGGAGATCACCAGGGTCCCAAGGGGCCTAGAAGAAAGGCATAGAGCTGAAGAGTGAACCAGGTGGTGACACCATTCCCTGGCTTCCTCCAGCTCTGCTTACCTGGGGCTGAACACGCGGCTACAGTTGACCACCTGTACAGACAGACTCTCCCCAGCCAGTGGAGATCCATAGTGGGGCCAACGAAACAGCTGGAGACAGAGAGACACTCATAACCGAATGCTGGGCTGACCCTTGCAGAGTCTACTCCCAACAGTCCAAACATGAGGCTACCTCTAGAACTGATCTCCCAAGCCTGGAACAACCTCCACCCATCATGGAGTTGACTTCAGTCTAGGGCTGATTTGGGACTCACAGCCAATCAAGAATTAATCCCACTAGTGTTGAGACTGACGTCTCAAACCAGGTCAGATCTTTCAAGTCTGAGATTCATACCATTTCTGGAGACCACACCTTCCAAGCCCAGGAATGACCCCTTGTGCCCCAGTATGGAGCTCCCCCCCCCCCACAAAAAAAAGTACTGTCTTCTTTCCAGCTAGGAACTGGCTATACAGACCTCACCAACATCTGCTTCTCGGCCACAATGAATTTTCCTTGTTTTCTGGGTAAAGCCTGCTCAAAAATGAAACTAGTTATTTATCAGCCCCTCCATAGACACAAATGAAACTAGTTATTTATCAGCCCTCCATAGACACAAATGAAACTAGTTATTTATCAGCCCCTCCATAGACACAAATGAAACTAGTTATTTATCAGCCCTCCATAGACACAAATCATTTACCTCATCCACCATGGGCCAGTGTCTAGTTCCCCAGCCAGGCTTAAAGAAAAGTAGAAAACAGGGAAAGAAGTCGAAGCCGGGGAGGAGGGAGACAGGTTATAGGGATAGCAAGGATTTAAGTTGGAGTCTAGGGAATGAAAATGCAAGGCTCCCCAATTCTAAAAACCCTCAGACCATCCATGCAAGTCTCACCCCGAAAGCAGAGCTTCACTTGTCTGTCATGGATGCCCGGCAGCCCTGCTATGTGCCTCACACACACGGTCAGAGCCATGGCTGCCGAGGCTCTGGCTCTCGGTCTGCCTGCTTGCCCTTCTGCCCACCTGTGTTGTCCATGACTCACTGGCTCACCCAGCAGGTTCAGCAATCCCTTCCCTTTAGTCAAACACACAGGGGGCAGGCCTGGAGGTCACGGGTGGGGAAGCACTGAGACCTGAGTGGTAGGGAAGGAGGTCATGGGTGGGAAGGATTGAGGGCTGAGAGGTGGGATAAGGTCCCTGTTGTCAGCACAGAACTCTGCCTGTACCATCTGCAGGATGGCAAGAAGCTTCAGCCTGTATCTCATCTTTATGGGGTGGGACCTGGGATACGAATGGAGAAAACGGGAATCTTAGGGTGGTCCCTGCTAGCCTATGAAGCTTCAAGGACATTGCCTTGGTTTTCTGTCTATGGCTGTGATAAAATGCCGTGACCATAAGTAACTGAGGGCGATGTCTTAGGGTTATCATTGCTGTGATGAAACACGATGACCAAAAGCAGTTTGGGGAGTAATTAAGAAAATTCCCAACAGGTTTGCCTAAACCCAATCTTACAGAGGCTTCCTACTCTCATACGACTTTGGCTTTTGTCAAGTTGACATAAAACTAGTCAGAACGATTGACCCTTGTCAACTTGACACACTATTGCAACAGTATTTAATAATAATCTTTGTTCATCCCCAAGATCTCATATTAATAAGTAACACAATATAAAATATATTGGAAATTTAAGTCTCATGGGTTTTTGTTTGTTTGTTTTGGGGGGATTTTTTGAGACAGGGTTTCTCTGTGTAACTCTCACTGTCCTGGAACTCACTCTGTAGACCAGGTTGGCCTTGAACTCACAGAGATCTTCCTGCCTCTACCTCTCAAGTGCTGGGATTAAAGGCTGTGCTACCACTGCCTGACTAAAAGTCCCACAGCTCACAGTCTCTATAAATTCAAACACTTTAAAAATTCAGGTATTGTAGGGGGAGACTGCTTGTTCATTCCCAACCACCCAGACCATGAAATAATCACTGAAACTATGTTAACTGCAATACTGTTTGGCCAATAGCTTAAGCATATTTCTAGCTAGCTCTAACATCTTAAATTAACCCATAACTATTAATCTGTGTATCTCCACATGGCTGTGGCTTACGGCAAGGCTTGGGCGTGTCCATCTTCAGTTGCTACATGGCTCTGCCTACTCTATCTCTTTCAGCCTGGCTTTACTCTGCTAAACCATTGGCCGAAAGCAGCTTCTTTATTAACCAATGGCAATAAAATATATTCACAGCGTACATCATCTCCCACATCAAGGCCTTTTTAAAATATCAGTTTCTAAAAATCAAGTCTCTATAAAACTCAAAACCCTCTTTAAAAATTCAAAGTCCCTCAAATGTGGGCTACTGTAAAATAAAAAAAATTAATTACACTTCCTCACTTCAAGAAGGAGAAACCAGGGTACAGTCACAGTCTGAAAAATCAAAATCAGACTTCTGGGACTCACAATCTTTTGGGCTCCTCCAAAGAGCTTGCCACAGCACACGTAGTTTGTCTTGTAGCTCAGGCAGGCTCCACTCCGTAACTGCTGCTGTCCTTGGTGGTCGTCCCATGGTACTGGCATTGCCAATACCATGTTGTTGGGGTATCTTGCTGCAACTGGACTGCACTTTCACTTTCAGCAATAGCCTCTCTTATGCTCTCTTCATGGTACCAAGCTTCAGTTTCTCTCTTTGACCCCTCCCACCCTGGGTCTGTTGCTGGGTCTGCTACTGCGGCTGTACCTTCACCAGCGAGCGTTCCTGCCCTCTCACAGCTGATCTCCATGACCCCCTCGAGCCTTCAAAATCACTACCACCTGAGAGACTCTTACAACTAACCAAGTTCAGCTGCCAGCATGAGCTATAGCCTAGGCTCCTCCTAGAACTCTTCTTGTGTGTTGACCCTGCAGAAATAATTCCCAGAAGATTTCACCTCAGTAGTGCTGGGCTCTTCTAATTTCTCAGTTCCAGCTGACCAGTGTCGATTGTCACAGGAAAGCAATATTTTCCTATTAGAGGTTTTGGAATCTTTTTTGTTAATCATAGTCAATTCTTCATCCCTAGCTTACCAGACACCACAGAGTCTTAATTCAAAATATGCAATGGCCCCAATAGAATCTTTTAAGTGACTCTCAAACTTCCCTCAGGAACTTCATAAGCCAGGACTCCATTATCTATATTTCTCTCAAATTCCTATCTTCCAAGTTCCTATAGAACTATTCATCCCGTTCTGAACACCCAATGGCTGTTTTAGAACAGTGTTCCAAAGTTATTCCACAGTCCTCCGAAAAACACATGGTCAGGATTGTCAAAGCAATACCCCTGTCCACAGTACCAGTTTCTGTCTTCCTTAGGGTTAACTGCTGTTATGAACCACCTTGACACAAGGCAACTTGGGGAGGGAAGGGTTTATTTGACTTTCATATCCTAAGTCACCACTCCATAACTGCTGCTGTCCTTGATGGTCATCCCATGGTATTGGCATCCCCAAAATGTTGGGGTCTCTTGAGGGAAACCAACGCAGGAACTCAAACTGGGTAAGAACCTGAAGCTGGAGCTTCATGCAGAGGTTATGGAAGCTCCAGCTAAGCCTGCTTTTTTTTTAAATAGGACCTAGGACCACTAGTCCAGGGTTGTCCTTGCCCACAATAGACTGGCCTTCCCTCTATCAGTCACTAATTAAGGCACCCTACAGGTGTAGGCACAGCTGTACACCTGCCTACACCCAATTTTTTTTTTTTTTTTTGGTTTTTCGAGTCAGGGTTTCTCTGTGGCTTTGGAGCCTGTCCTGGAACTAGCTCTTGTAGACCAGGCTGGCCTCGAACTCACAGAGATCCGCCTGCCTCTGCCTCCCAAGTGCTGGGATTAAAGGCATGTGCCACCATTTCCCGGCTCTACACCCAAATCTTATGTGGAATTTTCTCCGTTGATGAACCTTCTTCTCATGTGACCCTTCTAAATCAATCTTTAATCAAGAAAATGCCCTACAGGCCAGTGTGACTGGGACATTTTCTCAATTGCAGTTCCTTCTTCTAAGATGACCCTAGTTTGTGTCAGGTTGACATAAATAAATAAATAAATGTTTTTTGTTTGTTTTTGGTTTGGTTTGGGGTTTTTTTTTTTGGGGGGGTGGGGAGTTGAGACAGAGTTTCTCTGTATAGCCCTGGCTCTCCTGGAACTCACTATATAATCAGACTAGCCTTTAATTCAGATATCCACCTGTGTCAGGCGGTGGTGGCGCACGCCTTTAATCCCAGCACACTTGAAAGGCAGAGGCAGATGGATCTCTGTGAGTTTGAGGCCAACCTGATCTACAGAGTGGGTTCCAGGACATGATCCAAAACTACAAGAAACCCTGTCTTGAAAAACAAGATATAAAAAATAAAAACAAAAAAGCAAAAACAATCAAACAAAAACATCCACCTCCTCCTGCCTCCCTCGTGCTAGTATTAGAGGTGTGTGCCACCACACCTGGCTCAACCCTTTCTTCTGTCCTGGGGCTAAGCATGGGAGCACACAGTTGTAATTCCAATAGTTGGGAGACTGAAGCAGGAGAATTTCTCATTCAAGGTCAACTTGAGCTGCACAGTGAGACCTAGTTTCACAAAGAACAAAGATACACTGGATGAACCCCTTGTCCCCAGTGTTGCATTTGTCGAATTAATGAGAGGTTGAATGCATCCCTAGCCTACATATAGGAGCTGTACTTTGTGCGTCTTAACCAGAAGGCATGCGTGTGGAGGTCAGAAGACAGCCTGCAGGAGTGACTGTTCTTCCACCACGTGGGGCCTGGCAAGCAAACGCAGGTCGTCGGTCAGGCTTGGCAAGAAATTTTTCCTCACTGGTCCATCTCCCTGGCCCAGTTATTCCCTTCCTTTTTTTGTTTGTTTGTTTGATTTTTCAAGACAGGGTTTCTCTGTGGCGTTGGAACCTGTCCTGGAACTTGCTCTGTAGACCAAGCTCGCTGTTTTGTTTCTTGAGACAGGGTTTCTCTGTGTAGCTCTGGCTGTCCTGGAACTCGCTTGTAGACCAGGCTGGCCTTGAACTCAGAGATCTACCAGCCTCTGCCTCCCAAGTGCTGAGATTAAAGATGTGCACCACCACCATCCAGACTCCCAATTATTCCTTTTAATTACTTCCTATGTGCAGAACTTTTGTTGAGTTCTTACACATGGAGAGATGCAGACAAGAAAAGGTGAAATAGATGTGCTCCTAAGCCTGAAAAGAACATACCACAGTTACTTTCACAGTAGGAAAGAGTTGGGACTGGGGAATCTCTGAGGAGGGACGACAGAAGCCCTTTGCTGAAGAGGGAGTCTTTAAAGCAGGATCTGAGACAGAAACTGGCACCCATGGTCAGCATTTAGGGAGTGGGAAGGATTGGTGTGCCCTAGGACTTGTAATTTGGTCAGCTTGACTGAAATGCAAGGAATGTACAGGGCAGCAATGGTAGATAAGAGTGGACCATCCGAAGAACTGGGTCTTGTTATACACCTCAAGCTCTATAACATGGCTCCTCCTTGAGTAAGCTTTTATGTCCCACTAATGGCATTAGGAAGAACTGGGGATGTCGCTCAGGTAGAAGAATACTTGCCAAGCATGCAGGAGGCCATAGGTTTAATCCCAAATTACTCTAACCTCAGAATTTAGGAGATGGAGGCAGAAGGATGGGAGGTTCAAGGTCATCATGACATATATTGAGTTTGAGGCAACCCTGGGCTACAGGAGATCCTGTCCCTAAAACCTAAAAACCACTCAAAACAAACAAAAAAGCTAAACAACCACCATGGAACTCCATACTTGGCAAGAAAGGTTGCTTTTTAACTTAATCTTTTTGAGAATTTCATACATGGTATTTATATCATTTCCAGATACCCCTCCCTCTCCAACTCCTCCTGTGCCCCATCACTCCCTCTCAAAGTCATGACCTCTTCTATACTAATTAGAGCATGTGCACACACACACACCCTACCGAGCCCATTTAGTGTAGCTCTTGTATACACGTGCTTAGGACTGACCTCTTGGGATAACCTATCAGTATGTTTGCCTCTGGAAAACTGATTCTCCCTCTCTCACCAGCCACTGTTTGTCTGTAGTGCTTCACCTAGAGGTGGAGCCTTAAGAAATTCCCCTAACCAGGTTGGCATGTCTGCTGTTATTACGTGGGCCTTGTTGAGGTGACCATATTGTTGAGATTTCATGGGCGAAGCATCTCCGGCTCTTACAATCCTCCTGATCCTTCTTCCCATGTTTCCTAAGCCTTGGGTGTTAGGGGTTGCATTGTAGATGTGTGGGGGGTCTACGTGACCCCCAGGGCCAGCAAAGGGTCACTCAAGTGAGGCAAGAGGGATTCAACATGACTCAGTAGTTAGTTCAAACTTCTAGAGTCTCACCCTGGGCAGTTTACTTTAGGCGTGTTTCAGCAGAGCACAATTTTGAAAAAGGATTCCTCATGGTCATTACTTCATCCTATGCATACAATAAATCTTAAGGCTTGACTATATCAACACTCTTTGTAAAGTCCATGTGGCCTCTTCTGTGAAGATGGGTTCTAGTGACTGAGAAACAATGCTCAAGAGAAGGGCTTAGGGAAGATGACTGAGACAAACACAAGAGTCTGGAGGAGTCAGGAGTGACCTGGCCATACAGAGACCACAAAAGTCACCAGGCTATACATCTCTTCCTTTGAGAGACAACCCCATCGTTTAACATTCCTGGTTCCCTTACTGCTTACCTGTGAGCACAAGGACCTCTATGTCCCCTACACAGGTAAAACCTCGGGGCCGACAATACATTATCACCCATTCTCTGGATTTTGACGAGTTGTGGATCTCTGCCATAGCCTCTGTGTGCTGCAAAAAGAAGCTGCTTTGGTGAGGAGTGAGAGCTGCACTTCCCTGCAGGTCTCAGTGCTTAGAATACAACTAGAAACTTTATTGACTGAGGAAAATGGTAACAGTAGATTCCCCTCTAGGGTCTATAACCCCTTCAGCCACATAGAGTTGGCCACGTTTACACCCGGCATGAATTCCCTCCTACTGAGTGGCTCTTCAGTCCAATTGAATAGCTATTGGTGACCCTTGAGATAATAGTGCGCTACTGTACTACTGGGGACATTTCACCCGCTGGTCATTGTTCGGGTTCGTTGGCTTTACAGATGGACAGACTGTGAAAGTAGATAGGTTGATTGTTACATCGCATCTCCCCATATAATAGCTGTGATACTATGAGAGCTAGGCCTTAAGGAGGGACCTTCTGGAAAAGTTACAGCTCGATTCTCCCAAGTTCTGCATCCAAAGCATATGGTGTTTGCAGCAATAGATTCTTACCTTCAAGTTCTGGGAGGCAACCAAGGGCCACTGTTGCAGGAAGGAGAGAGCCGCTTGTTGGTCCTGGCCGCCCAGCTAACTTACTCCCGAAATCATCACACAGAAACTGTATTTATTAAATCACTGCTTGGCCCATTAGCTCTAACTTATTGGCTAACTCTTACATATTAATTTAACCCATTTATATTCATCTGTGTATCACCATGTGGCAGTGGCTTAGCAGCAAGGTTCATAGCGTCCTATCTCTGGCGGCTCCATGGCGTCTCTCTGACTCTGCCTCCTTTCTCCCAGCATTCCCTCTTCCACGCCTACCTAAGTTTGGCCCTATCAACAGGCCAAGGCAGTTTCTTTATTCATTAATGAAAGCAACACATAGACAGAAGGACCTCCTACACCAGGCCACAGCAATAGCTTATTGTTGCTGGAATGAGAAATACTCCCCATTCCTCAGCTTACACACTGGGTGCAGAGCTGATGGCACTGTTTGGGGAGGCTTAGGAGGTGCGGTCTTGTTCGAAGAAGTCTGTCGCTTGAAGTCAAGCTTTGGGAATTTAGAGACTTGCACCATTTCCACTTTGTTCTCTACTTCGTGTTTGCGGTTCAAGCTAAGAGCTTTCAGCCCAGCTGGTTGGTGATGGTGCACACCTTTAATGCCAGTACTCAGGAGGTAGAAGAGGGTGGGATCTCTGTGAGTTTGCGGACATCCTAGTATATGTAACAGGTTCCAGGCCAGCCAGAGCTACAGAGACCCTGTCCCAAAAATAAAGTATACAGCCGGGTGGTAGTGGCGCACGTCTTTAATCCCAGCACTAAGGAGGCAGAGGAAGAGGCAGAGGCAGAAGGATCTCTGTAAGATAGCAGACATCAACCTCCGGTCCCACAAACGAAGCCATAAAAAAAAAGCGGGCGTCCGCTTGGCAGCCAGTGACGTCACGCGACTCTGTGACGTGGCTCCTCTGTGACGGCAGTAGTGGGCAGAGTCGGCCGCTCCGCTCGGGGCTCAGGCAGGATCTGACCCCCGGTGGCGCGCGGCAGCGGAGGGAGGGCCGAGGGCTTTGGCTGCGGCGACTTCGGCTTCCCCTGGGAAGTCCCAGGGCAGGATGCGGCGGAGCCCCCGCTCAGGCTCGGCCGCATCCTCTCACAATCCCGCACCCGACTTCTTCAGCGAGAACAGCAATAGTTCCCACAGCGTGACTTCGGGGGACAGCAATGGGCGCCGGTCCGCTGGGCCGGAGCTCGAGCAGCCCGAGGGCAGAAGGGCCCGGGGCTCGAGCTGTGGTGAGCCCGCCATAAGCCCAGGAGTGCCCGGAGGAGACACCTGGGCAGGAAGCTCTCTGCCGAAGCCTGCGCCTCGGAGCCACAATGGCCAGACCGCCTGTGGCGCGGCAACCGTGAGGGGCGGGGCCTCGGGTGCGGGCGGGGTCGAGCCCGGGGGCGAGAGGGCGGGACGGCCTCTCGGGGCGGGGCGGGGCCCGGCGCGGACTAGGGTGCAGTTCCCATCTCGCCCCTGAGGGGGCGCGCTCCATGCGAGTCCCTGAGGGGCGGGGCACGGTGCCATGGCCGGTCCCGGGAGGGGGCGGAGGCGATCCAGTGTTTGGGCCTGGCTGAGGAGGCGCCGCAGCGCCAGCGCGAGTGGCAGCCTGGACCCGAGCCCCGCCGCACTGAGACTCAGGCATGGGGGTGCGGCGTTAGCGAGGCCAGTTAGAGAGGCTGCCCAGCTGTTTAGCACTAGGTTCAGGAGCCTGCGCCCGGGCCCCGGGGGAAGTGCGGGGCTGCGGTGCCCAAGACCTCAATGGAGCCCTGGGCTCCCGCAGAACCGGGTGAATCTTCTGCAGTCTTGGAGGAGCAGCTCAACCTTCTCCCGGCTCTGGATCTGAGGCAGGAGATGCCTCCCACGCGGATGTCCAAGAGCTTCCTGAGTACGAGCCAGGACAGCCCCATTCTCTCGAACCTGGCACTCGGAACCCCAGTTCTCCTCCCGAGCCCGGGTCCGAGAATCCAGCCCAATCTCCTCTGACCTGGCACTCGGAACCCCAGTTCTGCCCAAGCCTGAGCCCAAGAGTCCAGCCTCGGCTCGTTTTCCCAGCCCACCCTCACCTCCTGAGTCCCAGGACCTTGCCCCTGGCCCTTGCCGAGCCTTTCTGAACCTGCACCACCTCACCCACATGGCTTGCCCTCTCTGAGACGTTTCTCCTGTCCCCGTCCCCAGGCCTCCTCTTTCAGGTGCTGAGCGTATTGTTATCAGTGGCAGGAGACGCGCTGGTCAGTGTGTACAGGTCAGAGGAAGAATGGGCAGGGATGGCTCAGGGAAGGGCAGCAGGGCTGGGTCCCACCAAAGCTAGAACCCTGGGGTCGAGGCTAGGGTGGGTTAGGGCCTCAGGCTTCCATCCTGGTTCTTCAGGGAAGTCTGCTCCATCCGCTTCCTGTTCAGTTCTTTGTCGCTCCTGAGCATCTTTCTGGCAGGTGAGGAGCTTCGACTCCCTGGGGCCCCAGCTCTGCAGGTTTGCAGCCAAATTCAGCTCACATGTCCCTGTGCCCCTCGGCCCACTCTAGTGACCCCGCTTGGTCTCGTCTCTCACTGTCAGTCCTTCTGCAGCCCCAGCCCCAAACTCCCTTGCTTTCCTCCCAGTTCCCTTATATCAGCGGATGCCCCGTTCTTTTTCTAGTGTTCTGGTGGGGTCTCCTGTACCTGGTCCCCACTTTGGAGAATGTGAGTTGGAGAGACCGTCTCCAGGCGGAGTGGAGGTTGTGGGGAGGGCATCACTGGGTTGCTGGGAGGGGCAGTGTAGGAAGCACTGAGTGCAATCCCCAGAGGCCAACCCAGAATGGGAGGGAAAGGGTAGTAAACCTCAAAAAGGGAGGTTCTGGGAGTCTAGCCACACCTTGCTGACTTTGGAGAGGTTGCTTATTCGTCCCTCCCTCAACAGGAGCCTCAGGAGATGCTGACTCTAAGGTGAAAGAGGGCAGATGGGGTGGGAGCTGGGCAGCTCTGCAAATCTCTCTTTGGGGGCCTTCAGAAAGGCGTGCACAGGGATGGGTAGCTAACACATGGCACCTGCCTCCCCAATCCAGCCAATACCACCAGCGCGTGCACTCCCAGAGCCAACAGCTGCAGCAGCTGCAGAAGGAGCTGAATAATCTTCACAAGGAGGTGTCCAGCGTGCGCGCAGCCCACAGTGAGGTGAGTCCCCTCCACGGGGACTCGGGGACAGGGCTGCGCTTTGGAACTGGCACATCCTGGGTCCTGAGATGAATCTTCACCCCCGATACCCACTGTGGGGACTCTTTCCCAAGGCCCTTAAGGTCCTATCTGAATATCGTGTTACCGAGAAGCAGGGCCACTGCAACCCTCCTGTTCCACCCTCTGCCTTTAGAGAGTGGCCAAGCTTGTGTTCCAGAGGCTGAATGAGGACTTCGTGCGGAAACCCGACTATGCCCTGAGCTCTGTGGGTAAGACGTAGTAGACACGTGGAAAGAAGCAGACTCTGGAACCTAGATAATGGCATTGATGAGAAAGGCTGGGAGTCCCTAAAAGTGACTTGTGCCCACCCAGGAGCCTCTATCGACCTGGAGAAGACCTCCAGTGACTATAAAGACACCAACACTGCCTACTTCTGGAATCGCTTGAGCTTCTGGAGCTATGCTCGCCCACCCTCAGTCATACTGGAGGTGGGCCTGGAACCAGGGTGCTGGGGATGGTGCCAATGGGCAAGAGCCGGGAGAGAGGACTGGAATTGAGGTCAGGTTGGCTTCAGAAGGGTGCCCCACTGGAGGCAGGGGCTGGCATGGTGTGGGAAGGTTCCTGCCAAGCCAAGGATGCCGTTAAACTGAAGAGAACTGAAGTGCTGGGGACTCAGCATTGCCTCACGTGGATAGGCAAGAACCAAGGCAGAAGAAGGCAGAGCTCTGGGTTGAGCAGCAGCCCGAGGACAGGGTCTTGCTCTACAGCTCAGGCTGCCCTCCAGTTCTCAGTACTGTCTGGTCTTGGATTTGTCATGTGTTCTGATAGTCTGTCTAAACCCCTGCAGCCAGATGTGTTCCCTGGAAACTGCTGGGCCTTTGAAGGTGACCAAGGTCAGGTGGTGATCCGACTGCCAGGCCATGTGCAGCTAAGCGACATCACCCTACAGCATCCTCCACCCACCGTGGCACACACTGGAGGAGCCAGCAGTGCACCCCGGGACTTTGCAGTCTTTGTGAGTGGGGCGGGGACCAGGAGGTGGAGCATCTGCTTAGGAAACCCTAGACAGTGGTGAGAACTATTGCCAGTGCGTGTCATTGTTTGCTCATCTGTAAACTGGACATAACGCATGTGGGCCGCTACAGGCTGTAATGAGCATCACCATATCCAGATAGTAAGTAGGCTTGGCTTTCTAAGCTCTCTATGTATTATTTCATTGCTTCTGCAAAACCTATGAAGTACTGTTGTTTCCTCCCATCTGAAGGGGAATGATCGTGCTCTAAAAGGAGCAATTACAAGCTCAGTCACATTACTTTTTTTTTTTTTTTTTTTTTTTTGCTTTTTCGAGACAGGGTTTCTCTGTGGCTTTGGAGCCTGTCCTGGAACTAGCTCTGTAGACCAGGCTGGTCTCGAACTCACAGAGATCCACCTGCCTCTGCCTCCCAAGTGCTGGGATTAAAGGCGTGCGCCACCATCGCCCCGCAAGTCACATGACTTTTTAAAAAAGATTTAAGTATGAGTGGTTTTGCCTGTATGTAAGTAGTGCATCACATGCATGCCTAGTGCCCCAGAAAGTCAGAAGATACTGGTAGGTTCTCTGAACTGGAGTTAAGAACTGTGAGCTGCCATGTGGGTCCCTGGCAAGAGTCATCTTTCCTGCCCTGCTAACAACTTTCTAGTAGCCTGGTTGGTTTGCTTAAGACAGGGCCTTCTGTGCAGCCCAGGCTGACCTTAAACTCACTCCTGCCTTAGCATCCCTGGTGCTAGGCTATCCTGGCTGTTACATTCCACACTACACATGCTATGTTAGAGCATGAACCAGAGCACAGGTAGCTGTGGATGTGTTGACGGCCCTGAACAAAGCTGTCCCCTGCTTCCTCTGTACCTCACTGTTCCCCCATACACTCTTCCCTCCAGGGGCTCCAAGCTGATGATGAGACGGAAGTGTTCTTGGGAAAATTCACCTTTGATGTGCAGAAATCTGAAATTCAAACTTTCCACCTACAGGTGTGTTTTTCTCTGGGGGTGGGAGTGCTAAATTGGGGCAGTGGACATTGGTGGGAAGGACAGTCTTGAGAGCAGTTGTTGGCATGACCCGTTTGTCTCCCCAGAATGACCCTCCATCAGCCTTCCCCAAGGTGAAGATTCAGATTCGAAGCAACTGGGGCCATCCCCGTTTCACATGCTTATATCGAGTCCGTGCCCACGGCGTGCGGATCTCGGAGTGGGCAGACAATGCCACAGGGGTCACTGGGGGACCCAATTAAAAATGCTGATGGTTGGAGGAGAATTGAGATTTTTTTTTTTTTTTTTGGTTTTTTGAGACAGGGTTTCTCTGTGGCTTTGGAGCCTGTCCTGGAACTAGCTCTTGTAGACCAGGCTGGTCTCGAACTTACAGAGATCTGCCTGCCTCTGCCTCCCAAGTGCTGGGATTAAAGGCGTGCGCCACCATCGCCCAGCAAGAATTGAGATTTGTGCATCAGTGCTGGGAGGTCACCTTTGGGGGCAAGCTCTGGTTGGCTGGGGCAGGTTAGTATGGCACAACACGGCCCTCAACACATCCTTTTCTCAAGTCCAGAGTCACATAGTAGCAGCAGGTAGTGCCTACAGTGTCTACCATGTGCAAGAGAAAGTGTTGTGACATTCCACACTGTACACAATGCAGCTTGATCCTCGATACAGGGACGGAAACTTGGGCAGCAACTCGCTCCACTCATACTCGGGAAAAGGAACCCAAGAACGGGGTCTCCCTCACGAGGCATCTCAGCTGGAGAGCTCTCAGCAGCTGAAGCCATCCCCAGTTCCTGGAAATGTCCTTAGTTCTTGCTACGTACAGATTTAGAGGGAAACTCTCCTCTGGCAAACAGTGGAAAGCTAAGACCTGGAAATTTCTAGGACACCTTTTGAGCAAAGCTGACCTACATTTGGTAGCCTTCATGCAGCTGGTCATTTCTAGGGCCTTAGGTGTAGGACATGTGATGTTCATCAGATCTAATAGTCTTCACTGTAATGGCTAAAAGAACTGGCCAGGGTGGTGGGAAGTGCAAACAGGCAGTCAAATAATTAGAGTTCCTACGGGTGGAGAAAATAGACTAGCATGAGCAAAGAGAAGCATTATTTATCTTGGCTGTTGGGATCCTTCCTCCTGACATGTGAGGCAGAACGCTTCCCCACCTGTTTAAATTAGGGTGATAGTATTTTGTCATTGGAAGACATTGGAAGTGCCCACAGCAAGTGTTCTGAAAACCTCAGGTTTGGGGGCTGGACAGATGGTAGTGGATAAGAGCCCTGGCTGCCCTTCCAGAGAACCTGAGTTTGATTCCCAGCAACCACACGGTGGCTTGCAACCTAATGTAACTCCAGTTCTAGGGAAGGTGGTGCCTCTTAGAGCATTCTCAGGTACATGTACACTCAAGCAGGCAAAACACTCAAAAGTTCAACAAAAAAAGCTAAGGTTAGAGGGCTGGGGAGATGGCTCAGTGGTTAAGAGCATTGCCTGCTCTTCCAAAGGTCCTGAGTTCAATTCCCAGCAACCACATGGTGGCTCACAACCATCTGTAAAGAGGTCTGGCGCCCTCTTCTGGCCTTCAGGCATACAAGACAGAATATTGTATATCTAATAAATAAATATTTTAAAAAAAACTTTATAAAAAAAAGCTAAGGTTAGGGCTGGTGAGATGTCTCAGTAGGGGAAGCCCACCATGCCTGGCAATCAGAACTTAATCCCTGGGGCCCACATGGTGGAAGAGAACTCCACGAAGTTACCCTGTGACCTCCACATGCTGTAGCACTTTCACACAAAAATTTTAAATGAAATAAAAAAAAAACAACTAAGGGTCATTAAGATGACTCAAGTGGGTGAAAGGGGCTTGCCACCAAGTCTTAGGACCTGAATTTGGTCTCTGAGACCCATAATAGCTAGCCAAGTCCCGCAGTTGGCTTTTGACATCCATGTGTACCATGGAACATACAAAATAAATGTACTAGAAACAAATTAAAATGAAGGTTACAGATAGAACTAAGGGCTGGCCATGGCCTTTAATTTTGATACTCAGGAGGCAAAAGTGGGGGGATTTCTATGAGTTTGAGCCCAGTTGGTTCAGTGCTATATAGACTGTTGAAAAAAACAAAACAAAAAAACCCAGACTGGGCATAGTAGTGCACACCTTTAATTCAGCACTTGGGAGGCGGGGACAGGTGGACCGACAGAGCTAGCAGAGCATCAGTTTGCCTAGTCTGCAAGACCCGTGGTCTTGGTTTCAGTTCTCAGTACACATACACAGAGGACAGTTTAACCATAGGAAGCAAAACCCTTAAGACTTTGCATACATTTTAACTCACTATGTAGCCCAGGTTGGCATAAAATTCATAAAGTTCAAGGCAATACTCCTGCCTCAGGCATTCCAGTGCTAGGACCGTAGACATGAACCACCTCACTAAGCTTCTGTTTATACTTTTCATACATGTATGTTGAGTATTGACCTCTAGTATGGAGGTCAGAGGAAAACTTTGTAGAGTTAATTTTCTCCTTCCACCTTTACATGGATCCTATAAATAGAATTCAGGTTGTTAGGCTTGTGCAGCAAGCACTTAATCCAATCAGCAATCTTAGAAGGTTCTCTATGGCTTTTTAAAACAGGGTCTTTTGTTTTTGTTTTGTTTTTTCAAGACAGGGTTTCTCTGTAGCTTTGGAGCCTGTCCTAGAACTAGCTCTTGTAGACAGGCTGGTCTAGAACTCACAGAGATCCACCTGCCTCTGCTTCCCAAGTGCCGGGATTAAAGGTGTGCGCCGCCACCACCCAGCTTAAACAGGGTCTTATGTAGCGGAAGATGTCCTTAACTCTACAGCTCCCAAAATATATCCAAAGATAAGCTAAGTGGTAGAGCTCAACGCTAGCATGACCCTAGGCACAATTCCCAGCACCAAAAACAAAACAAAACAAATGTAGCCACTGAGGGAGTATTTATTGATAAATGGATACATTTTTAAAAGCAGATTAGCATATATAAAAATAAAATTTTCACACTGAATATAAAAATATGAAACAGTAACAACTGAGGGGAAAATACTGTGAACAACAGAATGAAGACTGACACACACAGCCCATCAAGAGGCTACTGAGAATAAAGTCAAGGTAGGAGTGACACCTAGCCATATGTAGGTATGGAAATAAATTCAAACTAAAAATGTGAGATCTGGGGAAGAAGGTGACTTGGAAAAAGAGACAAGGCAGTTGTAATAAGGCATCCAAAATAAATGCAAACCAGATACAAAGAGTATATGTGATATTTTAAAGTTCTTTTGTCTGACCTGAAACTCCTAGTATAGAATGAATCCACATCAAACCTGCAGCCGTCCACCTGCCTTGACTCCAATCATTGTTCCCATTATCTCCCCTCCTCCCTTGCCCAGAGACTGGGTTTCTGTGTGTAACAGTCCTCGCTTTGTAGACCAGGTTGGTTGGCCTCAACTCAAAAAGTTTCAAGTGGCACTGCCTCACGAGTGCTGAGGTTAAAGGTGTGCACCACTTGCCAGGCAACTCTTTTTATGTGAGACTGATATTTGAAACCATGTTTTCCTTTTTTTTAGACACAGGGTTTCTCTTGCTCTCTTGCTGTCCTGGAACTTGCTCTGTAGAACAAGCTGACCTCAAACTCAAAAGATCCACCTGCCTCTGCCTCCTGAGTGCCGGGATTAAATGTATGTGCCACCACACCCAGTTTTTAATCAATGTTTTATCAGATTAGAAAACAAATTTTAAAATACTTCTGCTTCCTGTGTGCTGGGATTCAAGTTGTACACAACCATGACTGACTGGCAGATTGGGTGAAATTTTAATTCTGGGTGAAATTTTAATTCTGCACTTAAAAGTTCCCTTCCTCCCTGCAAAAGAAAATCTGTTTTTCCAAACCAGGCACCAAGTGTACCATAGTTTCATCTACTCCATTAGCTAAGGAAGGAGGATCTCTTGAATCCAAAGAGTCTGAAGTCAGCCTGGGCAATGTGGTTAAGATGTGTCCCTCCTATAAAGTTTTTTTTTTTTTTTAAACTCAAAACTATAAATCTTTTATTTTTTTATTTTTTTAAATTTATTTATCTATTAAGGATTTCTGCCCCCTCCCCGCCTATAAAGTTTTTTTTCTTTCTTTTTTCTCTTATTGTTCTTCCTATAAAGTTTTTACAAAATGAATATAGATGTTAAATCTCTAATATAAAAAAGCTACTAAGCTGTACATAGTGGGGCATGCTTATAATCCTAGCACTCAGGAGATGGAGGCAAGAGGACCAGAAATTCAAGACATCTTTGACTACACACGTAGGGCCAGGCCAGCCTGAACTACATGAGACCTTAACTCAAAAAAAAAAAAAAAAAAAATAGGACTATGAACCAGGCACAGTAGCACATCCCAGCGTCCGTGAGGTTAAGGCAGATGGTGAACTGCAGGCCATCCTGGGCTACACAAGTGTTCCCAAAGAACAGGGGAACAAACCTAGCACAGGAGGTCTAGTAACCCTCACTCTCTCAGCTTCGCCACCTCTAACAGCTTCCATCCTGATCATGTTCCAAGCTCAGCTACACCCAGAGGAAGGGACAACCACATGCTTACTTTATATACCAACTTTGTTTTCAAAGTTAGTCTCTGGGGTGATTAGACCCAACTTGCTTGGATAGGGTTATCAGACTTTCACTAAACAAGGCCAAGGCCAACAAAGACTCGGGTCAAAGTAAGCAAGGCTGTCTATACCAGTGTGTAACCCCGAGAAAGGGGTGATCTTTATACTAGTCTTTCCTGAATGAGATGGGTCCAGGGCAGGTAGGTTGGTCAAGAGCAGCAATAGCAGAAGCAAGTATAAATGTATCAACTATACGGGGAAAATGTGCAGGGTTGGTCCACGGCCTAAAGGACTGAGTGGGCTAAAGTTTGAAACAGACTGACCATAGCCTACTCTCCAAGGGAACCTATGTCTGGGGGGGCTGTGCAGGGCCCTTGGCTGGAGCTGGAGGTGCTTTCAATGGGGCCCAACCTTGGGCTCTGAAGTAGGAAACCAGCTGAGTAGGCACTTCTGCAAGTACAGTCTGTGCTAATGTCTCCCGTGGAGCCTGTCAGGAGAAGAAAGGCAAAGTCAATGAGAGCCTGTAAGTGTCCACATCTTACCTGAAATTCAACCTTGCCAGACTTTGATGAAAAGGCTTTATCTACCCGGCCTCAACCCACGTCCAACATCCTGCAAACTCCTCCCCTACTCACATTCTGAAATCGTCGATAAGGCACAAACTGCACAATGTCACGGACAGCTGCTTCTCCACGGCGTGAACGAAGAGGGCCACCATCAGCATCCAGTTGTTCCATGAGCTCAAAGTCAGCACCACCCACGCCCACAATGATCACGGACATGGGCAGCTTTGAGGCTTGCACCACAGCCTCACATGTGGCCTCCACGTCTGTCACAGCGCCATCAGTCAAAAGCAACAGTACGAAGTATTGCTGGAGACAAGTTCATAGACTGAGACAAATTCTCTTTCCCAAGCCCTCCCAGGCACACATCCCCACTGAGTAGATGCCCTTGGTGTCACAGCTCCCCACAGCTCGCTCTTACCGAGGCAGTCCTCTGCTGCGCAGCCTGGGCTGCAAACCTAGCCACGTGGTTGATGATGGGTGCAAAGTTGGTAGGGCCATAGAGACGAACTTGGGGCAATGCTTGACGGTAGGCATCTACAATACCTTGGATGCCTACAAGGAACAGCAGAAAATTCTATAAAGTTGTAGACCTTTGACCTCATAGAATTAAGTTAGACCTGATATCTTCCCATCTAGGCCCAGAAGATGTAGAAACCTAGAAGTATTTCATCTTTGCCACCCAGGACATGGCTCTATCCAACAAATGAAACTAAAGGGCAAAGAAGACAGGACTTGATAGAATATTTTGAATTAATTAACTCCCCAAATGAGAGTTATTTTCTGAGCTGGGTGGTGGTGGTGCAGGCCTTTGAACCCAGCCCCAAGGAGGCAGAAGCAGCTGAATCCTGAATTGGAGTCCAGCCTGGTCTACAGGGTGAGTTCCAGGACAGTCAGGACTATACAGAGAAACTGACTTAAAAAAAGTTATTTTCTGAACTGGGGAAGTAGTTTAGCCTGGTTGTGTTAGTACTTTGGAACTAAGGACTGCTGTGAGTGTCAAGAGAGCCAGCAAGAGAGCTCACTCAGCAGGTAAAGGAGCTTGGTGTGCAAGCCCAGTGACCTGAGCTCCATCCGCAGAACTACATAGAGATAGAGGGGACAACTGACCCCATAAGGCAAGACCCACCTGTCTTGCCCTCCCAGACGCTGGGGTTAAAGGAGTAAAGCAGGATGCCTGGCCTGGGTCACAAATTTGAGGCTAGCTTACACAGCTCTAGGCAATCCCAGCCAGGGTACAGAGAGATACTGTCTCAAGAAGGGGGAAAAAAAGTAGTTTGGGAGGCAGAGGCAGGTGGATCTCTGTGACTTTGAGACCAGCCTGGTCCCTAAGATCTAGTTCCAGGACAGGCTCCAAAGCTACAGAGAAACGCTGTCTCAAAAAAACAGAATAATAAAAATAAGTAAGATGATCAGATGAGATCAAGTCAAATTTTTCAAGTTAACTAGGTGTTCTCGTGGAAGTGCCGGGAAGGCCCAAATCTTGGGTCTTTTTTTTAAAGATACATTTTTAAAGATTTATTTATGTGCACTGGTGTTTTGATATGAGGATGTCAGATCCCCTGGAACTGGAGTTACAGACAACTGTGAGCTGACATGTGGGTGCTGGGAATTGACCTCAGGTCCTCTGGAAGAGCAGTCAGTGCTCTTAACTGCTGAGCCATCGCTCCAGCCCCAGATTTGGGGTCTTTATGAAAAAACTTGGGACGTTCACATAAACATCTCCATAAACTAGGAATGTGGCTAGTGGTAGAGTGCTTACTCGTATACATAAAGCTCTGGACTATGCCAGGCGATGGTGGCGCACGCCTTTAATCCCAGCACTTGGGAGGCAGAGGCAGGCGGATCTCTGTGAGTTCGAGACCAGCCTGGTCTACAAAGCAAGTTCCAGGACAAGGCTCCAAAGCCACAGAGAAACCCTGTCTTGAAAAATCAAAAAAAAAAAAAAAAAAAAAAAAAAAAACCAAACTCTGGACTGCATCCTGAGCACAGTCAGGTCAATGGTAGCCCACCCAGGCTTTTCCATGCTTTCATTTGAGACCAAGTTGCCCAGGCACACTTTGAACTTTTGATTCTCTTGCCGCAGCCTCCCGAGTAGCTGGAAATATAGGGCTTTGCCAGTAGGCCCATAAAATTTTACTTATATTTTAAAACCAAAGCACACACAATGGTAAGAACTTGCCCCAAATCATCTCAGTAATAAGGTGAATTGACTCCACCGGGCCAGCTCTAACCTCCACTCCTCTCTCCCAGTGTTCTCTACCCACGGAAGCTCACTCCTCAGGTGTGGGATTGCTTCACACTGGAGAATGGGGGATTACCTGCGCAGTAGGGATTACTGGGATTGAAGTTCAAGGCAAATTCATGTGAGACCTGAGGACAAGAACGGAAATGACTCAGCCAGGTGTGGCTTCCAAACCTCCACTATTAGCCCACAGGAGATTAAGACTAAGACTAGAAGGTTGCAATTTTAAACCAGCCTGAAGTATACAGTGAGACCTATCAGAAAAAAGAGAAAAACAAAAAAGGCTGAGTATAGGAGTGCACACTTTTAATGCCAGCACAGAGAAGTGCCAGGATCTCTATATACTTAGATCAACCTGAACAAACAAACACACACCAAAAAAATAAATAAAAGAAAAAATGAGACTTTTTCTACCTTCCCCTACATTTTAGCAACCTGAGTGTCATCACTCCACCCCACGACGCACAACATGTTTTAGCCCCTGACAGGGCCTATGTAGACCAGGCTGGTCTTGAACCCCGGAGCCACCTGCCTCCCAAATGCTGAGATAAAAGATGAGTCACAACTCCCAGCAAAGATGTCATTTGTTTTTGTTTGGAGACAGGGTTTCACTGTGTATCTCTGGGTATTCTGGAACTCACTATGAAGACCAGGCTGGCCTTGAACTCACAGAGATTGGCCTGCCTCTGCCTCCTGAGCTCTGGGACTAAAGGTCTACACTACCATGACCAGCTAATATTTTATTTTTTATTTATATTTATGTTTGTCTGTGTGCATGCCCAAAGCCATTAGAAGAATGCAATTGGGTGCCCTTTTTTTTTTTTTTTTTTTTTTTTTTTGGTTTTTCGAGACAGGGTTTCTCTGTGGCTTTGGAGCCTGTCCTGGAACTCGCTCTGTAGACCAGGCTGGTCTCGAACTCACATTGGGTGCCCTTTGAAGCTGAGTTACAGGTAGTTAACCATCTTATGTGGGTGTTAGGAACTGAACTTTGGTCCTCTGGAAGAACAAGGATTCAACAGCTGAGCCATCTCTCCGGGTACCCCCAGCCCCTTCTGTGCCAAGAAATAGCATACTCTTGAGTGACCCAAGTGCAATAGAGTGCATGTTTAGCATGTTTAAGGCCCATGGGTCAAGCCTCAAAATTATAAAATCCAAACAAGGGCATTCATATCTATGGCAGGAATCCCACAGAAGCAATCTGGCCCTGCGCTTGCTGTATGACCTGCCTGCAAGAACAAACCCCTGGATCTCTCCTTAAGCTAGATACCAAGCAATAAATAAATTTACCACAGACTCTGGAGTTAGGATCTTGATTATAAAAAAACAATAGAGAAAAGGAAGAAGAGAGCTTACCTGCCAGTTAGGGGGTACCTGGGCCCCAAATCCAAATGCTGGAAACAGCTTGTCTCTGGAGGGCAGGGAATTAGAAAAGAAGCAGTGAGGGTCTTGAGTCTAGAGGCTGAAACGTGTAAAGAGCATGGGAGGGGCCTGCGTCTAGAGGCTGAAGTGTGTGAAGGGCATGGGAGGGGTCTGGAGTCTAGAGTCTAGGGTCTGGGTCTGAAGTGTGTGAAGGGCATGGGAGGGGTCTGGAGTCTAGAGGCTGAAATGCGTAAAGGGTATGGGAGGGGCCAGAACCGAAACTCACGAGTCGTAGTCTTGAACCACGCTGCCCACACTCCACAGTGCTGTCAGGTACTCATTGACTCCTGACGGGCTCAGATAGTGCAGGGAGTCAGGTGAGGATGGGTCTCCATTGGAGCCAGTGAAGTCCACGCCCACCTGGAAAGAAAGCAAGAATGGAGGCAAAGGCTACTTTAGCCTAAGGCCTGTTCACCTGCCCCTAGGATGCAAACTTTACTTACGGTAAAGTTGATTTGGCAGCCTCCCATCACATAGTCCAGGAAGGAATACTCTGTTTCTACCTGCAGATGAAACCAGGGTTAAGCTGTGGCTAATAGGGGCTAGCCTCATGGAGTCGAAGGCTCAGAACTCAAGAGCCTGGGTCACATGGTCTATCATCTTACCCGGCAAGTCTTGACATAGACAATTCCAGAGTTCTTGTAGCTTTTCTTTTTCTGCTGCTTCTCAGGGTGGATACATTCAAATTCAGCCTGGGGGGAGGGGGGGCCGGAAACCGCCACTGCATCATCAGCTGAACTCTCCAGACTTTCCTCTGGGCAGCGGCCTTCTAGGCACACTGAAACCCTGTCAACATCAACACTTACCGGGACTGCTTGAAGTTGGGCCAAGGTGGTGTGGAAGGTACCAATGAGATCATGTGACCCGTCACTGTCGTAGTCTGAGCAGCGTACCTGGGGAAGAGGGGGATCTGTATATAAAAGAGACACAGGGCAAGCAAGAAGTCCCTTCCCAGGATCTATTCCCTTGATCCGTCTATTTTTTTTTAATTTATTTATTTATTATGTATACAATATTCTGTGTATGTCTGCAGATCAGAAGAGGGCAGCAGCTCTCGTTACAGATGGTTGTGAGCCACCATGTGGTTGCTGGGAATTGAACTCATGACCTTTGGAAGAGCAAGCAATGCTCTTAACCACTGAGCCATCTCTCCAGCCCCTTGATCCGTCTATTAAGGTAAACTCCTCACCTGGATGGGTGTGTCGGGGTCCCCACCACAGAAATGCTGAAGAGGAACTGAGAAGCGCTTCCATGTCGGGTTCAGGTTGTTCTTGATTACCTGGGGTAGAGGGTAGTGAGCTCTGGCCTGGCCCATGAAGATCTCCCACCCTCTCCCACCCATCAAAAGTCTTCCTCCCTCGGCTCCCAAACCTGCTAACCACAACCCCTGGAGATTCTCTCCTATGCCAGCCCAACCGATACCAGGAGTCACACCTCAGATCTGTATGCCAGGTGCCACTTTCCATCACCTTGGCGGAAGAACTCCAAGAACGGATCAGATTTTCCTAGGAAGTCCTGCCGATAGCAAAGAGACCCCAGCTATAGGACTCAGGAAGACAGCCATTGTCAGCCCTCAGCCCCTTAATTCTTGGATCCCCAGGTCCTCTTTCCAGACACACCTTCTTATCCAGGTTCCTAGCTTCCACCTCCATGGTTACTACACGGCTGTCCTTTAACTCCTGGGCTGAAACCTAGGTAGGGAGGACTTTATCACCTCATGAATTATTCATTCCATAAGCTGCTCCCCATCCAGGGTTCATTCCTTACTGTAATGGTTCCCCGCCCGGCAGGCTTCCCCGGCTTCAACATCAAGGGGAGAGTCAGAGTCCGACTGGACACAATCTGGGGAAACGAGGCGAGAGAGGCTTCAGCACCTCAGACATGGTTTGGTCCTGCGTGGCTGGCACACCCAGTCCCTGGCCCTGCCTACGTACCTGACCTAGGGAACACTCAGCTCCCCCTAGGAAGTCATCGTCCCCCAGCTCTGGTGTCTTGTTGTCTATGTCATAGATTCCAAAACGTAGCTTTTGGACAGTCTCAAAGTGGTACTCAATCTGCAGAGTCTTGGAGAACGCAGGGCTTGAGCAGTTCCGGACCCGCTCAGTCCGGCAAAGCTGTAAGAGGCCACTAAGCATCAGTTACAAAGCTGTTACCCCAAACATACTCCTGCCCTCCTCCCTCAATGACCTTAACCTTCAAGTCCATCTCACCTCAGCCCAGGTGCCCCCTCCCACATCCTGTAAAAGGACACAGAGTGGGTCAGATTTGGAGCCGATGTCCTTGTCAATGAGATGGTCACAGGAAATGGACAGCTGAACCAAGGTCACACAGTGGGCCATCTGGAGGAAAAGAGCTGGGTCAAACATCAGGGCCTCTTCCATCTTTCACTGACTCTAATTCCCAACCTGAGAAAACCTCAGGTTTCACATAGGCAGCCTCAACACCCCTGAACCCTAAGTGAGTTCAACAGCATGGGACATAAACTCTGGCTCCAAATTAACCCTTATTCAAAGTGGCTTTAGAATAAAAGTCAACAAAGCGGTGCAGACATGGAACTCAGAGCCTATGATAAGCAGAGCATAATCAATCCCACTGTGGTCTTAGCGCCTGACCTGAGGTCAGAATTAGGCCACATTTCAATCCCAACAGCCTCCAGTGGGGTCATTACCTAGACACCGCTCCCCCAAACCCTCTGCAGATAATGATCCACTCCCACTATGGGCAAAACAGTCATGTAAGGAATGGCGGCACAGCCTGTCATCACAGCACCCAGGAAGTAGAAGCAGGACTGCTCTAAGTCCAAGGGCCACCTCAGAAAGCATAGAGTTCTAGGCTACCCATGGCTACAAAGTGAAACCCTGTCTCAAATCTCAAACACACAAAAAATGCAAAGTTATGGCTCACACTGTAATTCTATCTCCAGGAGACCAAACAAACAAGAGTTCCAGGTCAGCCTGAGCTACACAGTGAGTAGGAAGCCATCCTGGGTTACATGAGATCCTGATTCAAAAGCAAACAAAAGGGCTTGAGAAGTGCCTCAGCAGTTAAGAGAATACTTTGCTCTTATAGAAGCCTGAGTTCAATTCCCAGCACCCATGTTGGGTGGCTTACACCTGCCCACAACTCCAGCCTCTGGCCCATACATTTAGTCCACAGACACATACATAGTAATTTAAAACAAAAATGTCAACAACAAAATCCTCCGATGTCACACTCTGAAGCACCATTCGTAGAACACACACAAGCTGCACACTGGTCTGCTGGACGATCTAACCTGAGCTGTCAGTGTGCTCGCTCATTCCGGCCTTTGCCTTCCTCAGGCCCACCGGATTCCGATTTTATCAGCCACATGACTGTTTCCTCTTCTGTGGGGTTCCTACTTGCCATCACATCTGTGACGTAGGGAATCTTGGCACTCTAAATTCCAGCCCTCCCACCACTGACACATCATAGGCTCCATCACTAATGTCACACTAGTACCCACCTTACTAGACATATTTTAGTTATATGATCAGTCTCTAGCACTAAAAGGTAAACTGTTTTAAGAAAAATTTATGTTTGTGTACTGCTCTATCCTAAGCACCTAGATATGCCTGTTGCATGAAATCCAAAAGGCCATTTCCAGAACCAAGTCTCAGACCGACTGGCCTCTTGTCTCCAAATTCAAGCAGCCCCAAACCTCTCCAGTCCACCTATTCCTCCATGACAATCATCACCACCTTGCATGGATCTCCAGAGCAACTACAGTGTGGTCCCTCCTACAGCCCATGATGATCCACAGGTAACACAAACCGTCTAGATCAGCTGTACACGATTCCCCACTGGACATGCCTCCGCAGCACAGCTTCCTCGCTGTCTCCAGCCTCAGACACCCCTCCTCCCAACCTGCATCATCTCACGCTGGTCCCTAAGTCTTCAGTTGGTTGTTTTATGGTATCGGAACTGCCTAGGCCCTTGTGCACGCCAGGCAGTCAGCCACTGCTGAGCTACATCTCTAGCTCTAGTCTCCCACCAGAATATCCACAGTGGTTATTTTTAGTCACACACAGCACTTGAGCTCAAATGAAGATGAAAACCCCACTACTCTTCATCCAAAAGTCTGTAGTGAACTAAGTGAGTGCTCTCTCACTCCCACCCGGTAGGTCTCCTGCTTCCCCAGGTTCCACATTCCAGCTGGCTGTGACAGATTAAGGTCTGAAAGCAGTTGGTAGCCACAACTACTCTCATCAGCAGGTCCGGCGTTCTGAGGTTGCTACTGCAAGAGGCTGCAGAATTCCAGTTTTCCCGATGGTTCCCTTAGGGGTTCAACAGACCACAGCTTTGTGCCGCACAGTATCTGAATTCCTTGTCTGCCACCTCAGATTCTCAGAAGCAGTGTTCGCTATACATTTCACTGTTGTGTTAACACCAGAGACCCCAAACACTCAAGGTAATGCAAAGGCGCATCAGCCAGGTGGTGCCAGGCTCACTACCAAACACACAGGAATGCTCAACGGCGGCTCAACCAAATAGAATTGTCTGTCTGCATCAACAGAAAGCACTAGAGTAAAGTCAGCAAGAGTATAGCCCACTTTGAAACATATGCTCCTCAGGGAAGTGTATATTCAATAGATCGGAATACTCGCACACAGTAATATACACAGGCAAACAGAAGTATGTACACTCTCCCCTCCCCCTTTATATGTTGAGACAGGGTCTCATGTAATTCAGGCTGGCCTCCAATGGACTTTGCAGATGAGAATGACCTTAAATTCTAGATCCTCCTACTTTCCCTTGTAAGTGCTTGGATTTTAGGCATGCGTCTCTATGCCTGGGTTATTATAACCTATACACTTCTGTATAGTTTTTTTTATATTTATTTATTATGTATACAATATTCTGTCTGTGTGTCTGCCTGCAGGCCAGAAGAGGGCACCAGATCTCATTACAGATGGTTGTGAGCCACCATGTGGTTGCTGGGAATTGAACTCAGGACCTTTGGAAGAGCAGGCAATGCTCTTAACCTCTGAGCCATCTCTCCAGCCCTCTGTATAGTTCTTGATGTTAGACATTTGAAGGCGCTTATTAGCTTCACACCCAACCCCAACACACCTTGAGTATCGCTAATTCGAAGCCCAATACTTTTATTCCAGCTCAAGAACTTCAAGCCATCACATTTCGTACCCCCACAGGTGTCTCCTCCTTGCTTCTGCCTCAGCCAATTTCTGCAGTCAACAACAAACCCTGTGTAACTGCCAATGGCCGTTAGATTCAACACCAAACTCTCCAGCAAATATTTTGTTCTACTCCTAAGGGAGAATTGTTAGAGGATTGAGAACTGGTGCAGTAGAGTTAACCCTGCACTCTCTAGCTCAAATTATAAGGCCTTTCTTAGCTACTTCCCTCAGCCCCACCTTTTGGACAGACAGAACGTGAGAACCAATATCCTAATGAACATCTTCTCATCCACAGCTCTGGTCTGATGTGATTGCCCTTAGGAATTCTAGCCCCATAGAATATCATCATCTTTGGCTAAATGTAGTGGTTTCCTTATGAGCCTTTCTGCAACCACACAGCCACTTGTGTTTATTAGCTAAATAAAAACCAGACAGTGTCATTTCCCTGAGATAGCTTCCCAATACATTCAACATAAAATCATCTAATATAAAAACCCTAAGTTTGAGAACAAGAGAGATGGCTGGTTAAGAGCCCTTTGTTTCCAGAGGGCCAGAGTTCAGTTCCCAGGACCTACGCTGTTCACACAGGCAGTTCAGACACCTGTGACACCTGCTTCAAGGACTCCAACACCCTCTTCTGGCCTCCACAGGTACTACAAACACATGCACAAACAAACATTCATGGCTGGCAAGATGGCTTAGTGGGTGACGGTGCTTGCCATCATACCTAAGCTCAGTCCCTGACCCACAGGGATTTTTTTTTTTTTTTTTTTTTTTTTTTGAGACAGGGTTTCTCTGTGGCTTTGGAGCCTGTCCTGGAACTAGCTCTGTAGACCAGGCTGGTCTCGAACTCACAGAGATGACCCACAGGGAGTTAATCCATGTGTAAATAGGCATCTAGCCACCCAAGCGTGTTCCTACGGGGCTGCCCTTTCTAATCAACAGTGTCAATTCTATTCTCCAGCTCAGGGCCTTTGTGCCATGTCTCTACCCTGGACAGCAAGCTGTGTAAGAGCAGGAACCCTGTCTACTTTGTATCTCTGGTACCTACTGGTACTAGACACTCAACAAATATTCACTAACTGCACTATTGCTGAAACAACAGCAGGTAAACTGTCTTTTGCTCCCCTTTCCATTTAATTGTGGGCGCCTCCAAACTATCACAAAGCATTATTTCTATATGCACTGAACTAGTACTCAATGCATAAAGCTGCTGCTTGGCTATCGGATGAACTAATGGGAACTCATAACTTCAGGTCCCTTTCATTTGAATTAATGTACAGCAATAAGCCTTCCCTTTCCTGCTTTTAATAACTGAATTGTGAAATTTTAGCATGGAGGGCTAAGATGTTGCCTAGTGAAGAGCTCAGAGTTTTGCCTAGTGTACACACATCTCTGGTTTCAACCTCCAGCACTAAAAATAAACTAAAACAAAAACCAAACCATAAGACAAAATTTCAATACACGGCTCCTACAATTCTACTTTAATGAAAACCAATTTAAATAAATAGGCAAAAGATCTGAAGATGTTTTATAAAACATAAATAAGAAATAAGCTTATGAAATGATCCACACTCTAAATGACTAGAGAAATGCAAAATAAAACAATGGGGCCAGACAGTGATGGCACAAGCCTTTATCCCAGCACTTGGGAGGCAGAAGCAGAGGCACGCAGATCTCTGTGAGTTCGAGGCCAGCCTGGCCTACAGAGTGAGTTCCAGGACAGCCAGAACTACAGAGAAACCATGTCTCAAAAAAAAAAACAAACCCAAACAAAAGACAAAAAACCTACAATGGGATAGTTACAAACCCATCAGTGGCTAAATATAAGACCAACAAGGCTAAATATTGGCAAAGGATGTAAGATTCTTGGAGATGGTGAAAGTATTAAATGTGCCACGCTGGGAAACAGCCTGGCAAGTTTGTCAGAAAGTCAGATATACACCCGTCCAAGTGCAATTCTACTGGCAGGTTCTAACCCAGAAGAAATTAAAGCATTGTGTCCAAAGCTTGACTAAAAATGCTCAGAGCAGCTCTGCTTATTATAACCTAAAACCTGAAACATTCCTAGCATCAATATGATGGATAGTTATGTTTACAGAAAACCAATCAGCACAAAACAGATTATTAATAACTGAAATCTGGATAAATCTGAAGGATAAAATATACTGATTTTATTCATTAGTTTTAAAATAGGCAAAAACTGCCGAAGGTCATGGCACACGTCTTTAATGCCAGCACTGCTGAGTGTTGGCAGAGGCAGGTGGATTATGTGAGTTTGAGGCCAGCCTGGTCTACAGAGTGAATTCCAGGACAGTGAGAGCTACAGAGAAACCCTGCCTTGGTAAACAAAAAAGAAAAGAGGCAAAACCAAAACCTAAACTTTGCTGTCCTTCTTCCTCCCTGGGGAGAAGTGGGCATTGAAAAACCATACAACTCCAGGAAGAGAGGGTCACTTGGGCTACAAAGGGTCTGCACTTAATTCCAGCCTTGTTACCGTGGACCCACCGTGTGCAAAGGAGCATATGGGGCTTAACTCTGTGCTGTTACTAAGTTGGCATTGCTTCCAGTCTCAATGTCAGGGCTTCCTATGCAACCAAGATTTTCTATTTTTATTTTTTTCTTCTCACAGACATGCCCTTTTCTTTCTTATTGGAATATTGCTGTGTAGAAAAAAAAAAAAAACCTTAAGAATTTGCTGTTTTCACTGAGAATCATGTCTACCATCCCATCATCTGGGAGCAGAGGACAGAAAACTAGGAGCTTACAGTCACCTTGGGTCATGAGGCTATCTCAGAAATATGGAAACAAAAATTCATAGCCTTGTACACCCGACACTTGTAGCACTCTTCCTCTGAGCTGCTTTGCCAGCCTCCACCCAACATGACTTATGTGGCCCTTACTGGTCTCAACTGTCAATTCTTCATCTCAAGTACTGGGATTACAGAAAAACCACAAATCAACAGATAGCTAATACACTTTTTGAGCCAAATTTCCTTGAAATTATCTGTAATTGATGGGGTTATCAATTTCTCAAGTCTTCTAAGTCTGTTTGGGAATCTGTGGTTAAAATTCCCAGTGCATTTGACCATGGTTTATTATTCCTAAACAGCTACACAGAACTTGTTTTGAGACAGCATCTTTTCAGATGGCTTAGGTTGGCCTTAAATTCACTACCTTCCTGCCTTTGGCTTCAGCGTGCTGGGATTACAGCCTTGCCACCATGCCCCATCAACAGCGACATACTTTATCCAGACTCATGTTTCATACAGGAGGCTTGCGTTTCAACCCCCTTAAACACCGCAGTGAGGTGACTTGGTACAGGAAAGTAAGAGATTTTATCATTTAAGAGGTTTGGCTTATGCTTCCTAGATCTTTGGGTACAGAATTCCTGCTCAATATAGGATAAGCCAAGGACCTTCAGAAAGTATTTAAATTCACCGGTCTAATGTTAAAGCCATCAAAGGAGAGGTGAGTTTTGTGATCCCTCTGACAGCTCTCCTCTTTCCAGTGGACTAGTACAGAGCTACAGATGGGAACACCTAGAAGGTAGAGCTCCCACCTTCTCTGCCTTGTTCATGGTCACTAGGGGGGTCTCATTCCTTTTTACTTTTTGTTATTTTCTACTCCCACTGCCAGCCTCAGAGCTTTCTAAGCCCTGTACAGTTCTATGTCCTCACTTAAAACATGCTTTTTCCAAGCAGTGCATGTCTACAGTCCAGGACTGAAGGTCCGAGTCCACCCTGAGCTCACATAAACAGAATGTGTCTCAAAAGAAATGAAACCCTCTATCTCACGTTTATACCTGCAACAACATGACCATCTAACACCCATTCTGTGACCCCAGGCAGAGGAGATGCAGGATTTGGCTGTGGCCATGTGGTTTAGGGAGGATTAGAACACAAATATTTGGACTCCTAAATCCTCCTCAGAACTTTGTTTTTTGAAACAGGATCTCATCAAGTGGCCCTGACTAGCCTGTAATCTGCTATATTGGTCAGACTGGCCTCACACTTGCACAGAGCCTCCCGCCTTTTCCTCCCAAGGATTGGGATTAAAGGTGTGAGCTTTCGTGCCTGGCCTAGAACTTTCTGGATTATAGTAAAACTCCCTTCTCTCCTGGGGGAGAAAAGAACGTTTTTATATTCACTACCAATCTGATGAAGAAAAAAGTATGGACCTCCCAACAGTGAGTAGGCTCTAAAACCTGTTCTCACCTCTTCCTACCCATCAGACGCTATTGTACCAGATGATGTCCTACCTATATAGTTTGGGCAAAATGATCAAACCTTAGGTTCCTCAGCTGTAAGGGAATTAGGAACTAGCTCTAAAGATTAAATAATATGTGCAAGTTTCCTAATATACAGTACTTACAACCTGTGCTGGAATTATCAGCATGCTAGCCACCACCATCTTCCAAGCCTAACTCATGCATGCTGCTTTTCCCAAGCTCCCAACAGCGGCACTCAACTTCTCCGGAGGTGCTGTATCTAACCTAAAATTATGGGCAACTGCATTCTTCCGATGGCTCTCCACCTCCTTGCCTACTGTGAAACTTTTTGCAGCAGGGTGTGATATACCCCACAATGCCTCTAACTTACAAGAAAGCCAAAGCTGGCCCATATCTTTCTGCTTCTACCTCCCAAATGCTTAATTATAGGTCACAAATTCTGCTAGTATACCTCGGCTAGACATCACGAACCTATAGACAACAGAAACTCAAAACACTTGAGAGAAGCTGGCATCACTGTAGTGGACCAATATTATGTGAGCAGGAGGCCCTGGTAGGTTTAAGGAAAGACTAAATGCCTAAGACTCTCTTGTTTTTTCCTTGGGAGACAAGTTATCTGCATACCACTGGAGATAGGGATTCTCTTCACAAATACAAAATTCATGTGCCCTTATTTTTTAATGATGTTCTTTTCCATGCATTAACAGGCTCCAGCTGCTTTTCATAAACCCCAAAACAAACTTTTTTTTCCTGGGTTCTACTGTAACTAACTCAGCACCAGATGGTTAAAACTCACTTCTCAGTCCTTTGGGCTCAGGAGTTACATGAGCCTCTTCAAACCCAAGAGCTTAACCAGGCAACCTTGCAATCCCTGTCTTCCTTTTTCTACCCAAGGTCATGGTACAGGTGGCAGCAGCTACAAGCAGGTCAGTGTGAGCGGCAGCAGCATTCCTTCAGACAACCCAGTCCAGCTCACACCTCTGTTGCCTACCTTGGCAAGATGGAGCAGCTCACAGACGCTGGATGAGTCTTGGAGGCCAATCAGGAAATCCTCCAGAGGCTCCCGAACGAAGCACCACCACCCGCTGAATAGCCCTTCCCCGTGAACCAACCAAACAAGACTATACCCACCACCACTTTTCTTCCCTTCTCATGTCCTCAAGGGATACGGAGAAGGCAGCTGTTTTCTTACCCCTGCAACTCTAATTTCCGGATTCTCCAAATTTAAATCAGCAGCTCCAAAGACATTTCTCATAGGTCACAAACTGAACCAAATAATTTCAAGACAGTCTGTAGAAGAGGCTGGCCTATTATTCTAGATCCCTCTTGCCTCAGTCTCCTGTGTGCTGTTATTAATGGTGTGCCTTATCATGTCCAAGTCCTTACTATAAAGTGCCATTCTTGAGTCATATGTGACTTAGGACTAATAAAACTGTGTTCACAAATTAAAATTTTAAAGTGAGATTCCTTCTGAAGCATGTATTTCTAAGAGACCTATGTGCCACACAGAAAACCAAAGTGGGAAAATTCAGCAGTTTCCCACCTTGTACTGGGATAACCAAGAAAAGTCTGAAAGCCACTCATCCAACTGCAAAACCGGTGAAGACTACCCCAAAGCCAAACATCTCACCTGTGCCAGACCATTCACAGAAAAAAAAAATAAGACCTAGCTGAGAGAACTGGATATGGAGGAACTCAACTACCTTAGCATTGAGTTCCTCTTCACCCAGAGACTCTGAACACATACTATACCAAACTTCATGTGCCCACTTCAAAAAACCTGCCTGGTTAGTACCTGAGGACGAGTTAGCAGGTAGCGCTTTTGTTTCTCCATGCTTACTTGGACTTAGGGAACTAAAATTATGGAGCATTTCTGATTTGGGGCACATCATACTGCTAGCGACTTCAGTCCCCCTCCCCCGGATCCAGGAGAAACAGGCAACACTTGCTATCTATGAAGTAATTGAGCATCCATGAGAATTCCACTCATAGTTAGACAGGTTCAAAGCTCATACCTGTAATCCCAACATGGAGGAAGATTATTTTATAGCCAGCTTGGGCTACAAAGTAAATTGAAAACCCTCTATCTATATATAAAATGGGAGTGGTGGCCCGCGCACTTGGGAGGCAGAGGCAGGCGGGTCTCTGAGTTCAAGGCCAGCCTGGTCTGCAAGAGTTAGTTCCAGGATAGGCTCCAAAGCTACAGAGAAACCCTGTCTCAAAAAGACAGTAATAATAAATTAAATAAAACGAGAGCGGTGATGGAACCTCTAGGGACTTAGTGACCAATAATAAGGGTCCTTCATTTAGTAGGATGCCTACAATGTATTTTCTCCTTTAACGCTCACAAATGAGTTAAGTGTGCCTTTGAGTCTTGGTGCAGCACCACTTCTGCTCCTTGTTGGCTTACGGGTCACTCACAACTTAAATGACGACATGGTGTTTCCACCACACAGAAAAGGGAAGGGTCACACAGAGGCTAAATCAAAATCACTTTAGTTCCATGCTTTTATCTTCTCTTAGATTTCAAAAGAAATGGAGTAGCTGGGTTCACAGAACCATAGACGCTTATAACTGGACAGGGTAATCTAAATACCCTTTTATAAACAGAGACCAAAGGACACATTTGCCATGGGTCACAAGAACTGATGGTACCAAGGGGGATTCCTCTGCCCCATTCTATATCACTATTCACATCCTGTAATTCAGTCCAATCTTAGATCAAGGTAACCACTAAAATCTTCCTATTGTGTCTCCAAGGCCTCTTTTCCATGGCCTTCATTAACTAGCCTTATACATAGGGGCAAAGGACATCCACCACAATCTCCTTATTACTGGAACAGGAACAGGGGATTTGCTGGACCCCACATGCACAGGATCTCAAGGGGTGAATTTGAAACTGCAAATGCAAATACTAAGACAAACAAACGTGTGATAAAATTCACCTCAGAAAGGAGACTTGCAGCAGCTACCTTCAACAGTAGTCATTTCTGTCTCCATCCTACCCTGTTACAACTTAACATATTCAATGCCTGTTATACATGGGGTGTTGTGAGGTAATCCCTGACCATCTCTGAGCATCACAAGGGTACTGCCAAAAACCACTGCCTCACCAGTGTGCATACAAGTTGAGCAGCACAGCAAACTAAGGGAGAGCATGCTTCTATACTCCTCACTGGAGCAATGCACTTGGGTAGAATATATGGAGGTTCTTAAGGATTCTTCTATAAAACGCCTGTCTGGAAAACTAAAATTTCCAATGGGGAAGCTATAGTATAACCATGAATTAGTTTCACATGTGTTAACTGTCTGACCATCTTTATGGACTGGCCAGGAAAGCCTTTACACAGTTCCTATGGTACATTCAGTTCCAAGCACAACTAAGCACTTATATGTATGAATTTAAGAATCTAATCTCTTAAGAACAGGCATTTTTCTGTTTGCCTCCCCACCATTAAGACCTGTTGTGTTCGGCACACAACTGCCCAAAAATGTGTTAGGACGACATATGGTCAAGCTATAGCTATATGAAAATCTAAGTGTATGAAGTTGAGTTCCCCCATCAAAGGAACAAAGAGGAATCTACTGTAGTAAACAGCCACCTGAGCAAGTTTATAGCCAAGAGGCATTGATGGTCCCACAGATCATAACGCTGAAGGGAATAACATGCTGTGCCAGCCACCTGGCCCCATTTGCAACCTAACATTGTGGCAAAAGGGAGAGAGGTCTAATTCAAAAAGGAGCAAGACATTAGGCAATCAGTAGCCAAATGATTTGTTATGTATAAGACTGTTTAAGCAACAAGACTCTTTTATTCTTTTCTCCCTTGAGATGAGTGAGGTCTCACTGTGTAGCCCTACCTGGCTTGAAGTCACTATGTAAACCAGGCTGATCCAGAGTGCTTGGATTAGAAGCATATGTAATGACTAGCCTTTCTTAAGTGTGAACCATTTAACAGCTAGTATGTAGCAGCACAACGTGGTTACTGTTGGTATGGTGGTCACATGTAACCATCCTTAGCAAAAAGCTCAAAGTAAACACTCTCTACTTGTCAGGAAACTACATTCTACTGAGACCCATCACCTGGCTTCCAGATGATTTACTACTATGTGAGTAGGAAAAGAAAAAACTGATGGTGGCGGGAGAGACTGAACATCAAGGCAACTTGGGTGAATTAGGTTGTTGCTATGCCTCTGTACTTGTTTTTCCTCCTTTCAGATTAGGAAAAGAGACTAAAAAATTAATTGTTCCCTAGGCCAGAGTGTAGATGTCTGACAGGGAGCAGTATCAGCCTTGTCATTCACCACTTCTCTACAACTCATCTGCTAAATTTTATGTCCTGACTTTCTTTGGAGAGAGGTCCCGGAGCTCAAGAGAAATCAAAGAACTTGATTAGTGAGATTCTCTCCCCAATATACTGCCTCAGTGTTTTTGAAGTGTTGTCCTGTACCTGGGGCTGGACTGTTTACATCAGGATCATTTCTCCTGGACTCTTCAGTAGCAGAGCTGATATTTAATAGTATGTTGTCTTGATTGTGACTTTTGCTGATCCAGAAAAGCCATACTTAATGATGCTTTTGACTTTCAGACATACAACAAAGCTCAAAACACCACAAATTAGCTCAAAACACCACAAATAAGTCCAGAAGAACACATTAATAATTACCATTTAATAGATTAACTGGCTTATGTTGCTGAACATAAGGATCTTCACTGAACTGTGCCTACTGCAAAGGTACTACCACAGTACTCTTCAAACTATCTTACAGTAAGCCTTCATGAGCTTTCAGAGTTTTATACTAAAAAAACAAAATCTTTAGCCAGGAGTGGTAGCACACCCTTTAATGCCAGTATTTGGGAGGCAGAGGCAGGGAATAATCTGAGTTTGAGGCCAGTCTGGTCTACAAAACAGAGTTCCAGGACAGTCAGAGAAACTTTGCCCCCCACCCCAAAAAGTATCTAAATTTAGATCCTATATTTTCTAAAATCTATTTTGGGTAGAGTAATGCTGGGCATACATATACCTAACTTATTTGCTCTCTTGTGTAAAATGATAGCAGAAAACAATAAATTACAGAAGTGACCTCTCAAGTCCACCCCTTTCAGATGGTAAAGCTACACTGTATATGTGGGGGTGGCGGATCCCACTTAATCATCTTTCAAATGCTTACTCAACATTGATCAGTTTTTAAGATTCAGACAAGGTGGCCTATGTCTGTTGCTCAGTTACTTCAAAAGCTGAGGTCGAAGAGTGCTTTAACGCATCTAAGTTAGCCTAGGCAGTATAATGATACCCTAGCTCTGTAATAGTCAGTTGCTACCTGGGATTATGTATTAGTCTAAGCTCATCTAAAGCGGGACATTGTAGCTCAGTGGTAGGCTGTCTGCTCAGACTTTTTTTTTTAATATTTATTTATTGATTATATATACAATATTCTGTCTGTGTGTGTTTGCAGACCAGAAGAGGGCACCAGACCCCATTACAGATGGTTGTGAGCCACCATGCGGTTGCCGGAAATTGAACTCATGACCTTTGGAAGAGCAGGCAATGCTCTTAACCTCTGAGCCATCTCTCCAGCCCCCTCAGACTTTCTTAAACAACAGAAAATTCAAATACAAGCTAAAGTCTTATGTAATAAAGATAAAAATTACAAGCATTTTCTAAGAACTGTGGTTGCAGGGAACAGCCCACTAACTTTTGCAATTCTAACCCATCCTTTAAAAAAATAACCAGCCGTCTATGACAACTTCCTTTCCTAATTCTCGTAAGTTGAACAAATGTGAAAGGGATGAAACCCCAAAACAGCGATGTCACGAAGCAGCAAGTGACTTGGCTCCCTTTTCTTCCCCGCCTTAAACCCATCACAAAGAAATACAAAAGCAAAGCTTTAAGCTGGTGAAATAAAGAATCTACTCCAAGAATTTCTTTTACTTTTCCATTGCAACCATTATTTAAAAATGAGAGTTCACAGACCCCTTGGAGACTCCTGGTGAGGAGTATCTGGTCCTCAAGTTTTCCAAATCCACATAACGAAGCCATTAGCTAGCAAAGCACACACAATAAAATGAAATTCTGATACCACAGATTTGACCTAGAATCAAGTTTCCTCCCTGCCATCCCAAGGCATCCTCTTCTTCCCACACTTCAGCATTAGACAAGAACACACAACAATTTTTACCTCTAAAATAACCAAATCCACATTTCCAAAGGCACAAATATGTCATTTGTTAAACACAAAAATCCAAAAAGCGGTATTACAGCTCAAAGACATACTTTGTGCAGTTAAAGCATTAAAAGCATCAGCCTTTATTTTGTGACAAGTTTATTGAACAGTATCCAAGACTTCTTCTTTATAAGTGAAAAACTGCTAAACGATGCCACAGTAGTAGGTGCTGGCAAGGTGTGTTACACTGACAGCCTCTCGGCTGCACTGGTTTCTAAATTGGACTATAGAACTGCCAATAAAACAGCTGAAGGAAAAAATTTACACATGGCAATTGTGAGTGGGAAAAGTACTCAAAGTGATCACCACCAGAATCTCTTCCCAAAACGGACTTTTTACACATTCTTAACTCATTTTCCAGTGCTTTTAGACTGAGTGCACTTTATTTTCACATACTTGTACAATCAGGTCCATCAAGATGGAGATTGAGTAAGCTTTTGTGTTTCCTTTTTTTGTGCAAGGTGACCATTTTCACCCAAATTGGGTAAGCTTGCTTACTTATATATATATATATACAAACTCCTATCATCAAACAGGTCAAGACTGATCTTAACTACACTGAGTATTACTATCAGTAAGTTTGACATTTCCTAATGCAGGAACGATATTTCACTTAACACTGTTGGATTAAAACAAAACCCAAAACAGCCCCTAATAATTGTACATCCAAACTAGTATAATCACAAAAAAACACCTCCAAATTATGCTTATGAACTAAATCTGTCACTGAAGTTCAAGAAAATTTACAAATTTGCTTATTTATAAAATACATTTGTAGGTTTTGCTAATCCTTTAAAAGCAAAAGGAAAAAAAAACAAACACCAATAGAACTTAGGAAAAAAATAAACCTAATGAAAAATATTCTCATCCATTAATATCAAAGACACCGAAAACAGACAATAGAATTTACACGTGAAATTGAGAATACCTGGGTAGTGTTTACAAACACTCTTTGAGCAGAAGCTTTACAAAGCCTTCATGCCATACAAACGAAAAGATTATGTAAATTCAAGTCTATAGCAAACCTAGTTCTGGAGAAAATTTGTCTGTCAAGAGGTATAAATAGTTTCATAAAAGACATTTTCATGGTTATTAAAACAAAAACTGAAACTTCAATGCCCAGAATAAGATAAAACAATATACTTAGCAATTAGGTCTGTTAATAATCTCATAGATAGATACAAAAACTGAAGTTCCAGAGGGCAGAGCATTTAATTACATTTCACAACAAACACTGTTGTGACCCAAGCGAATGCGGAACACAGTTCTCTCTGATTTCTACACCAACACTATTTTCTTAATTTATTTAATGAACAGTGAGATCCAAGTTTTTCTTTTTAGCATTTATCTAAAATGTAGAAATAACAATAGGTGCAATTGAGTGTATGAAATATTTAATAAATGTGTAGGAATATACAACCAAAATAAATTGTGAGAAAGAATAAAAGAATGTCACCTTCCAACAACCAATTTTTCTAAAAGAAAGTCAGCTTTCCAATGTAAAATAACCAGGAGTTGAAATAAGATGCCCCAAGTAGTTCTGAAGTGTTCACATTCTGTCTTTGGAATGAGAAATGATTACTTAACAAAAAATATCACATATAAACATATTACTTTTTGAGACAGTTATCTATCTGTCGAATAAATTGTATCTGTGAGTTACTAAGTGATTCACAATGCAGCCACTTCTTTTCAAAGTCTGCATAATCCGTTCCCTAAACAAAAACTCCATACTATTGCCCTCCAAGACTACAGCAGTGAATAGGTTTTCCACACTTTATCACACAAGGGACTATTGCCACTCATAACTCGAGAGTTAACGACGAAACTGTATTTCAGTGTTCCACTACCCTAGACCACCACAAAGGCACTACATATAGACATACATACATGTTTGTGTGTGGTATATGTATATGTATGTGTGTACATATACATATATGTATATACAAGAAATGTCTCTTTTTAAAAGCAAATGCAGACTTGTAAATAATGTTGATGTATTTCAAACCAAAGCAAGGTCTGTGAAAGATTTATTTTCCATGATTATTCATTAATTTTCAATTCTGTATATTAATATAAGTTTTCAAGCATTTTAAATAAAGAAAAACCCCTAAAGAGCCTTAAGTGTCAATAAACAAGATGTAATGAACCAAATACTTTTATGAAAAGGACATTTAGCCAACCAAAGTCTATGTGATCCCCTCCTTTGGTGCCCTGATTGCCAAAAGGAAAGAAAATGAAAAGGTAAGGAGTCCTCTCAGTCCTCTCCTCTGAGAGCTGTACTCTGCATAAGAATACTTGTGAACAGCTCGTGATCCAACAACTACACCAAAAGCCTCCAAGTTGACAGAATTAAGCACACACCAACCTACAGTCCACCTTAGGGATCTTACATTCTACAACACTAATAATGCTAACAAACTACCAACTTCAACTTCAGTTTTCAATTCCAAGATAGACTGCTCTTTCTTATGGACCCCTTTGTTCCAAATTCACCTAAAATTGGGACAAAAGCAATTTGCTAAATTAGTCCATCACAATAAGGACTTCAAATCAAACACCTAAACACTGATTACTAAAGTGGTTTCTGGTTTCCCTTACCATCCAAACAATATAAACAATTTTAAACTTACTAAACTAATAAAACTTAGCGGTCAAACCAAAAAAGGCCAGTAGAGGACTCCATAGTTTATTTTTATGGTAAAAGTCATTCCACACAATCATAAGTGTGACATTAGAAATCAAAGTTCAGGGTTTTATAGCACAAACCAAGTGTGGAGTTTTTATATTAGAAATTAATTAAAAACCAACGAAGTAGTTGTACTCATTACAAGTGAGTCAATTAGGCAAATAGCGGCAACATCTGAAGCAGGACTATCTATACAGCAAGAACCCTCAAGAAGCAATAAAGGTACATACAATGAATCCAGATACAGAGACTTTATTCAATTTTAAAAGAAAATGTAGGTTGTAGACAAAGCTTTGACCCTATAACAAAGCAAGTATGTCCAACTTTAAATCAAATTGCAAAAGTAGCCAACTTCTAGTTGTCAGCAACTGGCAAGAGCACCCTCCATGAGCTCTACTCTTGTTTCTATCTTCTTCATCCCATGTGGTATAAAAGAAGCCAATCTAGATTCCTTGATAAGCTTTATAAGATCAACAAGTTTTAGAAATGGTTTCTACTGGTATGCCCAAATTATTTTTGGTGTTCCCTCCAGATAGCTTTACTCTGTAACAAACTGCAATGTTTATTCTGTGGGTTGTAAACAGCCAACCAAGCTCTGTGTTATAGAAATCAATCTATCTGCAATAGAAACAATCCACAGGTTCTAACCTGGAAATACTAGGAAAACAATCTGGATGCATTAATCACAGCAACATGAAGATATACCCTAAAGAACTGATGTGAACGGCTACCCTAAAACAAGCTTTACCTTTCTCGAACCTATAGGCCTATCATTTAAGTCAATGACGGCAGCAGTGGCTTCATCCCGCGATTCAAAGGCCACCATGGCTTCACCTGTAGGCATACCTTTTTCATTGTATTTTAAACATACTGAACCTGGGATTACCTGATAACCATAAAAGAAATCTAAAATTTCATCAATAGATACAGTAAAGGGCATGTTCTGCACCTTAATTATTGTAGGTCCTGGTTTTCCAGAGCTAGTTGCAAAGCCAGGGGGACCCCCAATATGTATTGGGCCGGGCCCAGGCCCAAATGCTGGAGGCCCACTCAAATGCCCAGGAACGTTTCCAAGACCAGGGGGTCCACTTCCAAAACCAGGAGGAGCACTTAAACTACCAGGGCCATTTCCAAAATTCTGAGGGATCCCCCCAAATCCTGACGGCCCACTTAAATTATTTGGTGCACCTCCAAAACCTGGAACTTCCAGTCCTAGGCCAGGCAAACCACTGTTTCCAACTGAAGGCATAACAGGCCTAACATCACCAAAGGCACCTCCTAATCCTGGAGGGGGAAGTGGTGGTCCAAAGGCATTCGGCCCACCAAAATTACCAGGGAAGTTAAATGGCGGCCCATTATTGGCCTCCTTCGATCCTACAGTCAAGAAGACATGCTCTTCTCCTCCTGCAGTGGGAATGCCAGCACCGGGCATAGCAGGACCAGGTATTGCGGCACCAGGCATTGCGGGACCGGGTATTGCGGGACCAGGCATTGCAGGACCAGGCATTGCGGGACCGGGTATTGCTGGTCCGGGTATTGCTGGACCGGGCATTGCGGGACCAGGTATTCCGGCACCAGGTATTCCAGCACCAGGTATTCCGGCACCAGGTATTCCGGCACTGGGTATTCCAGAGCTGGGCATCCCAGCACCAGGCATTCCAGCAGTGGGCATACCCGCATTAGGCATTCCAGCACCTGGCATTCCGGCACCAGGTATCCCAGCACCGGGTATTCCAGCAGTGGGAATTCCAGCAGCAGGCATCCCTGTACTAGGCATCACTGGTACTGCAGGATTACCTGGAACAGGAATCTTTAAGCCCTTTTTTCCTTGGGCTGGGGGATTTTTCTCAATCTCTCGCATATCTTCTAGGGTAACTATATGAACAAAAGCTTCTCTCCCATTCAGCTTTTTACGGTGTAAGTGTTCAGATTTACGAGCATCATCTTCAGTTTTAAACTGAACCAGTGCTTGCCCTAGACCTTGCCCATTATTATCAACAAGAACATGTACAGCATTCTCATCCACTGGGATTCCTTCTAGGAACTGAAGAACGTCCATCTTGGTAATGCTGAATGGAATGTTTGTTATATGGGCACAGACTTTGGCAGAACTGACATCCCCCTCTGGATTTAACACTATTTCCCTCTGGTCATAGCTGAAGTTCTGAAGTCGTTTTCGAATCATATCTATCTTTTCTAGCATACCTTTCTTAGTAATTGGATGAACTTGGATAAAGCGATTGCCCATGTATTGTTTATGACGGCACAGTGCAGCCTTATAGTCAGCATCATTCCTGAATTCTACAAAGCCTTCACCAGTTGCTTTCCCATTGGGTCCATAAGCTATATAAATACTATCTTCCACAATATCCAACTTCTTAAAAAAATCAATGACATGTTTGTTTTCGGCTTCAAAAGGTAGCCCTTTTAAGTAAACACAAAAACCAGCCTCATGTGGTGATCTTGATCGTGACCTTTTCTGCCCACTGGGCGATTTTGACCTTGGAAGTGTCTGTGGAGGGGGATGGGCTTGTCCAGAAGACCCCATACTTTGTTTAAAAGTGATATGACCTCCAGCAGCTACCCACTGTCTCTCTGTGGCAGGACTGACTTCCACATAGCGTTGAATCATCAGCATTCTGTTCCGTTTCAAAGCTTCAAATGTATCTTGAGGTGAGAGAAACTTAACCAATCCATTCCCATTATTTCGACCTACGTGATCTTTTAACAAATGTACTGCATCAACTCGAAGCCCGTGGAAAAACTCTCTGACATCATTTTCCATTGCAGAAAAGGGCATTCCATGCACACTCACATACAGATCATCAGGGTTGATGGGAAGTGACTTCACGTTGCTTTGAGAGTTCATCTGGATAGGGTTAACAGGATTTAATGGACCCAGAAACACAGGGTTCAGATTATTGTTCAGACTCATAGGTGCTCCAGAGCCATTCATTCCAGCAGGTAGAGGTGCCACAGGTGGTGGATTCAAGGGTGGCATGCCTGACATGGGTGGTAATGGGTTAATAGGTGGCACCGAAGGGACTGGGGGAATGGGAGGCACAGGAGGCACAGGAGGCAATGTTGGTACTGGAGGAGGAACTGGTATTGGGGGAATGGATGGCAGCGGTGGCAAAGATGGCATCGCTGGAATTGGAGGAATTGGTGGTGGTGGGACCGTGTTCATTGGAGAAGCTGTACTCGGAATGGTTGAGCTGAATGTTGGACTCCCAAACGAAGTCCCCATACTTGGAGGAGCAGTTCCTACGCTGGCTGTGGAAAATGTCTGTATGTTTTTGCTGCTCTCATGAACAGAAGTGGTAGCAGTAACTATACTTGGCGAAGGATTATTAAAGTTGGGTGCTGTTGCTGGCAAGTTTACCCTGCTGCTCATCCCTGAGCTAGGTGGTGGTCCTGATCTACTAGCATTTGCTGGTGGTATATCTAAGTTGGCAGTTTCAAAACGCCTACGACTCAGTTCAATCATATTCTGCATTTCTGTTTTACTACTCAATAACAGTGTTACTTTTGACCCTTTAATTGTACCACCTGTGCGCATCATACCAAGCCTTGCATCTTCATCAGTGGCAAAAACGATGAAAGCCTCACCCAGTTCACCCCCTACAATATGCACGCCCCCATCAGGGATGGTCAATCCAGAGAAGAAGTGGCGAATGTCCATGGTCCCCGCCACAATTGGGAGACCTTGCAAGCGGATGACCACAGCCATGCTGCGCTGAAACCACACACACCTGCAGATGAGAAAAGGCAACGGCCATGTCAGACTCCTTTTTATTATACCAAGTTTTTAGGTGCAAGAATGACCAGCTACCATATTATCCCACAAACATTCCCTGAAGCTATCACAATGTCTTTAATTTAAATCATTGAAAGATCTGAACAATTGCAATAAAGAGGTTCAGTCCAAGACTCAAAAGATTCAAGAAAAACTACAGAATAAAGTCACCATAAACATTATTCAGAGCACTAAACTTTCAGTGAGATTTAGAAGAAATGCATAAAAATCTATAGGGGGAAATCATACAAAGGATGCATCAAAAATTAATACTTAAAACTGATTTAGCCTCTTCCTTTAAAACATTACAATTTCATAGTTATAAGGCTCAAAAGAAACAGAAAACTGGAATGTTCCTGGATTACAAGCACCTAACAATAAAGTAGGTTCATATCTCTCAAATGAAAGACATATCTCAAATGTGAAAAGCATTCACAAGGACTTGAGTTCAATCCTTAGCACCAGAAATCACAAATAATAACAGATTCCATATTTCATAGTAAAACACTGAATTTGTTTTATAGTTTTATTAAAACAAAGAACTATCTGCGGTTGCAGAGATTATTCATTAGGT
>NC_022033.1:22098543-22100236 GCF_000317375.1 Microtus ochrogaster | reverse complement strand
GATCTGCCTTTAATCCCAGCACTTGAGAGGTAGATTTCTGTGGGATTGAAGCCATTCTGCTCTACATAAGAGTTTCAGGCCAGTGAGGGCTTCATAGTGAGATTCAGTTTCAAAGAAACAAACAAAATAGATCAGTTGGTAGAATGTTTGCCTAGCACTCATAAAAGTTCTGGGATCCATCCCCAATTCCCCAAAAGCTCAGTATGGTGGTAGATGCAAATTATCCCAGTACTTGAGAGATTGAGGCAGGAGGATCTTGAATCCCAGAGCAGTATCATAGATTACATATTAATGTACAATTCACGACTAGGGCCTCTGACCCAACTTAACAACTCCTGTTGAATCTCTTGTTGCTCACTGATCTCCTAGCAAAACTTGATTGACTCAAAAAAATAAATAAGAGGAGGATAGGGAAGGGGCTCGGTGCGATGGTTCAGCTTGCTACCAAGACTTGAGTTCCATCCCCAGGAGATGAATTAAGGGAGAGAATCAACTTAGACACACACACAAGTAAATAATTGTAAAATAATAATAATAATAATAATGAGGTTCAGCTGGAGAAATGGATCAGCTCTTACTGAGAAACTGAGGCCCAGCACCCTCACAGAAGCTCACAACCACCTCTAACTTGGTTCCAGGAGATCTGATGCTTGCTTCTGTCCTCCATGAGCACCAGGAACATGCGGTACACATATATACATAACAAAATATTCACATACATAAAGTAATTCTTTAATAATAGTAATAGGGCAGCACTTGAGAAGCAGAGGCAGACAAATTTGGCTATGGTGGCCTACACTTTTAATCCCAGCATCCAGGAGTCAGAGGCAAGCAGATATCTGTAAATCCGAGGCCAACTTGGTCTACAGTGAGTTCCAGGACAGTCAGAGCTAAATAGTGAGATACTGTAGCCCAAAAAAAAAAAAAAAAAAAGCATGTAGCAACAATATGGGCTGGAAATGTAGCTTAGTTGGTAGAGTGCTTGCTTGGCATCCATGAGGATTTTGGTTCAGTCCCATCACCTCATTAACTGGGTACTGAGTATGGAGGCATATACTTGAAATCCTAGCATGGGAGAGTTAGTCACAAGAGGATTAGTCTAAAGTCATACTTGACTACTTGGCTATACAGCCAATTTAAGGTCAGCCTGAGCTACATGAAACCACTTCAAAATAATAAGGGGACTAAAGAGATGGTTCAGTGATTAAGATCACATGTTCCTATAAAGGACCCATGTTTAATTCCCAGCATCTATGTAGTATAGTAGCTCACAAACACATAGTTCAGGGGTTTCAACTCCTTCTGTCCTTGCTAGGTGCATACACATACACGTAGGCAACCATTCATACACATTTATTTTAAAATAGGGGTAGAAAGATAGCTGAGAAGCTCAAACTGTTCTTCTAAGGAAACAGAGTTCAGTTCCAAGGAGGAATACAGCTGCTTTTTAACTTCAGCCACAGGGGCTCTCATTCATCTGGCTTACACAAGCACCTGCACTCATGTGTACAAAGCCAAAGACATACGTAATTTAAATCTTTTTAAAAATGTTTTAGCCGGGCGGTGGTGGCGCAGCCTTTAATCCCAGCATTCGGAAGAGGCAGGCGGATCTCTGTGAGTTCGAGACCAGCCTGGTCTACAGAGCTAGTTCCAGGACAGGCTCCAAAACCACACAGAAACCCTGTCTCGAAAA
>NC_022033.1:22090431-22097803 GCF_000317375.1 Microtus ochrogaster | reverse complement strand
CACCATGTGGTTGCTGGGAATTGAACTCAGGACCTTTCGGAAGAGCAGGCACTGCTCTTAACCTCTGAACCAGCTCTCCAGCCCATGTTTCCTACTTTAGTAAAAGAATGGGAATCAAAATTTGGGGATTAGAAAAAATGATAATTTGAAACTAATGTGATCAATCATGTTTTAAATATAATCCTATTAAACTGGTTCTGAGACCTCAGGCAAATTTTAATTGTATGAGACCTGGTTTAATTACTTATCATGTAAGAACATTAGAAAGGACAAGGTTTCCTGCTCTAAGTTCTAAGGCTTATGCAAACCAATGGAAGGAATTCTTCAATGTACAAACCCTAATTTAATGTAATAAAATCTAATTGAATCACAATATTATAATTACTATACAAAATAGAAATATATTCTTTGGTTTTGATAGTTTTTTTTCCTATTTGTTTACACACACACACACACACACACACACACACACACACTTCTTATCTTCTCTGTTTACTTTGAGACATGGTCTTATTAAGTAGCCTCAGAAAACCTGGAACTCCATAAGGAGACCAGGCTGTCCTCCATCTCACAGAGATCCACCTGCGTCTGCCTCTACCTTCTAGGTGCTGGGATCAAAAGGTATACCATCATTCCTCGTTATATGTTCTATTTTAAAACTTTTTGAACAACCAAAACCACAAAAATCCACCTCACTGTTTACTATTATCTGAAGAAATTTCAAAACTCAAACAAACATAATCAAACAGGATATTTAGAATCACATTCTATTTGTAGACAGTTAAGAGTCACTGACCTTTGCATCTAAGGACACAAGCAAAACCAACACAATGAAATGATGACAAATTCTGCCTGTTAACTTCTTACTGGTTTGTCTGGCCTCTCGTCTCTTTGACTACGCAAGTATGACTTCCTTTTTTGAGATAGGGTCTCTTACACTGGCTGTATAAACAGATGACCCTGAACTTCTGGAAGCTCCTACCTTCATCTCCTCAGTGCTGGGATGTGCTACCTAATACCCAGTTTAAGTGATACTGGGAATTTAGCCAAGTTGTGCTTGCTAAGCAAATACTTCACCAAACTGACTTATTCCCCTAGTTCTCACACAATTATACAAAGATAAAAAGCAATCTTCAAATTTAATCAAGAATGATAGACTAGCAGAGAGAAAATATTCTATGAGACCATCATAAAGCACTGAAAACGGGTGTGGTGAGTAAAGCTTTTCAGGTATGGACCTCAAGAGTTAACAAGAGGGCTGGTAAGATGGCTCAGGTAGAAAAAACCTGAGTTTAATCTCTGGGATCTACATGATAGAAAGGGACAACTGACTCCGGCAAGTTGTCCTATGACTTCCCCATATGTGTCACTGCAAGCACCAGCACACGCAAGCACACACACAACTAAAAAGGAAGTATCACCAATAGACTTTCTCGATTATCTATTTAGTAGGTAATATGAAAGTTTATCAGACCATTTCCAAATAACTGAGATGAGTTTACATTTCTTACTGAGTATGAAACATAAGTGCAAATTGTGATGGGACTCTGTTTAATTTCAAAATAAAATGTTCCCCTTTAATCCCAGCACTCGGGAGGCAGAGGCAGACGGATCTCTGTGAGTTTGAGACCAGCTTGGTCTACAGAGCTAGTTCCAGGACAGGCTCCAAAACCACAGAGAAACTCTGTCTCGAAAAACCAAAAAAAAATAAAATAAAATAAAATAAATAAAAATAAAAAAATAAAATGTTCCACCACTTTCTATGGGGAAAACATCATACAGAAGTCAGGTATTCAAAACCTGAGGAACAGATACTTTAGTTTGCAATTAAAGAATAAGATGAGAACTTTAAATGGTCCCAAGAACACAGATTAAACACAAGCCTAAATGACATTCACAGTAAATTTTTAAGCCATATTAAGAGATTAATTAAGTCTTCAGTACAATGCATCCACAAAAACATTTCAATTATTAATAACCTGCCTAAAATCGCCAGCTGGAAAAGGGGCTGGAGAATCAAACCAAGCAGAGTACAAGACTTGCTCCTAAAGCTATCTGACAAGAAACATTGTTGGGTTTTGAAAAGCATGAAGGGGCACCTGCTACTCTGCTACTAAGTATCTGCATGATAGGAAACCTTAACCTGAACTTGTGTCTAGCTTGTTCCCTTCAACAAAAAGTTAAATACGGCCTGGCGATGGTGGCACATGCCTTTATTCCTAGCACTCGGGAGGCAGAGGCAGGCGGATCTCTGTGAGTTCGAGACCAGCCTGGTCTACAGAGCTAGTTCCAGGACAGGCTCCAAAGCCACAGAGAAACCCTGTCTCAAAAAACAAGAATAATAAAAAAAAAGTTAAATTCAATTGCTAAGCTTTAAAATTCATACTCTGTAAACTATCACCTAACATCTATACCTGTATTTCTAGGGAATATTAATAACCATACCAAGAAGCACTGTATTTACCATCCATCTATAATGCTACAGAGGAGGGCACGAAGCTTACTGTCTAGTAATAAGAAATGCATCCATGTAAATAAAACAGACTCTCAGAGGAAACAAATACTCATTCCATCCTCTCCCCCAGATATGTTTCTAAGTAAACACACATACACATATACATACAAGCACACAGGTTACTACATCTTCTTTCTTATTTCTTGATAAGATATCTCATTTTATTTTGTATAAAAATAAGCCTATTCAAAATCTCTTACCTTGTAAAACAAGAGATGTATTTTCTTAAGAAGTAGAGGCCAAGTCAATCCTGTGGGCAACCAATTAAAACCAACTTTTAGACTGCAATAGAGAATAAATGGAGGCAAAAATCAATGCAGGAAACAAAACACGCACAGGCCACACTGAACTGTACATTATGAAAGAGAGTTAAGTATGAAACCAGCGGAATACTGCTTAAGAATGTATAGGTTTTTTTTTAAAAGAGATACCAAAGACCCACACATGTTTAACGTGATACTGCTTTCAAGTCTGAGAACCATTCTATCAAGACTATGCCATCAGGTATTTATATAAAGAATATGCCATATAGCCAAAAAAAATAAATATAAAAATAGTACTAAAGCTCAGCTTCGAATGGTAATTGCTTTTTAATCACTTAATGTCTATAATTCATAAAATTCCGTAAGTCTAGTAATATATTCAACCTCAACTTATTTTCCTAAGTTTTCATCAAACGTCTAATGAAAAAGCACAAATTTACATAGAGCAATTCCTGGACAAATTGTCATCAGGTCGGGGATACTCACAGAAACCACTGCAATTACGCTTTCAAATGTATTACCTTTGCATCAAAATATCACAGATCACAATACAACTGAAATACAAGTTCTGTCTCTGAGCAATGATTCCACTATATTCAACACATGAGATTTCTTTCAAAATAATTCCAAAAAAGCTTGTTTAAAAAATTGTCTAAAGCATATCTGTAACCTCAGCATCAGGAGGCAGGACTAAAACACTAAGTTTGAGACTAACCTGGGCTACATACTGAGTTATAAGTGCAACCTAAGCCAACAGCAACTCCGTCTCAAAAATATTTCTCCAGCAAATGTCATAGTATATAGTAATACAATAATATTTTCCAAAGCACAGACAGGGTAGAAGGGTACTTATCTTTTAGAATAATTTCTTCCAAACTAGTGAAGCTACTAACAATTCACAAGCAATACATACAACCAATTGACTGTATTTTTTTAATTCAATGTTTTGTTTTTTTTTTTTTTTTTTTTTTGTTTTTTCGAGACAGGGTTTCTCTGTGGCTTTGGAGCCTGTCCTGGAACTAGCTCTGTAGACCAGGCTGGTCTCGAACTCACAGAGATCCGCCTGCCTCTGCCTCCCAAGTGCTGGGATTAAAGACGTGCGCCACCATTGCCCGGCCTTTAATTCAATGTTTTTATGTGTATGGCTGTACTTATATATTTATGTATGTGCACCATGTGCACGCCTGGCACCTAGAGGCCAGAAGAGGGCTTCAGGTTCCGAGACTAGTGCTACATACAGCTGTAATCCGCTATTTGGGTGCTGGAAATCAAACCCAGATCCTCTAGAAGTGGAGCCAGTGCTGAGCCCTCTCTTCAGCCCCCTAATTATATTTAAAAGAGCATTTAAAAATATTTTTTAAACCCTGTCTCGAAAAACCAAAAAAAAAAAAAATTTAATTAATCTTTTTTGGAGGGGAGAGGGTAAAAGCAGTCCTCGACTGAATAAAACCTAATATATTTTAGGCAAGCCCTTTACCGAGCTCTATCCTCGGTTCAACGTTCTATTTCAAATTTCTCAATTTACTGTATTTAAGTATACATGTAATGTGTGTGCACATGTGTGCATGCCACAGAATGCATGTGAAAATTACACAATTCTGAAAATTGGTTTTCACCTTCTACCATGTGGGTCCCAGGCCTGGAACTGAGATTATCAGGTTTGGATATAAATTGAGTCATCTTATCAGCCCTATTATTTTATTTTACTTTTTAAAATCAGGCTGGTGATCCTTCTGGCTCAAATACACTAACTGTTCATTTTGTTCTGGGAACAAGTCTCAGTTACTTCAACCTAGTCTCAAACTCAGTAAGTAGCTGATCCTCCTGTCTCCACTCAAGTGCTAGATTACAGGTATGTGCCACCAAGACCCACTGAAAGTTTGTTTTGGGGAAAGGTCTCACCCTGTAGCCCATGCTGGAATTATAAAGCATGTGCACCATTTTTTTAAATAGTGATTAAAAAAAAATCTGCTGGGCGGTGGCGGTGTACGCCTTTAATCCCAGCACTTGGGAGGCAGAGGTCAAGTGGATCTCCTGGTTCGAGGCCAGCCTGGTCTACAGAGTGAGTTAGTTCCAGGACAGCCAGGGCTACACAGAGAAACCCTGTTTGGGGGATGTCAGAAGATCTTGGGTTTCAGTACTTGCCTTCCACCTTGAGAAATGGCTTTTTTTTTTCAGCTGTAATACTTCAGGCTAGCTGGTCCGTGAACTTCCCAGGATTGTCTCTACCACCCATCTCCCCATAGGAGCACTGCAGTGACAGATGTCACTACCTCTTTTCTCTTTACATGACTCTAGGATCCTCATGCTTCCAGATTTATACACTGAACCACAGTTTCAAAGAGCCACCTTTAACTTCAGAGAATAAGAAAACCCTACCCACTCTCTCATACTAAGATTACCAACAAAACTACTTATCTGAATGATACTGCTAAATTATTTGAGAACAAGTAAGCCATAGTAGTAATTTTTATCACCAAAAACAAAACAAATTTAAAAAAAATTTTTTTTGGGGGGGGGAGAGGTTTGGAAACAGGGTTTCTCTGTGTAGCTGTGGAGCATGTCCTGGAACTCGCTCTGTAGACCAGCATGGCCTCAAACAGAGATCCACCTGTCTCTGCTCACAGAGTGCTAGGATCCTGAGTTCAAAGCCAGCATAGACTGCATAGGAAATTCAAGTCCAGCACGATATAATGAGAATCCTGTCTCAAAAAAAAAGGGGGGGGGGATAGGTACAAAACACAAGGTATGGGCCTGGGGCATATCTTCCACATAGTAGGGAACTGAGGTTTTTTCTAATGTTTTTTTTTTTTTCCCCTTTCAGACACAGGACATCCCATGTCTACCCAGAGAAGGATAAATTTAGGTCAGCCAGCTACACCCAAAGGGAACGCCCTATATCTACAAGGTTCCAAGAATTTAATAAGGAAAATTCTTATTACATCAAGAAATGTTGAAAGCCCATCTGATCTCAGCAAATGTGTAGTTCAATTTGTGTAATCCAAATTCCACACTATCGGAAGCATCCCTATACCAAGGAGAATTATACACATCAGGGCTTTTGGGTTTTTTTTCAGTCCTGGAACTCGCTTTATAGACCAGGCTGCCTTCAAACACACAGAGCTCTGCCTGCCTCTGCCTCCTGAGTGCTGGGATGAAAGGTGTGTGCCATACCGCCCACACATCAGGGCTAAGTAACAAACTGCAGAACCTTTTTTAATCACAGCTTGTCCTTCACAAGTAAGGCAACTGGAAACTGAAAACTGCGGCACTTTTGTTTCAACTCACTTTGTAAAGACCAGTTATTTTTATCAGTTTAAAAAACTATTTCTATTATTTTATGTGTATAGACATACTTACATCACATGCAAAAATACTGGCAGAGGCCAAAAGAGGGTGCCATATCCTCTGGAACTGGTGGTACATATGGCTCTGGGCTACCATTTAAGTTCTGGGAATTGACCCTGGTCTTCTGAAAGTATATAATATATATTATATACTGCTGAACTATCTCTCCAGCCTGAAGACCACAAACAACAGAGGTAGCACTGTTTTCCAAGAGTCTGCTTATTCCTATGTGCTAAAATGTCAGCTAGTGCCTAATTGAACACAAGATCAAACTAAAAAAAAAAAAACTTTTCCCACTCATCCGAAGCTCTGGTAAACTTTGGAAGCACATGAATAAAAAAATTTTATGCAAAAAAAAGTACCAGACCATATGTGACGGTATGTACCTTTGATCCCAAAGCTCGAAGACAGAGCCAGGTGGATGTCTAGAGTTCGAAGCCAGCCTTGTCTATAGAAGTTGTTCCAGGACAGCCAGGGCCACACAGTGTGACCCTGTCTCAAAAAAGATTGAAAAAAAAAAAAATAGGTATCGCAGCTAGACAATGTGCACATGCAATGTTAGCACTTAGGAGATGGAAAAGACTGAGAGTTTGAGGTTGGTCTGGACTACACAGAGGGACTCTTATAAATATACACATTTTTATATAAAGTATAGGGACAAGCCAAAAAAAATGACCCCAGTTTGCCAATGATTCGTTGACATAGTTTAAAAGACCTAAAACAAGCTTGTTTAGTGTATTTTTCACTTCATTTCCTAACAGATACCAGATACAAACATAAATAAGCATTTGCATATTACGACAAGATAAACCCCGCCCCCCCAAAGGTTTCTCTGTAGCTTTGGTACCTGTCCTGGAACTAGCTCTTGTAGACCGGGCTGGCCTCGAACTCAGAGATATCCACCTACTTCTGCCTCCCAAGGGCTGGGATTAAAGACACGTGCCATCACTGCCTGGCTTGACGAAATAAACTTTATTTACCATCTATGCCAATTATTTGAAACTTCAAGGTAAAATGTACATCAACAAACCTTTCCATTACTAAGATATAAACTAAAAGTTTATAAAGGTATAATACACTAAAACTACAGCTTTTCCACTCTTCATCAGGCATCACTCTTCACAGGAATCAGGGTAAAGCAGAGCTACATACTTAAGATCCAAAAGAAAGGCCGGGCGGTGGTGGCGCACGCCTTTAATCCCAGCACTCGGGAGGCAGAGGCAGGCGGATCTCTGTGAGTTCGAGA
>NC_022033.1:22086095-22089811 GCF_000317375.1 Microtus ochrogaster | reverse complement strand
CCGGGCGGTGGTGGCGCACGCCTTTAATCCCAGCACTCGGGAGGCAGAGGCAGGCGGATCTCTGGGAGTTCGAGTCCAGCCTGGTCTACAAGAGCTAGTTCCAGGACAGGCTCCAAAACCACAGAGAAACCCTGTCTCGAAAAACCAAAAAAAAAAGAATAAATAAGTAGATTAGGCCTAGTGAGACCAAACAGGCTGCTTTTCCAGAGGACCTACGTTCAATTCCCAGCAACCATCTATAACTCCAGTTCCATGGGATCTGACACGAGCTCTTACAGCCTGAGTTCAGCAGGCATGAACATGAAACGTAAGACATACATGTAGGCAAAACACCCATACAATTAAAAACTAAAAGTATGCTATGAGTTAGATTTTAAACTGGACACTGCATTTTTAGGGAGAGATATCAAAAAGTATACATTGTGTAATCAATTACTAACAACATTTTCAGAAGAAAGCATTTACTCAAACTAAATATTGCCAGCCAACTACTATCCCAGTGAATCCAGACGCTTAATAGTTCAATGTCAGCCTAAGCTACCTAACAAGATTCTATCTACAATGAGGAACAAACAAAAAACAATCAAATTTCCACAAATCAAACAGTGGCGTGGCTTTCTGCAAACCGAAGTAAGACTATATCAATGCTGGCACTGGATTCTAGTATCTGACCCACGATATAATGCACAAGTATAAAAATTAAGTTTTATACCTAAAAATAGTACCAAGAAGTCCAAAACTTTCAATATGCAGTCGATCAAAACATTCAACATGTCATAAAAGAGTAAAACAAGCCTGGAGTGTATTGCTAATAGCCTAGAACAATAACCAGTGGTTTCTAAAGCATCACATATTCACCTGAAGAATTTGAACATAAAATTGAAATTATGCATTACAACCCAGAGTGACCAACATTTAATCAAGTATAAGGTGATATAAAAATGCAACACATTTTGATAAACTACCCAATACACACTAAGCCTTGTGAACTCACCTAAACACAAACACTTCCTTCAAAAATTGCATTAAGATAGTTATGTGAACAGTTCTTCCAACTTTTAATATCCTTAGAAAGATGTCCAGACACAACCACTTTCCACCAAATCCAAAAGTCTCCATCTCGACAAAAGTTACAAATTTCAAAAACAAGTACATCAGTTTTATATTTCTATTAATTTTAATAAATATTTTCGTAGAATTTTTCCAACTACAAATGCTCTTTAACACTTGCAGTATACGCTGGTTACCAAGGTCTCGAACAATTTTTATTTTTTAAAACTGAGGTTCACCAAAAATTACATTTCACACTTATCCAAGAAGCCTGAAGAAAATCCACTCAATCTTTCCCTTCAGTTGCCATCCTAGTTTTTCCCGCCAGGTTATAAAGACTGGCATCAACTTAAAGACCATAAGACGATTCCTGCGAAATGCACACACAGCCATCTGCGACTCTAGGCGTCAAGAAGGCTTTAGGACCCAGAATGCTGCAACACAGCCTGGAATTCTCTACATACACTTTCTACCAGAATGAATGAGTCTTTTGCACTGAATTAACCCTGAGTAGACCACACGGGAGTCCTTCAAACTTTTCACTATAAAATGCACACACGAGCCCACTCGCTTACCAACGGGCACCCAAACCCGCTACCTTACTCTATCCCCCACCCATCACTAACCTGCACCTCCTAAAAGGCCTTCCCCACCTATTTCACGCGGCTGCAAACTAGCGCCACCAACCTTCAGACAGCTAAGGCAGCCACACTCCCTCCTCCCTGTGGCTCCTCCCCAAAGGTGCAGGGAAGGTGCAGCAGGTAACAGCCCCTTCCCTATTTGGGGACCAAGGATCTGCCATGCTTGCTACAACTCTCATGGCTTCCACACCTCCTCCTTAGCTACAGGGAGGCTCCAAATCCCCTACACTCCCTAGGAGGCCCCTCCACAGCGCTGGACGTAGGAAGCACTTCGCTGCAAGCCCCTGGACCTTCAAGGAAGGTGACCGGTTCCCGGCCTTCCAGGAGAGCTTCCCCCCAGGTGACCCTAACGTAGTTCCCTTTTGCTGGCCGTAGGCCACTGAAACCTCTTTACTTCGGGGCAGAGGTGGGGAGTTAAAACCTCGGCCCTGTCTGAAGCCCAGGAAACCTTCCCCATCCTGCGTGCAGGCGTTATCATCGCAACCCCCCCCCACTCGCCCGGATCGCAGGCCGCGGGGCCACCCAGGGCTGGCCGATTGCCCACAAGACCACCGGGGCGTCCCCGCTACCGCCTCGTCCCCACTTCGGCACGCCGGCTCCACCTCTCGCATCCTCGGAGGCCACAGAATGTGAGCGGCACCCCAGGACCCCCGCAGCCTCGGAGAGACCCCTTTGTGTAGGGCGCTCGCGGCCGCGGGCTCAGAGGCCTGGGAAGGCCCCGCCCCGGGGCACCAAGGAGGCGGCTTGAGCCCCGCACAGCCCCGCCCGTTCCGGGGCTGCGGGAGTCTTACCGGGGAGAGCTTGCACGGCACCAGAACCCAGACCCGAGTTACCCCCCGTGCGAGTGCCTCAGCCCCGCGGCCGATAGCCCCAGCCCGAACGGCTTCCCGGAGCCCACTGCAGCCAAGCACCTCCGATGCCGCCTCACAAAATGGCCGCCCGCCCGCTCGGCGGCTCCGCGTTCCAGGAGGGGGCGGGGCGCCGCCGACGTCACGGTGGGAGACGCAGGCGCGCTGAGGTGGGAGGGGGTAGGGGAAACCTCGGACGCTGCAGGTTGTCGTGGTGAAGGGGGTCTTTTAATCTCTGGTGCTGATGGCGTTTGCTCCCTAGCCAGGCCTGAAGCTAGTGTTTATTTAAGGTTTTTTGCAGGGCTTTGTGCAGACTGCCTTAGTTCTTTGAGCATTGTGAAAGGAGCGGAACAGTGCCTACATTAGACTGTTTTGGATTAAACAGACCAATATTGTAACTTTGATTAGGGACTCTGCGACAAAAGCTTGTTTTTGTTTTTTGTTTTGTTGTTGTTGTTGTTTTAACTTTTGAAAATATTAGGCCTTGGGGCAGGAGAGAAGGCCCAGTTGTTAAGAGCGCTCTTATTGCTCTTCCAGAGGACATTGGGAAGCTCACAACCACCTATAGCTCCAGGCACTGAAGATCTGAGGCCTTCCTCTGACTCCCAGGGCTCCTGCACGCGTGTGCTTTCTCACACAGACATTAACAAAAATAAAATAAATCTAAAAAGAAGTTAAAAATTATTTCAAGGGCTGGAGAGATGGCTCAGTGGTTAAGAGCACTGGCTGCTCTTCCAGAGGTCTTGAGTTCAATTCCCAGCAATCACACGGTGGCTCACAATTGCCCTCTTTTAGCCTGTAGGAATACATGCAGACACAACACTGTATACATAAATAAATAAATATAACAAACTTTTAAAAAAATTATTTCAACCACCAAGCGTGGTGACACACACTCTGAATCACAGCACTTGGGAGACAGAGGCAGGATCACTATGAATTCAAGGACAGCCTGATCTACAAGAGTACCAGGACAGTCAGGGGTATTACACAGAAAAACCCTTTCTCGAAATACAAAAACAAAAAAAAAATTTCAAATTTTTTTTTTACTATGGTGGCCCAGATAATCCCCAGTGATTTGATTATACAGGTAGTCCTGGGCTGCCCCAGACCCTGTCTCAAGAATATATATATATATATATATAGAGAGATATAGATAGAGATATATAGATATATA
>NC_022033.1:22084296-22085392 GCF_000317375.1 Microtus ochrogaster | reverse complement strand
AGACAGTGTAACCAGATAATATTAAGATATATTTTATGAGGTGTAGGAGAAATGGCTCAGTGTGGTTAAGAACACTGGCTGCTCTTCCAGAGTACCCAGGTTCTGTTTCCAGCGCCCACATGGCAGCTCACAACTGTTTATAACACCAGTTCCAGGGATCTTCACACAGGCATACATTCAGGCAAAAACACCAATCAATGCATATAAAAATAAAAAAATTAAATTATTCTTAAAAAAGATGTATTTTATGGATAAATTAAACAAAGATTCCCGAACTGAAATTTCATTCAGTTTTGTTTGTTTTGAAGCAAGGTCTCATGTAGCCCAGGATAGACTCAGACTTCCTGTGCAACAGATGACAGGCATGAGAAAGAAAAGTGTTAAGTTTTCACTTTGTTTTGTGTGTACGCACTTGTGTGTGCACCTTCCCGCCACAGTACACGCGCGTCAGTCAGAGGACAGCTAGAAGGAATTGGTTCCCCCTCCACATGGTTCCTAGAGATTAAACTCTGGTCATCAGCCTTTGCAGCAGGAGTGTCTCACCAGTTCTCCTGCCTCACCTCCTAGTGATGGAGTCACAGGGGAGCACCACTACTCTAGTTATTTGGTGCCTGTGGCAAACCTAGAGCTTGCCTAAAGGCGTGCGCCACCACCACCCGGTGAGACTGTTGAATTCTTTTGACACAGGATCTCCTGCAGTTCAGGCTGGCCTGGAACTCTGCAGTCAGTCCAAGATGTCCGTGGATTTCTGATCCCTTTTCCTAGAACTCCCAAGTGTTAGGGTTAAAGCCTGTATCGACATACCCAACTTTGTACTTTGTATCTCTTCTTTAAGAACTGGGGACTGGAGGCTGGAGAGATGGCTCAGGTGGCACTGCCTGATCTTCCAAAGGTGAGCCTAAATTGGGTGGTGTAGGCAAACTACCCTTTAATACCAGTACTACCCAGTCTACATAGTGAGTTTCAGAATAGCCAGAGCTACACAGAGAAACTAAAAACACAAAACAGGCCGGGCGGTGGTGGCGCACGCCTTTAATCCCAGCACTCGGGAGGCAGAGGCAGGCGGATCTCTGTGAGTTCAAGACCAGCCTGGTCT
>NC_022033.1:22080695-22082066 GCF_000317375.1 Microtus ochrogaster | reverse complement strand
ACAAGAGCTAGTTCTAGGACAGGCTCCAAAGCTACAGAGAAACCCTGTTTCGAAAAACAAAACAAAACAAACACACACACACACACACACAAATGGTTCTGCTGGTCAAGGGCTTGTCTGCAAGCATGAAGATAGAGTTGAATCCTATGCAAGTAAATTCTGAAGCAACCACTCTCCAAAGGACGGAAAGCAGGGCCAGACATAGTGGCTGAAGGGACACTGGCTCACTGGAGCATGTGGCTCTGGCTGGCTTTGCCCTTCTTCCCAGTTCCCTCTGTCTCACTACAAACTGTTAGATTGCCTTCCAGTAACTAGTCCCCAAGGTCCATTCCCTTATTTGGCCAGCCCCTGACTACCAAGCTCCAGCTAACAAAGTATTGAATCCCAGCAATCAAAAGCCCCCTTTGGCGCACCTCATTAACATGCCCAATTAAAATTAAACACCTCATCCTAACATGGGATTTCCTCTTGTACCTTTATAAACTGCCATTTTCCTATGGGCCTCATCTGTCTCCTCTCTTTCCAGAGGCAATCCTTTGTCCACTGGGACAAAAACCTCTGGCCCCTTTCCCTTCCTCTTCTCTGTCTTCCTTCATCTCCTTATCCCTGCCTTCTGTCCTGCTGGGGTAAATAAATCTCCTTTGGTCTGAGAACCTGGTCTTGGGGAACCTGAGCCCCTGATACTTTTCCTCTCAGTAGTGCACACCTTTAATCTAGCTGGATACATACATACATACATACATACATACATACATACATACATAGGCAGATACATACATACATACACACATACATACACACACATACATGCATACACACATACACATACATACACACACATACACATACATACACATACACACACATACATACATACACACACACACATACATACATACATACATACATACATACATACATAGTGAACCAGGGCCAGTGAGATGGTTTAGCAGGTAAAAAACACGAGCTGTAAAGCCTTGATCTGAGCCGGGCGGTGGTGGCGCACGCCTGTAATCCCAGCACTCGGGAGGCAGAGGCAGGCGGATCTCTGTGAGTTCGATAAAAGGTGTGCACCACCATGATTAAAGGCATGCAACTTCCAGTGTCCATGGCAACAAGTGTGAGTACTGAGACTAAAGATGTGTTTTACCATTACCTGGTCTATAAGGCTGACCAGGGTGATTATTTTACTCTCAGATCCTAAGGCAGGCTTCATTTATTGAAATACCACTACATTTCCCTTTTTGGCTAAAATTATACAGGCAATAAAAACATCAACAATGCATTTGACAAATTCAGAGAAAATATTTCATATCTATCCTATCTTGGTGAGTCCAAAGTGATGTACCTAATTTACTTTCTTTTTTTTTT
>NC_022033.1:22078763-22079965 GCF_000317375.1 Microtus ochrogaster | reverse complement strand
CAGGGTTTCTCTGTAGCTTTTGGTTCCTGTCCTGGAACTAGCTCTTGTAGACCAGGCTGGCCTCGAACTCCCAGAGATCTGCCTGCCCCTGCCTCCCAAGTGCTGGGACACACACATACTTGTATGCACACATATAGGTTTATATAAAATTTCAAAAAAGTTTATTTTGGTGTTTGAAACAGAGACTCACTGTGTGGCCCTGGCTGGCCTGGAATTCAATTTGTAAGCCAAGCTGGGTTTGAACCCACTGACATCTGCCTGCCTTTGCTTCCCAATAGCTGGTATTTATTAAAGGTTTGCCCAACCACAACCCAGCTGTTTCTGTTGCTGTTGTTTTGAGACAAGGTATGGTAGGAGCCAGCCATGATAAGAAGCTAAAGAGAAATAGACCACCCAAAGGAAGTTCTTTACTTCCAAACATTACCACCTGCCAGAGTAAGACAGTAGTTAAACCTGGTTGCAGGAAGGATCACCAAGATTACCTGAGCACCACCCAAGAACAGAGCATCCAAAGGAAATGCCTAGCATTCCAACCGCTGTAGATAGGATCACCCTCCAGCACACACTCACCAGGACACCCTAGACAAATGTCAGTCATTCAGGGGTCCTGAACCTTAGAAATCCTTCACCTCAGGGGCTGGCAGATGGCTCAGCGGTTAAGAGCAGTGACTGTTCTTCCTGAGGTCCTGAGTTCACTGAGGTCCTGAGTTCAGTTCCTGGTAACCACATGGTGGCTCACTACCACCCATGATGAGATCTGGTGCCCTCTTCTGGCCTGCAGGCAGACATACAGGCAGAACACTGTATACATAATAAATAAATATTTTTTAAAAAAATCCCTTACCTTCACCTTTACTACTATAAAAACCCAACTCTAACTGAGCTCTGGGCTCTCCGGTTATTCCAATACATTGGACATGCGGAGAGACCGAGTTTGCAAACTTATATAATAAAATGAAGGCTCTTTGCTTTTGCATACGGGACTCGGTCTCCTTGTTGGTTTTGGGGGGACTTCGTGGATCTGGGCATAATAGTCCTGGCTGGCTTAGAACTTGCTCTGTAGACCAGGTTGGCATTGAAATCAGATTGTCAGCCTCTGCCTCTGAGTACTGTGAAAACAGATATATACCTTCATGTCCCAGTTAAAATCAAAATAAAAAGACTTTTTCCCCATTTGGTTTTTTGAGATTTTTTTTTTTTTT
>NC_022033.1:22076073-22078428 GCF_000317375.1 Microtus ochrogaster | reverse complement strand
AGGTCTGGTGCCCTCTTCTGGCCTGCAGGCATACAAGCAGACAGAATACTGTATAAATAATAAATAAATAAATAAATGTTTACAGGACTGAGTACTGAACTCAGAGCCCAAATGCTCTACAAAGATTTAATTTGCTTGTTTGCTTTGAGACAGGTCTCTATAATAGGCAACATTCTCATAAAGGAACAGAACTAATAAAATGAACATGTATAGATTAAAAGGGATTTATTAGAGTGGCCTACAGATTGTGGTCCTGTTAGTACAGTAATGGCTCTTTCTCTGTGTAGTGATATTTTGTTTCTGTTTTAAAAAAAATAAAGCTTGCCTGAAAATCAGAGTGCAGAGCTGAGCCTTTAGAAGGCTGACCAAAGGCCGTGGCACTCACCTTTAATCCCAGCACTCAAGAGCCAGAGCCTGAGGGACCTCTGCTATTTCAAGGTCACCCTGGGCTTCCCAAGATTGAATCTGCCAGAAACAGAAACTGAGCTCACACTAAGGCGATCCCAGCAGTTGGGATCTTATGCCTTTAATTCCAGCACTAGGCGGGTGGAGACAAGAGTGCTATGATTGGGTGGAGAGGAACGTGAGGTCAAAGGAGACAGGAGCGCAGGCAAGTCTGAGGCTTGGTGGAGACCCTTAGGTCTGAACACTGGTAGAGGTAAAAGAACTCTCTAGTGGCTGGCCTCTCTGCTTCTCTCATCTTCAGCATTAATTAACCCCGATTCTGACTCTGGGTTTTTATTATTAAGACCAACTAGAATTCATGCTACCTCCCTGAAAGACCAAGAATCCATGAAACTGAATGTCTTAGTGTGAGAGTTAAAGTTACATTTTAAGTTTTAATTACTATGCCTAAGAGATTTATGAAATAAAATGCTTCTGATCTGTAAGGCCCTGGCCCTGAACAGATAATGCTGAAATGCTGGAGGCTGTTGTTTATGGGAGATGACACGCCACGCGTTTTTCATTTCTCTAAACAAGTTTGCTTGACCCATCTGCACCAAAGTGCTCGATCACGTCTGGGCAGGAGGTTCACAGGATGGAGGTGTATCAGGATGTCGGCTGTGGGCAGGAGGTTCACAGGATGAAGGTGCATCAGGATGTCCACTTGCCCCAGCAATGGACCTGATGGGAAATGCAATGAATTATGAGTTTTCCTCCTTAAGCTGCTACAAACTGTGATTCCAGGCCATTTCCCAAGAACCTGGGTGTGGACCTGGCCAGAGTCCATTCATCTGGCCAGTATTTAATTAAAACTTGCATCCAATTTGGCTTCAAACTGTGGTGGTAGTGTTATTCTCGATTGGTGGGATTAACATTAGCAGGCTCAGTCTGGGGCTAGAGTCTCAGGGAGGTCCTAGAAGAGTTTGCTGGTCTTCAGTGCACACTGGAATTCCTAAGAGGTTTTTGTTTTAACATAATTTCTTTATTGATTCTTCGGGAATTTCACATCATTTACCCCAATTCCACTCATTTCTCAGTCCCCCTATATCTGCCCTTCACCCCTTGCCGCATCCACCCAAAAGAAAATAAAAAAAAAAATCAAATTAAACCAAACCAACCAAACAAACAAAAACAAAAAAATCCTCTTTGCCAGGCCATGTGGCACAGACCTTTAATCCCAGCACTTGGGAGGCAGAGGCAGAGGCAGGTGGATCTCTGTGAGCTCAAGGCCAGCCTGGTCTACACAAGAGCTAGTTCCAGGTCAGCTAGGACTGTTACAGAGAGAAACCCTGTCTCGAATAAACAAAACAAAACAACAAAACAAACAAACAAACAAAAACCTCTTGGCTCCTCCTTTCCCCAACTCTCCCACAGCTCTCCATTCATCTTAGTGGTGCTGGGAGCCTTAGCGGCTCACTCAGTACACTCTCGTCCATTCATTTGGATTTGGCAAACGTTCACTGCAGTGAGTCATTGGTCTCAAGGGAAGCCTGGTCTCCCTTTAGGTGGGGTGTACCCTCACCTAAAGTGTCCCACCACACCCAGACTGATTAGTCATTTATCAAGGATGAGCAGATTTAGGAAAAAGGGAAAAATAAGCAGGAGGATGATGGCTAACTCTACTGAACAAACAGAGACCAGTGCCTCCATCATTCACTTTTGGCCAGAGCAGAGGCATCTGTGGAGAGCTTCAGATGACCACAGCGATGATGTTTGTGGGGTTGCTCTTAATGGTAGCATTTAAGGTGGTAAGAGCAATATGGAGTCGGAATGTAAAAAAGAGAAGCGGTTGTACACTTAGGAAGGGCATATAAGAAAACGTTGGGCCGGGCGGTGGTGGCACACGCCTTTAATCCCAGCACTCGGGAGGCAGAGGCAGGCGGATCTCTGTGAGTTCGAGACCAGCCTGGT
>NC_022033.1:22074198-22075358 GCF_000317375.1 Microtus ochrogaster | reverse complement strand
ATTTATTTATTTATCATTCATTTATTTATGAGACAGAGTCACTGTGTAACTCTTACTGTCCTGAAACTCACTATGTAGATCAGGATTGCCTTGAACTCAGAGATCCACCTGCCTATGCCTCCCTTGAGCTGGGATTAAAGGCATGCTTGAAATCCTGTTAAGAGACATTTTCAAAATTTTTGCTAGTGTCCACTATCCCAATAAAAGAAATTACAATATACTCATGCCCAGGATCCAGAGCTGTGTTCCTCCCCACTCAGTTAGAATTACCATCACACACATTTTTCCTTCCCACAGTATTCTATGTATTTCTCCACCATGCAGGAGCACATTAGGCAGGCATGGGAGGGATGGTGCAGTTTTCTAACAATCTTGTTTATATCACAGCCTTTTTCTTGGGGTGCTCTCTGCTAATGGCTGTTAGATGATTTGCTTCCCCCTTGCTAACATTAGTGACTCTGATTTCAGTTTCTCATTATTTCAGTCTTGCTTTTTCCTCTTACAACGCTGGTGAGAGAGAGTCAGAGATATGACAGAAGGGAAATAAACATTAAATGTATGGGGAAAAATCATGCATTCTAGTCTAACAGTGTTTTAAAAGACTTTTTCCATGGAGCTGGATGTTGAATTAAGAGCGGCGGAGCTGAGTCCCCAGCACCCGGCCGCCTGCATGGCTAGCTTTATACCCGAAATAATTACATGGAAACTATATTCTTTTAAACACTGCCTGGCCCCAATAGTTCCAGCCTCTTATTGGCTAGCTCTTACATATTGATCTAACCCATTTCTATTATTTTATGTAGTCCACGAGAATGTTTTTACTAATTAATTGGGACGCACAGACACTGGAGCGCTTCCTGTTTCCGGTTTACGGTGGATCGCTAAACTCCGGGTGTGTGAGTGTGCTTATATATTAAAATTGTATCTTCTTGTACCCACTGGCCTGGATTAATTAAATTCGCCTTCAGATGGAGTTACAGATGGTTATCAACTGTAGGCACTGGGACCTGAACCTGGGTCCTCTGCAAGAACAGCAAGTGCTGCCGGGCAGTGGTGGCGCACGCCTTTAATCCCAGCACTCGGGGGGCAGAGGCAGGCGGATCTCTGTGAGTTCGAGACCAGCCTGGTCTACAGAACTAGTTCCAGGACAGGCTCTAAAA
>NC_022033.1:22071473-22072563 GCF_000317375.1 Microtus ochrogaster | reverse complement strand
ACCTTTAGTCCCAGCACTAGGGAGGCAGAGGCAGGTGGATCTCTGTGAGTTTGAAGCCAGCCTGTCTACAAAATTCCAGGACAGCCAGGACTGTTACACAGAGAAACCATGTCTCAACAAACAAACAAACAAAAAAAGAAAAGAAAAGAAGGAAGATGAGAACACAAAGCAAACAAGCCTTTAATAAAACTTGTTTTGGCTGCAGTCAATGTAAAGAGATGTCTTTTAAAGCCACAAAAAAAGATTAAAATAAAGTTTGTTTATGCTAGTTGCTACAGGTGCCAGTCCAGCCAACCAGAGTGAAGATCCAGATGCTGACACAGAATCTAGAGCCTTCTGCAGATCTGCCACCTCCCCAACAGCAGGTCTGCCTAGGGACAGTGGCCTGCCAGGGCCTCCAGGCTTCCGGCTAAGAATGTCCAATCATAATAGTGAGCTCCTCTGGAGGAAGAGGTTGAGGCTAGGAAAGATACTTCCAGGAATTTCTCAGTTGAAAACGTCTGTGGTATCAACAGGGCTACTCGATTTCTGGTTTGACCATGGACCACTCAGCATGTAACAAGGTTCTTGGTTGTACACGGGTCAGTGAAGCAGGAAGGGCCAGGTCAGCACAAAGTCACGGGTCCACTCTTCTAATGCTGGGTCCACTTGATGCTCTTGAGATCGATGCCATCCTGCACCATCTCCCAGAGGGGACTGCCAAAGAGAAGAGGCATTGAGTGAGTAAGGACTCAGACAAGAAGCAGCCAACACAGGAGCTCAAGCCCTAAGCAAGAATTTGCCACCTCTGCCTTTGCCCTGGTGAACCCCAACACAGGAGACGAACAAGCCTTTTCCAGCCTCTCCCTAACTTAAGATACCATCAATGGCTTTAACCCAAAAGAACATCTGGGTATTAGGCCTGAGCACCACTCTTTTTTTTATATTTTTTTATTTTTATTATGTATACAATATTCTTTCTGCGTGCACACCTGAAGGCCAGAAGAGGGCGCCAGACCCCATTACAGATGGTTGTGAGCCACCATGTGGTTGCTGGGAATTGAACTCAGGACCTTTGGAAGAGCAGGGAATGCTCTTAACCGCTGAGCCA
>NC_022033.1:22066129-22070948 GCF_000317375.1 Microtus ochrogaster | reverse complement strand
GTCTCGAACTCACAGAGATCTGCCTGCCTCTGCCTCCCAAGTGCTAGGATTAAAGGCGTATGCCACCACCGCCCAGCTGGATAATGTTCTTAAAACCAGATTGACTTTGAGGGTGGTAGCGGTGAGAGCGACAATTTTGTTTGCTTTTGCCACTGAAGATTAAACCCACACTCAGCCATCTCCTCTCCTGAGTTACAGCCCTACACCCAACGATTGGACTCTGCAGCTTCTGTTTCTCCAGTTAATTTTCTTCAGTGTTACTGAAGCCCATCCTTTGTTTCTCTTTCTGAGCAAAGGTTTCATTCACAATCTTCCTGCCGCGGCCTGAGGGCTGTGATTTCAGACCTGGGCATGATTCCTGCTTTGGTTTTGTGCCTTCTTGACAACCACTCCGCCACCCAGCTTTGAACCCCAGCCCTTCCCTTGTTATTTGTATGATTGGGATCAAATCCAGGGCCTTTATTGATGTTAGACAAGCAATCTGTGTGCTATATATAAAAACCTAGGATTTTGTTTTGTTTTGTTTTTTGAGACAGGGTTTCTCTGTGTAACAGTCCTGGCTGTCCTGAACTAGCTCGTGTAGTCCAGGCTGACCCTGAACTCACAGAGATCCACCTGCCTCTGGGATCAAAGGCTTGCCCCGCCAGGACTGCATTTTGAAAACATTCCAGTCTGGGTGGTGGCCTTGCACATCCTTAATCCCAGCATATAGGAGGCAGAGGGAGTCTGATGCCTGTGAGTTTGAGGCCAGCCTGGTCTACAGAGTGAGTTCCAGGACAGCCAAGGCTATACAAAGGAACACTGTCTCAAAATACAAACAAACAAACAAAACCTGAAAAACAAGAAGCCAGGGAGTTCTCCTTCCTTCCTTTGTAAAATCTACATCCTCCTTGAACCTGGGTTTCGGCAGCTTGCGTACAGAGGAGACAGTACAGTACAGTTCCTAGGCAGCATTTGTCTGCAGCAGCCCGTACCTCATTTCCCGGAGGCGTTTCACATGATGAATGCATTTCTCCACGGTGTAGTCCACCTCCTCCTCAGTAGTGAAGCGGCCAATGCCGAACCTAAGAGAACACAGAAGAGCTCTCTACCTGACCCCAGGGTTGGTTTGGTTTTCTTTTTTGGCCAATACTCACTGAGGACCTACTAAACAACAGATAAAGGGGGATGCCATTGGTTCAGTGGGTAGAGTGCTTGCCTAACACACATGTGCGGGGTTCAATTCCTGATTGCTTAAACAGGGGAGGTGACTTCTGTGACTCCAGCACTTGGGAGGCAGAGGCAAAACAATCAAGGTCATCCTCCGGAGGCAGAGTGGGTAGGAAACCAGCTGGGCTCTGGGAAAGCTACTGGCTCAAAGGAAGAGGAAAAAGAGCGCAGACCTACCTTCTAGGTAAAAGCTTCCTAGAGCACAGCTGGGATCAGAATCAACTGAGAAGTTTCCTACACTTACCCCAGATGTGGTGGGCAGAGGATCTGAGCATGGGACTCAGACATCATCTTCACCAATATTCAAGAAAGGGGCAGGGAGATAGCTCGAAGAAAGCTTGCCTATCATGTATGATTCTCCAAAATGCATAAACCAGGCATGGGGGCACACACTTGTAATCTCAGCTCTCTGGAGCTGGAGTTGGGAGGGGCGAACACAGATGCTGCAGCAGCTCAAGGCACTGACCTGATAGAAGAGTGTGCTAAATCCTCATCAGTGCCGATTGCTCTGAGCACGTAGGAGGGTTCCAGTGATGCAGAAGTGCAGGCACTAAGGAGGGAGACATGAACCTTTAGCCCATAGGACATAGCCAGAGTCACCCCTCCCAGGGCCTTGGAATCACACCACAGGGACAGAGCAATGTCATTGGCCTGATGATGCCCTGTACATCTTGGAATGTAAACCCAGCCCCTCGGTACCTATAGTAGTTAACTTTCTTGAGCAAGGACACTGTCAAGAGGTGAAAGAGCGTGTCAGATCCATGCACTTGATCTGACAAAAGAGCCAGAGAAACTTCTGCATCTAGAGCAGAAAACACAATGTGTGTCTGGCTTACAAATAGCTTGTTTAACACTGTAAAGACACATACATCTTCAGGCAAGCATAATGGCGCACACCTTTAATCCCACCACTCAGGAAGCAGAGGCAGGAGTATCTATGTGAGGTTGAGGACAGTTTGGTCTATACAGAGAGTTTCAGGGCAGCCAGGGATACATAGAGAGATCCTGTCTCAAGACAAAGAAGATACAAACATATTCTAGGTCTTAAAGTCCTCCAAGAGAGACCAGACAGAATGGTGAACGTCAGCCCTCGGCTGGTAGCTAAAAAGTGACCTTTACCACCGTCAGGAAGCTTAGTGACATGTAGGGTACTCAGCAGACAAGCTAACTACCTGGTACGACTCACCTCCCTGAGGACAAAGCAACATCCTTGAGTGCCATCAGCAGACTCTCCCCTTCCACGTACGCAAAGGAGAGGTTGATACAGCCTGAAGAAGAGAGAACACGAGGATGGCTCTGGGTCTCAGCCTCTGCCAGAACAGAGTGTGAGAGCTGGAGACAGAGCTGGGGTAGACACGCCTGGCTTCGTGAAAGAGGCGAGTTCAGACAAAACAAAACAGAACAGAACAAACGAACAAAACAAACTTTTTTAGCTAAAATAAATTTTTTTAAAAAAACAAAACCAGGGGCTGGAGAGATGGCTCAGAGGCTAAGAGACTGCTCTTCTGGAGGGCCTAAATTCAAATCCCAGCAACCACATGGTGGCTCACAACCATCTGTAATGAGCTCTGGCGCCCTCTTTTGGCCTGCAGGCATACATGGAGGCTGAACACTGTGTACACAACAAATAAATAAATCTTTAAAACAAACAAACAAACCAGAATTGTGGGGCTGAGGAGGGGCCACCAGGATGGCTCAGCAGCTGACACCCTTGCTACACAAGCTTGATGACCTGAGTTCTATCTCTCTAACCCATATAAGAATGGAATGAAAGCCGGGTGGTGGTGGCGCAGGCCTTTAATCCCAGCACTCAGGAGGCAGAGGCAGGTGGATCTCTGTGAGTTCGAGACCAGCCTGGTCTACAAGAGCTAGTTCCAGGACAGGCTCCAAAACCACAGAGAAACCCTGTCTCGAAAAAAACCAAAAAACAAAAAACAAAAAAAAAAGAATGGAATGAGAGAACTGACTCCACAAAGTTGCCCTCTGACCTCCCCAAGTACACTGTGGTAGGCATCCCCCTTGCACACATAATAAATAAAATTTAAGAAGGAAAACAGAATACAGATTGAAAGGGTATATCCATACCAGGGTAATGCTGTTTGGGGTCCCCGTTCATCACCACATCTGGAAGGCTGCTCATTATCTTCTGTACCAGCCGCTCTGCTAACTTAGAGATTCTCTTGTGGTCATACTAAGGAGCAGGTAGGAGAGAAGTAAGTACAGTGCCCACCAGCCAGCTCGGCGACAAGGAATTCCAGAAGCCCTTCTCTACCCAGAAGAGCTGTGCGCCACACAGGCCCTTCTAATGGTTGGTATATGGGGAGACAGCTGCATCTCCAGCACTGTCTGGTATACAAAAGGTTAGCAGGAGCTGAACACAAGGTTCTAACAACCCAGAGAAAGATGGACTGGCCAAGTGGTGGTGGCTCACACTTTTAATCCCAGCACTCGGGAGTCAGGCAGATCTCTGAGTTCGAGGCCAACCCAGTCTACAAGCTCTAGTTCTAGGACAGGCTCCAAAGCTACAGAGAAACCCTGTCTCGGAAAAAAAAAAAAAGAAAGATGGACTGGTAAGTACAAGCGGGACGTGTGTGGGTTTTCAATCACCTCCTTGAGAACCAGGGGCTGTGGGACCTTGACAAGGCAGGTTTTTATTTAACTGTGTCCGTGCACACAGATTTACTTACAGGGACTGAGCCCAAGGCCTTGCACACCCCAGGGAAGCACTCTACTGCTGACCCAGCACTTTACTTTCAGTTCTGATCCAGTCTTGCTATGTAGTCCAGGCTAATCTTGAACTGAAAATTCTCCTGCCTCAGGCTCCTAAGCAGCTAGGATTACAAGGAAAAGATGCCACACTTGGTTCAAAGACAGATTTCCTCAGACTTCCTCTTCCAGCAGAGATTGGCCTCAGATTGGCCTCAGCAATGCTGAGATGTTTCTGAATGGAAGATCCTGTCCAGGGGGATATTCTGAGGGGGAACTACTGCTCTCTCCAGTACCTACCTCCATCTCCTGTTGCGCCAACTCACAGGCAGCTCCCAGCCCCACCACCAAGGGTGTGGGCACTGTCCCAGACCGCATACCCCGCTCCTGCCCGCCGCCACTCTGTAGGGCCTCCACACGCACCCGGGGCCTACGCCGGATATAGATAGCACCAACCCCTTGAATAAAAAGTTGTTAGAAAAAAAGAGAGACACAGGTTAAGCAAAATATTACTTTCTAAAGAAATTAAAATATTATTTCAAATTTTACAGCTAACTTTACCTAAATAAACAAATTAAAAGAACTGGGCAGTGGTGGTGCACGCCTTTTATCTGAGTACTCAGGAGGCAGAGGCCAGCCTGGTCTACAGAGCAAGTTCCAGGACAGCCAGGACTACACAAAGAAACCTTGTCTCAAAAATCAAAAAAACAAACAAAAAATTAAGAAAAAAAATGGAAAAAGCTACTATTTAGCAAAAATATTTAACATAAATTATGTTACCACAGGAATAATGACCAAGATTATTTTGATCAACTCCCTACCACGCAACAGAGGATTCTTCTTACTTATTCTAATTAATTAAAAAAATTTTATGTTGGGCTGGAAGATGGCTCAGAGGTTAAGA
>NC_022033.1:22061000-22065217 GCF_000317375.1 Microtus ochrogaster | reverse complement strand
TTTGAAATACCAAACAGCTATAGGAAAAACATTCTTTTCATGCTGACAGTGTAAAAACTCTAAAGTACATTGTTAGGAATCTGGTGAGATCAGGATTGGTGGCACGTGCCCACATTACCAGCACTGGGAAGGCAGAGCCAGCTTTAGGTAAAGATACAAAATCCTGATGAAAGAGAAGGAAAGAAAGGAAGGTCTTATCAACCCTGCACCACATTTTTCCTTTTCTTTGAGTTTGATTTTCAGAGTCTCAAGAACTCTAAGGTGGCCTAGAACTCAATAGGTAATCAAGAATAAACTTTCTCACTGGGCAGTGGTGGCGCACGCCTTTAATCCCGGCACTCGGGAGACAGAGGTAGGCTGATCTCTGTGAGTTAGAGGCCAGCCTGGTCTACAGAGTGAGTTCCAGGATGGCCAGGGCTACACAGAGAGAAACCCTGTCTTGAGAAACTGAAAAAAAGAGGGAAAAAAAAGGAAAAGGAAAAAAAAAAAAAAGACGGGTCTAATTCTAAAGACTTGGTTAGCCTGGAATTCACTATGGAGACCAGACTGTCCTTGAACAGACAGAGATCTATTTGTATCCAGGACATTGGAATTAGAGAACTATATTACCATATCTGACATTTTATTTCTTTTAAGATGTTTTATTAGGTGAGAAAGCAAGATCAGAACATACATAATTTGGGTAAAACGAAGTGGAGGGGCCAGGTGGTGGTAGTACATGCCTTTAATCCCAAAAAAGAAAGAAAAGGAGAAAGGAGTGGAGGGAGGGAGAGTATGGCTGTTCTTAAAAATCAAGAGAACAACTGTGTAAAAGATGGCACGGCAGACGTGTCTATAGCCCCTCAGGACACTGAGCAAGGAAGACGGCAAACTCAGAGGCAGGTGAGACCCAATCACAAGACCCTGATGAGGCTGAGTAGATACAGAAGAGATCCCACTCAAGCCGCACTCTGGAGTGGAGTAGAAGTTGGTGTCTGCAAAAACAGCTCAGAAGACTGTGAGTTATAACCCTGTGGGAACCCTTAGCAGCCAGCATGGTAGGGCAGCTAGTAATATCACCCTATTTAATGGAAGCTGTTCTGTTGTTTTTACTTATTTTACTTACAGATGTCTAGGGAAAACTGAATGAAGAGAATCCTGTTTTCCTCAGGCAAATTGTCATCTATATTCCTTTTAAGGACAGTGTGGAGAGATCAAGGAAGAATGCCAACTGTGCACACAGCATCTATACAGAGGCAAGTGTTTGGGCTATTGTTGAATGACGCTAGCACATTCCAGGCCATTCTGAATATACAACCTGTTTGGAAAGCAGTCACAGTCTCTAATGATTGTGATGAGCGTCGGTCAAAGGGGTTGCTAAGAAGTTCAAGGAAGAGGCAGGGGGCTGGTACCTTTAGGACCATAGAGTTTGTGACCGCTGATGCTCATGAGATCAATCTTCATATCGTTGACATCAAGTGGGATCTTTCCAACAGCCTGGGCTGCATCAGTATGGAAATACACCTTTTTGGAACTGCAAATCTTCCCTGAGGAATGAGAGAGAAAGACCCATAGCACAGTGAAAGTAAGCTGGCAACAGCCCTGCAAGGCACCATGAATGACTAAGCGACTGTTAGGCATATGGAAGCCCTCTCTGCCTTTCCACCTCCCCCTTTCCCCTCTCTGTGCCTCGCCTGATACCTGCCAACTCCCAGTCTCTCTGCTATTACTCTATAGATCAAGGGCAAAACAACAAACCACACACACACATGCTATGCTGATGCCCAAGATCCTTCATACCACCTCATTTACTATGGGGATACAATATCACCTTTAAACCCTGTCTCTAAATAGGGATAAAGAAAGGACAGATGGTCTTTTCTTATTGTTTTGTTATTTGGGGCAAAAATATGAAATAAAATTAAAAAACAGGCTGGATGGTGGTGGTGTACACCTTTAATCCCAGCATTTGGGAGGCAGGTGGATCTCTGTGAGTTCAAGGCCAGCCTGATCGCCAAAGCAAGTTCTAGGATAGGCTCCAAAGCTACAGAGAAACCCTGTCTTGAAAAAACAAAACAAAACAAACATGAAGGGCACTTGACTCTTCATCCTAAAAACTTAACTAGTGGCCATGCTACCTAGAATACAATCAGCAAGGTACAGCTCTTCCCTTGTCCGCTTGGCTGTCTAACTGTCTGTCCCTGCCCCTTACATGGACCCCAGGGACGGTAAGGGATAACCTATTCATTATACTCACCTATTTCTGCAATCGGTTGCTTTACACCAATCTCATTGTTCACAGTCATAACTGATACCAGGCTGGTATCTGGCTGAATGGCAGCCTCTAGTTCCTAAGAATGTGGGAGTAAGGAGTGTATATGATGCCAAGAGAACTACATGAATAAGAAAGCAGACAATCTTAAGTCTAGAAAAGGAGCCTTTCACTATAACCCTATCTGAACACTTAAATATTAAATAATAGGAGGTTTGGGATGTAGCTCGGTGCTTGCCTAGCATGTGGGAGGCAGAGTTTAATCCCTAGTAATACCAGTTTAAAAAAACCAAGAACAACAACAAATGACAGCACAAGGGACTGGAGACGGCTCGGCAGTGAAGAGCACTTCTGCTCTAGAGGAGCACTTCCGCTCTAGAGGAGCACTTCCGCTCTAGAGGAGCACTTCTGCTCTAGAGCACTCGTCCAGTTCCGAGCACACCATGGAGGATCACAGCTCTCTGTAACTCCAGTTCCAGGGGCCTGGATACTTTCTTCCGGCCTCCACAGGCATCAGGCACACAGATGGTACACAGATATGCATGCAGGCAAAACACCCACACACAAAAAGTAGAAATTAGCTGGATGGCGGCGGTGCATGCCTTTAATCCCAGCACTCGGGAGGTAGAGGCAGGCAGATCTTTGTGAGTTTTGAGGCCAGCCTGATCTACAGACGGAGTTTCAGGACAGGCTCCAAAGCTACAGAGAAACCATGTCTCAAAAAACAACAATGACAAAAAATAGAAGTTAGAAAATGGCTGGGCATAGTAGCACATGTCTATAATCCCAGATTTTAGGAGGTAGGGACAGGAAGAACAGATCAATGCCAGCTTCCTATCTCATGCTCTTCCAGAGGACCTGAGTTCAATTCCCAGAAATCACATGGTGGCTCACAACCATCTGTAATGAGATCTGATACTCTCTTCCGGAATATAGGCAGAACACTGTATACATAATAAACATATGAAATCTAAAAATAAATTAATTAAGAAATGGTGGACTGAAGAGATGGCCCAGTGGTTGGTTAATAGCAGCTGATGCAGCTGTAGAGGACACGAGTCCAAGGCTCAGCATCCACACAATGGCTCACAACCATCTGTAACACCTAGACACTCATAAAATAAATCTTAAAAAAGAAAGGTTAGTTGAGTAGGTATTGTAGCCCATGACTATAATACCAACTCTTAACAGATTGAGGCAAGAGGATCAGGAGTTCAAAATCATCCATGGCTACATGGTCACCTGATGCCAGCCTGAGATTCACAAGGCACTGTCTCAAAGACAAAAAAGAAAAAAGAAAAAGCTTACATGAGATCTTAACTAGACCAAATAAACAAATCCCGATTTCAAGCTGCTACTGAGCTACAGAAGTAAGAGCAGTGTGATCACGGTGTGTGTACAACATGGAAACAGGACAGAAGCACATATTCAAGCCTGTTATTTGTAGACGGGCTCACTCTGGAGTCCAGTCACCTCAAACTCTGGTGATCCTCTTGTCTGAGCCTCCAGAGTGCTGAGTTTAAGGGCGAATCTACACGAATGTATTTGTGTTTGTTTTTGCAGTTGTGGGGATCAAGCCTATAGCCTGTGCATGCTATGCAAAAATTCTAGCCAGGCAGTGGTGGCACATATCTTTAAACCCATCACTCTGGAGGCAGAGGCAGGTGGATCTTTGTGATTTCGAGGCCAGCCTGGCCTACAGCACTAGTTCTAGGACAGCCAGGACCAGAGAAACCCTGCCTTAAAAAAAGTTAAAAAAAAATTCTACCACTGAGCCACATCACCAATCACCATGCTTCCTTTATAGGTCAACACGAATCATCAGTGCAGGGAACAATGAGGCCAGAGCTCATCTGTGGTATGACTCCCTAACATCCTGCACTCATGTCCAGTAGGTCTCCTGTGGTTGTGACTCCCTGACAGCCTGCACTCACGTCCAGTAGGTCTCCTGTGGTTGTGACTCCCT
>NC_022033.1:22048291-22060826 GCF_000317375.1 Microtus ochrogaster | reverse complement strand
GTCCAGTAGCTCTTCTGTGGTGTGACTCCCTGACATCCTGCACTCATGTCCAGAGCTCTTCTGTGGTGTGACTCCCTGACATCCTGCACTCATGTCCAGTAGGTCTCCTATGGTGTGACTCCCTGCCGTCCTACACTCATGTCCAGTAGCTCTCAGACAACAGGATCACCAAAAGAGCTAAGAGGCAAGTTTTCCAGAGAAGAGCAGTACACATTCAGAGAACATCATCTCCTTCTCTGCAGGTTTGTTCCATGCTCCATTCTTACCGTGAGCTCAACTTTGAGGCTCCACTCAACGCTGGAGACAGACTTACAGGATTGCTCCAGTTTGTCCCTCATGCCTAGCGTAGGACGTAGGACCTCCTACCTTTAGGTCAATGATCCCACTCTTCTGCACTGGGAGGTATGTGACCCGAAAGCCCTCAGCTTCCAGTGAGCGGCAGGAATCCAGCACACATTTGTGTTCAGTCTGGGTGGTGACCACGTGCTTTTTCCGTGACCTGTAGAACCTGGCCACTCCCTTAAAAAAAGATGATAATTAAAAAAAGGACAATATACAGAGGTAGCAAGGATATGAAGCCTATTTTTTTTGTTTTGGGTTTTTTTTTGTTGTTGTTGTTGTTGTTGTTACTGGTTTTTCTGAGACAGGGTTCTCTGTAGCTTTGGAGCCTGTCCTAGAAAACTAGCTCCATGTTTAGATATAGCCTTGGACCTTCCCCAAAGCACGTACCTTACCCTCTCTGAGGAGTGGATGGGGGCAGGGTAAGGGGGTAGGTAAAGGGAATGAGAGGAGGGGAGGGAGTGGGAACTGGAATTGGTATATAAAATGAAAAAAAGATAATTTGTTTTCTTTTTTAAAAAAACAAAGAAAACTCGCTCCATAGACCACAGCGGCCTCAAATTCACAGAGATCCACCTGTCTCTGACTCCTGAGTACTGGTATTAAAGGCACGCACTACCACTGCCTACCATGAATCCTATTTATAAAAGTCTTTCTGTGAGTGTCTGCTAAAAAGCCTCAAGCATGCTAAAGATATTCTATGTCACAGACCAAGTTCCTACTCATGTATGTAATATTTTTAACATTTTAAGAAATTATAAAGATAGGCTAAGAAGAGCTCTAGACGTGAGTGTAGGATGTCAGGGAGTCACACCACACTTGAAATTTCAAGTGTAATAAAATAAAGAATGAGAACTTTTATTTTACTTAAAAGACAAGCAAACAAACAAAAATCATAGGCCATATACCTATAGTTTTAGCACGTAGGGGGCATTTGCAAAAGGAACCACCTCAGTCTACAGAATAAGTTCCGGGTTACTTAGTGAGACCTTGTCTCTGAACAAACCAAGGAACTAACAAAAGGGAGGGAGTGAAGAAGAGAGCGAGGGAGGAAGTAAGAAGGAAAATAAACATAATGGAGCGCAATAGCCTGCAGTCCTTGTACTATGGAGGCCGAGGAAGGAGGAGGATCATTTGAACTCCTAAGTTTGAAACCAGCCTGAGCAACATAGTGAGATATCATCTCAAAAAAATAAATAAATAAAAATAAAAAGTGTTTGCTGTACACACATAAGGACCTATGAGGTTGGAGCGACGGCTCCTACGGAGAACCAGGATTCTGTACTCAGTATCCACTGGTGACTCACTACTGTCCTTGACAGGGCACCCAACACCCTCCTGGGGCTCAGAGGGCACACAGGAATGCAGGCAAAATACACATAAACTAAAAAATAAATATATATTTTTTTAAGTTTAAATAAATGACCTGGGTTCTATCCTAGAGCCCAGTGTTTTTGCCATCCTATTTCTGGGGAAGCAGAGACAGGAGAGCCCCAGTGACCACCAGCCAGGTGGGACAGCTCAGTTAGTGAAGCGCCTATGCAATGAGAAACCCTGTCTCAATCTGGCTGATGTTCATGAGGGTGACACTGGAGGCTGCCCATGCAGGGTGATGACTTTCACTAGTAAATTGTTATTTATTTGTTTGTTTGTTTATTTATTTATTTATTATGTATACAACATTCCGCCTGCATGTATGCCCGCACCCAAGAGGAGGGCGCCAGATCTCAGTACCGATGGTGGTGGTGAGCCACCATGTGGTTGCTGGGAATTGAACTGGGGCCTCTGGAAGAGCAGCCAGTGCTCTTAACCTCTGAGCCATCTCTCCAGCCCCCTAGTAAATTGTTCTTGATTCAGTAGTTAAGGAGTCTTTTCCAGGTTTCTTCTGTATCTGTTTTGCAACATGATAAGTTTGGATGTCTCTTCTGTTTTTATTTGAGAGATGTTCTTATTGAATAGTGTATGTTTGAGGGTTCAATCCCTAATACCATTCAGGAATTTTTGTTTGTTTTGTTTTTCGAGACAGAGTTTCTCTGTGTAGCTTTGGAGCCTGTCCTGGAACTCGCTCTGTAGACAAGGCTGGCCTTGAACTCACAGAAATCAGCCTGCCTTTGCCTCCTGAGTGCTGGGATTAAGGTTGCATACCATCACACCCAGTTTTGCTGACCTATTTATAATAGTTGAGAAATGGAAGCAGCCTAAATGTGCATCAACAGATGAACAGATAAAGAAAATGTGCTACATACACAATGGCATTTAATTCAGTCATAATGAAAAATAAAATAATAATATTTTCAGAAAAATGAATGAAATCAGAAATCATTATGTTAAGAAACATAAGTCAAATACAGAAACAAATTCTGGGCCAGTAAGTCGGTCCAGCAGGTAAGAGCAATCGCCAAAAGGCAGACTGAGTTCATCCCTGGAGCCCATGATGGAACCATCTACCACAGTTATTCTCTGACCTCAACATGTGTACTGTGGCACATGCATGCAGACACACAAATTAATTAATTAATTAAAAAACACAAATAACAGCCGGGCGATGGTGGCGCACGCCTTTAATCTCAGCACTTGGGAGGCAGAGGCAGGCGGATCTCTGTGAGTTCGAGACCAGCCTGGTCTACAGAGCTAGATCCAGGACAGGCTCCAAAGCCACAGAGAAACCCTGTCTCGAAAAAAAAAAAAAAAAAAAAAAAAAACCACAAATAACATATGTTCTCTCTTAAGTGGAATATGGTTACACGTGCGTGTGTGTGAATATAGACACGTGTGTGTGTTTCTAAGTCACAAAGGTAGAAAAGGTGCCATGAAAAGGGAAAAGCAATCTTTGTATATATGTGTCTGTCTGCATGCTCATGGCATGAGGACAAGAACGTGTGTCTGGAAGTCCTGGGACAGCCTCTGGTGTCAGTCCTCACCTTCCACTCTACTGGAGGCACGGCCTCTTTGCTGCTTCTTCTGACATGCAAGGCCCTGGAGCATCTCCTGTCTTCACCTCCCAGCGAGGCACACACACACTATTATACCCTGCTTTACCTGTGCTCTGAACTTGCACAGCAAGTACACTAACCACTGAGCATCTACCCGGCTGGAGAGACAATCGAGGTGGCGAGGGGAGGAAGGGAGCAAGGGAAGGTAGTGAATATAGATAACGTGAAAGAGAAAGGAGAGTTTGTGAGGGATGGCCAAAGGGACCAGCAAGGATGGAGCAGAGACATGCGGGAGGCGAAGAAACAGGAGTACAGTAAACTGGCATATGTGTATGAAAATGCTGTAATAAAACCCATTATGCTAATTTAAAAATCAATTTTAAAAACTGACTGTCATATCCTGCCAAGACAGAGTAAGATAGTTTTGAAAAATTTCTTGCCTTTAAAAATGGTACGTCAGAGACGGGCGGTGGTGGCGCACGCCTTTAATCCCAGCACTCGGGAGGCAGAGACAGAAGGATCTCTGTGAGTTCTAGGCCAGCCTGGTCTACAAGAGCTAGTTCCAGGACAGGAACCAAAGCTACGGAGAAACCCTGTCTTGAAAAAAAAAAAAAAAGGTATGTCAGTTACGTCAGGCCTTAGCCAAAGTTGGTTCCTTCAAAGCTGCAAACGTGACCTTGGGTGATTGCCCAGGTAGCCAGTTGTCTCTGTGATTTGTTGCTTGTTTGGGAAGTTGTTTGATTGCACTTCCTAATTACTCAGATAACATTATTTCCCTTCTCAGATCTTCGATGGGGTTGAAGACTATATAAATGTAGTTACTTTCCACTCATGACTTGGCCAAGTTATTTATTATACAAGACTTAAGCTAGTTAGAATAGGATATTTGTACTTATTGTATATAATTTCATAGTAGGTTGAGAACTCTCTTACTTAAACAAAAGGGGGAGGTGCTGCAGGAGCTCCTTCCGCTCCTTCCGCTCCTTCAGCCAATAACTGCTGAGATACCAGCCCACTGGGGCATGGTCTCTCTTTCTTTAAAAAAGCAGCAACTGCCCTTGCTCACTCTCTGGCTTCCTGCTCCGCTTCCAGTGACTAGGCTCCTTTCCTGATTGTGCAGAGGGCTGTGGTCTGGGACGGTGATCTGTAAGTTTTTCCCCTTGAAATAAATAACCATTCTATTAATCATAATTCCAAACTTGTGTGGGATTGTTTGTGACTTACGCCTTCACACTACCACCAAACTCTAACTGGGTGTTAGTTCCCCTGGAACTAGAGTTACAGACAGTTATGAGCTGTCATATGGGTGCTGGGAATTGAACATGAGTCCTCTGGAAGAGCAGTTAGTGCTCTTAACCACTGAGCCATCTCTCCAACCCTCCCCCACAGAATTTTTTTTTTTTCCGAGACAGGGTTTCTCTGTGGTTTTGGAGCCTGTCCTGGAACTAGCTCTTGTACACCAGGCTGACCTCGAACTCACAGAGATCCACCTGACTCTGCCTCTCGAGTGCTGGGATTAAAGGCATGCGCCACCACCACCCGGCTCCCCAAAGAAATTTTTTTTGAAGATTTATTTATTTATTATGCACACAACATTCTGCCTCCATGTATGCCCGCACACCAGAAGAGGGCACCAGATCTCATTACAGATGGATGTGAGCCACCATGTGGTTGCTGGGAATTGAACTCAGGACCTCTGGAAGAGCAGTCAGTGCTCTTAACCACTGAGCCATCTCTCCAACCCCCCACAGAAAATTTTAAGTAAATAATAAATCCTTAAAAAAGGAGACATTAATATTGTCAGGTGCACAAATTATTTTTCAAAAACTAAAAAATTTAAAATGATAAAAATGAGGGCTGGAGAGACATCTCGTGGTTAAGAGAGACTACTGCTCCTGTAAAAGACTCAGTTTGGCTCCCAACACACTCACTGGGTGGCTCACTGTCATCTATAATAAGCTCCAGAGGGATCTAATGCCTCTGGCCTCTGAGGACACTGCATTCCCATCAACATACCCACACACAGATACACAAAGTTAAAATAAAACACTTTTTTCATCTCAGAAAAGCCTGGTACAGTGGCACATGCTTTTAATCCTAGCATTCAGGACGCAGAAGCGGGCAGATCTCTCAGAGTTCAAGGCCAGCCTAGTCTACAGAGCAAGTTCTGGGTAAGCCAGAACTACACAGTGTCAAAAAATTTTTTTAAAAAGAGGCAGGATATCAGAATAATAACTTATAAGTAGTACAAGTGGTACAGCTGACTTTAGCAAGCTTGAGAGTCTAGCTGTCCAACACCAAAAACTAAATAAATAAAAAAATAGACAAATAAATTTGCTAGATCTAAGTTAAACGTGACTGCATTACATTGAATGAAAGATCACCATGCCGTGCGGTGGTGGCGCACGCCATTAATACCAACACTCAGGAGGCAGAGGCAGGCAGATCTCTGTAAATTCGAGGCCAGCCTGGTCTACAAGAGCTAGTTCCAGGACAGGCACCAAAAACTTCAGAGAAACCCTGTCTCGAAAATTAAAAAAAAAAAAAAAAAAAAAAAAAAAAGGAAGATCACCATGACTATTAAGAGTAGGACACTTGCACAAGGCATCCGCATGCCCCAAATCTAGAAAGACTGAAACCAAAAGACCAAATCCAAATGAAAGGCACAGAAGATACCAAAGTAACAAGTACTCAAAATGCAGAGGAATTTTGTAAACAGATCCAATCAGAAAGAAAAGGGAAAGCTGGTAGGAACGTGGCCTTGATCAGTCAGTGAGAGCAAACTAATCCCTGCTTTTGTGAACACAAAACAAACCACAGTCACCTGAGAACAGCAACCTAGCTGAAAAAAATGCCCCCATCAGATTGCTGTAGCCAATCTGTGAGGCACTTTGCTTTATTAATGATTAATGCAGAGGGCCTAACACACTGTGGGTGGAGCTACCCCTGGGCCGGAGGCTCTGGGTGATGTAAGAAAGCAGGTTGAGTAAGCCAGGGGAAGAAGCTGTAAGCAGTGCCTCTCCGTGGAGTCTACTTTCAGTTCCTGCCCTGAGCTCTTTCCCTGACTTCTCATCAAGGACTGTAACTTGTAAGGTGAAAGGCACCCTTTCCTCTGAGCTGCCATCAGTCACGGTGTTTTACCATGGCAACAGAAACCAAGATAGTTACTGCATTCCACTTTTTTTTTTTTTAAAGGACGAACAACCTAAAAAAAACAAACAGTTACTGGTCTAAGAGCTACCCACTGCCACACTGAGCTCAGACCAATAGGGTAAAAGACAAGACAGACACAAAGGGCTGAAGAAGAGCTCGCAAGACTCCTCAGTAGGCAAAGGTACTTGCCTAGCGACTTAAATTTGATACTCAGAACCTGAGAAAAGGTGGAAAGAAATTTCAGGCTCTACAAAGTTGTCTGATGACTCCAAAACAATTCCTTTTTCTTTTTTTGGTTTTTCGTGACAAGGTTTCATTGTGTAACAGCCATAGTTGTCCTGGAACTAGCTCTGTAGAGGAAGACAGAATCAAACTCACAGAGAGATCTGCCTGCCTCTGCCAAGTACTGGGATTAAAAGTGTGTGCTACAGCCGGGCTATGGTGGCGCACGCCTTTAATCCCAGAACTCGGGAGGCAGAGGCAGGCGGATCTCTGTGAGTTCGAGACCAGCCTGGTCTACAGAGCTAGTCTCCCTTCTGTTTCCTCCTGACCCTCGTCTTCCCAAATGTGCCTCGCATGCTGGAAGTACTCCACGATACAACGCTCCCCCCTCAACCCCGTCTCTTACCTTAATCGCTATGTTGTTGGACTCAGTCGCTCCACTAGTAAAAATGATCTCTCGAGGATCGGCTCCGATCAGAGATGCTACTTGCTGTAAACCAAGAGCCAAAGATACACAGCATGAGTCACAGGGCAGGAGTGGGCTGCAGACACAGCTAGAACTGGGTTCTGCAGCAGCCTTCTACTGCATTCCAGCTGCCGACCAGGTCGGATGCGGGCTGAACAAGGAACTGACTGTTACAGCTCCGGTATGCTAGCCTTTCTCCATTCTAGGACAGGCTAGTGAGAATGCCAAATGTAGCTCAGCCGGTAGAGTGCTTGCCTGATATTTATGAAGCCCTGGGCTCATTCCCAGTGCTGCATATACCAGGGATGATGGTGCACACCTGAAATCCCAGCACTCAGGAAGCTGAGGTAAGACAGCGGCCTGAGTTTGAGGCCAGCCTGGAACACACAGTGAGGTCCAAGCCGTCTTAGACTAGAGTGTGAAACTGATCTTAAACAACCAAAGTAGGGAGCCAGTGAGGTGGATCAGTGGGTAAAGATCCTGCTGCAGAACCTGGCAACCCAGGTTTCCTGCCCCGAGATCCACAGAGGAAGAAGAAAGTCTGCTCCACGTTGCCCTCTGGCCTCCACACTACATACTTTGGTACATATGTGTACACATACATGCACCCAAGCAAGCACAAAAATGCAAACACACACATTCGTAACTTTAAAAAAATATTTTTTTGCCAGGTGGTAGTGGCACATGTCTTTAATCTAATCCCAGCACTCAGGAGGCAGAGGCAGGCTGATCTCTATGAGTTTGAGGCCAGTCTGATCTACAGAGTAAGTTCCAGGACAGTCAGGACTATGCAAAGAAACTCTGTCTCAAAAAACAAAACAGCTGGGTAGTGGTGGTGCATGCTTTTAATCCCAGCACTCGTGAGGCAGAAGCAGGAGAATCTCTGAGTTCAAGGCCAGCCTGGTCTACAGAGCAAGTTCTAGGACAGGCTCCAAAGCTACACAGAGAAAAAAAAAACCCCAAAACAAAAAAAAATTCTGCTTGGTGTGATGGCACACATCCTTTAATCCCAGCACTCCGGAGGCAGAGGCATATGGATCCCTGTAAGTTTGAGATTTAAGGCCAGCCTGGACCACAGAGCGAGTTCCAGGACAGCCAGAGCTATTACACAAATCCTATCACAAAAAAACCCAAAAACAAAACCAACAAAAAAATTCTAACAAAATTTCAAGTAAGGAACTGGAAAAAATGGCCCAGGCATCAAGTCACTTGCTGCTCTCACAGAGGACCCAGTTTCAGTTCCCAGCATCCACATGGTTGCTCCCAGTCATCGTTAACTCACAGTTCCCAGGGATCTGACAGCCTCCAATGGTCTTTTCAGGTACCAGGTTCATACGTAGTACAAACACACACATACACAAGCAAGACATCCATATGCATGAATGAAAAAAATAAATATTTTTAATAGTAAACTTTGTTTTTAAATAATTTTTTCATTTATTTTTGGTTTGGGACATTTATGCCACAGTATGTGGGTTTTGGGGGATCAAACTTAAGTTGCCAGGTTAAGGTACCTATGCAGGCATCACACCATCCCAAGAAATGTATTCTTTTGTTTTTTTGTTTTGTTTTCTATTTTGAGACAGGTTTCCCAGTAGCTATGGGGTCAGTCCTGGAATTCACTCTGTAGACCAGGCTAGCCTCGAACTCACAGAGATCCGCCTCTCTCCGCTTTGCAAATGCTGGGATTAAAGGAATGCGCCACCACCTCCCGCCTATGAAATGCATTTTAAAAATGTATTTGCTGAATTAAGTACTTTTTGAGCTACGTGATAGCTGTTAACCTTTACCACCACTGGCTCATGTAATTTACCCAATAACCTTACAAGTATGAACCATTTCACTTTCCGCTGGATAGGTGAGAATCTTAAGGCTTAGAGAAATGAGGTGATTTGCCTGAGGTTCTTCACCTAGTGCATGAGAAGTAATTAAACACCTGCAATCAAACTCTCAGAAACAAAACCATTTCCTAAGAAAGAATGCCTCCCACAGGCCACCGAACCTGACTCCCAAACGCCTCAGAGTCCTTTGTGCTAACCTGGCGAGCATGTTCCATGGCTGCCTCGCTCTCCCAGCCATAGGCATGAGTCCGAGAATGTGGGTTCCCGTAGTAGTTCACAAGGTATGGGAGCATGGCATCAAGTACCCTGGGGTCCTGAATACAAGAGAACCGGTCAGTCTTCTTGAGCTCATAGTGAACTCAGAACCTACTCCATCCACTAATCACTGCCCACCTCGCTCGGTATGTTTTCAGTCCTTGAATGCTGCCTGCCTTCTTCCACCCTCCCACATACGAATCAAGTATTGACCTGAAATACCCCCCACTTCAAAACCACCTGAAATCCCACTGCTCTACCAATCCCTCAAGCAGTTTACAAACACTGTCTTTAATTTTTTTCTATTTATTGATTGAAAGACAAGGTCTTATGCAGTTGTAATCTTGCTGCTGGGTATGGTGGTGCAGGCCTTTAATCCCAAAGGCTGGGCGCATGCTGAGCAGTGCTCTGCCATTTACATTCCCATCCCACCCAGTCCTGTTCTTACAACTGTTGCTACAGATGACGCCATTCCTGCCACGAAATGAGTTACAAAGGGCTGTGACTTGCCAGTGTGGTAGCATAAACCTTTAATCCAGAACTCAAGAGGCAGAGGCAACAGGATCTCTGTGAGTTCGAAGTGAGCCTGATCTACAAAGGGAGTTCAAGGGAAGTCAGGACTGCACAGTGAGACACTGTCTTGTCTGTTTGTTTGAGACAGGGTTTCTCTGTAAAACAGCCCTAGCTGACTTGGAATGTGCTTTGTAGACCAGGCTGACATTGAAGAGACCTTGTCTTAAAAAAATAAATAAATCATGGCGCCTGCCTTTCACCCCGCATTTGTGAGGCAGAGGCAGGCAGATCTCTGAGTCCAGCCTGGTCCATAGATCAAGCTCTTAGGACAGACAAGGCTACACAGAGAAATCCTATGTCAGAAAATAATAAATAGATAAATAAAGCCAGTGTTGGCATTTGATGGAATCAGGCAAACATCCTTCCACACACATGAATGAAAATTTGTATTCATAATGGAATTGGGCTGGATGTAGTGGCACATGCCTGTAATGCTGGCACTCAGAAGACAGAGGCAGAACTGTGAGTTCAAGACCAGCCTGGTCTATAAAGTGAGTTCCAGGACAGCCAGCGCTGTTATAGAGAAACTCTGTCTCCCAAAATCAATGCCCCCCCCACAGAAATAAAAAACCAAAACCAAAAAAAACCAAAACAACAACAACAACAAAAATAAAACTAAACAAAAAACCCAACCCAACCAAACCAAACCAAAAAAGGGACTGGGCCATAGCTAGCAGGATATCTACTTAGCACCAAATTACTAGGTTTTTGTTTTTTTTTTTAAACAAGAGTCTCAGATTCAAGAGAGACAGCTGAGAAACCACTTAACTATGGCTGCTCTTCCAGAGGACCCAGGTTCAATTTCTAGCATTAAAATGGCAGCTCACAAGGGCCTATATAACTATAGTTCTAGGGGATCCAACACCCTCTTCTGGCCTCCACAGGCACTGCATACATGCAGCACACAAACATAGGCACTTACTTGTAAGATAAAAGAAAAAAATAAATGGGATCTCGTGGATTCCTGACTAGTCTTGGACTGATGAGGTAGCCAAAATGACCTAAGAGTCTAATCTTCCTGCCTTTGCCTCCCCAGTGCTGGGATTATAGTAATTCAGTTTTATGTGGTGCTGGGGATTGAACGCAGGGCTTCCTGCATTCCAGGAAAGTACTCTACCACCTGAGTGACAGATCCAGCTCAGTAACTTTTATTTCATGCTTACCATGTGTTAGACTAGTATATGTTTACAGTTCACTTAACACTTGACCAAATTCACACAGTTATTACATGGTAGTCCTGCTAATTCCAGAGCCGATGTGTGTGTGTGTGTGTTTGTCTGCGTTCTTTTTTCTTTCCTGCTTCCTCCTTTCCCTTTTACTTTTACATAGGTTTGAGCTCTCTATGTGGTCCACGCTGGCCTTGAGCTCTCTTAAACTCCGGGTGCCACAAGGTCCAGCTCCAAGGCCTGAGTATTCACTGTTAACTACAACACCAAGGTCAACAGCTTAAAAAAAAAAAAAAAACCAACCAAAAAAGCAATAAAGCCTTTTCTGGTGATCTAAACTCTAAACTCCTGATTCTGGTTCCCTTTTCTAGCACATTTAATGGTTCTCAATCCTACAGAAATCTAGCCTTTCGATGAAATGTGTTCTTCTAACCTTTTCTTCTTTCAAAAAGCCCCGAGGAAAGCTGCCCTTAGTCCTTACCAGAGGCGTTGTAGCCTGCACATCCATATAGAGAGGTCGCAGCACTGCCTCTGAGGGTACAGCCGAAAGGAGAGCATTATCTACAACGGACAACAGAGTGGAGGGGAAAATGAGAAACGCTGCAACTGTGGACACAAGGTACCCAAGACAAAAGATAGTCAAAGTTGCTTCGAGGTGAATTACAGAAGGTTGAGGTCGACTGTCAAAGGAAAAGAAAACAACGCGCGGTAAAAGACATCGAGGAAAGTTATAGAATCAGGATTCCTGAAGGGACGCCGGCGGCAATAGGGAGCAATCGTCAAACTATCCAGCGGAGTGGGATGCGCTCTAAATAGCAAAAATACTTATAAATGAAAAGCGCAGGTTCCTTTAATAGGGTCAAGGCTGGAGGAGCCTCGACTAACATCTTTAACAGTTGGCCGGGAGAGATCTGAAAGATGAGATCCCGGCTCAGACGTGGCAGTGCTGTGCGTAGCAGCAACAACGCAACCGGTTCGCACTACCAGGGAGAACGGGCCCTAAACGGAAGGGGAGCGTACCGCGCAGGCGCAATCCCCGGGTGGGCGCCGTGAACCTCGGCCGGGCCGCAGCGGCAGCAGCCCGTGCCGCCCGCCTCCAAGTGGCTCGCAGCATGCTGGCAGCAGTAGAGCCCACCATCCACAGCGCTTCAAGTCCTCAGCCCATGCTCCCGGAAGTAACTGGCCTGCGCTCCGGAAGCGATCGGACGGGCTGAGAGCGCCCTCCGCCTAGCTTTCTGTGTGAGACGTAGAGCCTAGCGAAGGCGGCGGCGAACGAGGTGAGGTGGGGCCGGAGCGACCCGGCGTCGCGCGTACGGGATCCGGGACCGCGAGGACGGGTGTGGGGGCGTGCTACGGGCTGGCTTCGGGCCTGGGTCCTGCGGAGCCCTTCCGTGAGCCGCTGGGTGACGCCGCGACTGGCGGCCGGGCCCTCACTGTCCTATCCCTCTCTCCCAGATGCCGGTGGCCGTGGGTCCCTACGGGCAGTCCCAGCCCAGCTGCTTCGACCGTGTGAAGATGGGCTTTGTCATGGGTTGCGCCGTGGGCATGGCGGCCGGGGCGCTGTTCGGCACCTTCTCCTGTCTCAGG
>NC_022033.1:22045373-22047140 GCF_000317375.1 Microtus ochrogaster | reverse complement strand
GCCATCGGAATGGGCATACGATGCTAATCAGGGCAGTGATTGCCTGCTACATCTATACTTTGCCATCCATTTCGACCCTTGTACAATAAAAGTTTTTTTCTTCTCACAGCCTATTTTTACTTCAGACATAGCATTTGAAAGCATATACCAAGGATTTAAGAGATTACTGAGGTCAGTGTCCACATGGTTACTTAACTCGAGTTCCCTGGGATCATCTTGACTCTTCAGGCACACATGGTGTACCTTGAATACATGCAAGCACATCACTAATACTTAAATGTCTTGCCAGAATCGTTGGCATACAAATTTAATCCCAGTACTTTGTTGATGGGAGCAGCCATTGCTAGATAGACTGGTTTAAAAAGTGTTTAAATTTGAGCTAATGAGATGTTTCCCACTGGATAGTGATGGTAGGCAGAGAAAGGTGATCTTTGTGAGTTAAGAGGCCAGCATAGACCACATACCCTAGTTCCAGGATAGCCTCCAAAGCTACATGAAAACTGTCTTAAGATACAAATATTCTCACAGATCCTGGCTCAGTGTACTTAGTGTATTAAATATTGTAAACATTAATCCCTTGATGGTACACAGTATACTATTTGAACAAGGACACACAGCAAAATGACCTATTAACCAAAAAAAATTGTATATCCTGAGATTTGTCTTTGCAGCTTCATGTCTGATATGAAAAACAATGAACAGCCAGTTTGTTTTTTTTAAATATTCATTATGTATACAATATTCCGTCTGTGTGTATGCCTGAAGGCCAGAAGAGGGCAGCAGACCTCTTTACAGATGGTTGTGAACCACCATGTGGTTGCTGGGAATTGAACTCAGCCTTTGGAAGAGCAGACAATGCTCTTAACCACTGAGCCATCTCTCCAGCCCCGAACAGCCAGTTTTCTTGACTGCCTATTTTCACTTCTACTAACCATCCTTACTTCAATATTGGATATTTTAATTATTTAGCCTCATAAAATCCTGTTTATTAGCACAACCCCACTGTCATGAAGTACAGACTTAATTTGACTGGTTCTTATGGATTTTGATTACTATTCAACTGTATTTCAAACAGAACTTGATTAGTCAATAAACAAAAATATGTTTTGAGGGTACATGGAAAAGTAAATTAAGACTTACCACTTACCAACTATAAATCTATAGATTTCCTTTTTTTTTTTTTTTTTTTTTGGTTTTTCGAGACAGGGTTTCTCTGTGGCTTTGGAGCCTGTCCTGGGAACCTTTTTTTTTTTTAAAGGATTTATTTACTATGTATACAACATTCTGCCTCAATGTATGCCCGCACACCAGAGGAGGGCGCCAGATCTCGGTACAGATGGTTGTGAGCCACCATGTGGTTCCTGGGAATTGAACTCAGGACCTCCGGAAGAGCAGTCAGTTGGTAACCTCTGAGCCATCTCTCCAGCCCAACTATATATAGACTTTTTATCCAACAGGGAAACCACAGTTAAAGATCTAAAGGATTTCACTCAGAATGGACACTTCAAAATACTTTTTTTTTCTTTTGGTTTTTCGAGACAGGCTTTCTCTGTAGCTTTGGAGCCTGTCCTGGAACTCCCTTTGTAGACCAGGATGGCCTCGAACTCAGAGAGATCCGCCTGCCTCTGCCTCCTGAGTGCTGGGATTAAAGGCATGCGCAACCACCGCCCGGCCCAAAATACTATGTGAATATTTTTATTCAAGCAATTTTTACTTCCATCCCCTTATCTACAATTAAGGATGTGTTGATTGGCAAACTTGGATGTA
>NC_022033.1:22034118-22044730 GCF_000317375.1 Microtus ochrogaster | reverse complement strand
TGGAACTAGCTCTGTAGACCAGGCTGGTCTCGAACTCACAGAGATCCGCCTGCCTCTGCCTCCCGAGTGCTGGGATTAAAGGCGTGCGCCACCACCGTTATTTTTAAACACAAAAATAGGTCAGATGCTCCAACACAAACTCTCAAGACTACAGGAGGCCCTGCCTCAAAATAAAAACAAAGGCTGGCTGTGGTAAAACAGGCCTTTAATCCCAGCACTCATGAGGTAGAAACACAGAGATCTATCTCTTAATTAGAGGCCTACCTAGTCTACAAAGCATGTCCAGGAACCCTGGAACAAAACTAAACCCAAAATAATAAAGACTGTTTCAGCATTTGGAGAAGTGCAAAGCCTAGTTGAGGCAGTATTGTCAGGCCTTCAAGAATGTTTGGGTTCACATACGTAAGCTCAAAGCAAATGTGGCACTGCAGTTCAAGGCTGCCCTACCCCTTAAACCAAAAATATTTGTATAGGACTTAGAAAAAGAACTCAATCAAATCTATCAAGTACAAGCAGAATAGACTTTCTCCCTAGTTATGAGTTTAGAAGCTACTGTGTTCGGAGATAACGGTAAAAACTTTGACCTTTTGACAGACTACTTAAAGACATATGGATGAATGCTGTTCCAGAGCATTAGCCAAAGGGTCAGCTTTTCTTCAACAGAAGGGACATACCTTGGTGACTGATAAGAAGCCCAAGACGTTGAAAAATATTTCCCTCACTAGGAAATACTATTACTAAGAATGAAGCAAATTAATACGAGGCTATGTGTGTTGATACATATATATACCAAATCTTAGCAATCCACAGGCTGAGACAGTACCATCTTCAAATAGTGGTAAACCTAAACTATAATGCAGACACTAATTTGAAAATAAAACCACGACAGCCTATGCTCAAGTTTGTAACACAAGCATTTGAAGAACGAAAATTTTCTTGTGTCCTTTTTCAGAGAATTTTATTTGAGTGGTTCTTACAAAGATTGTTGCAATATGAAAGTCATTTGTTTGATAGAAATATCAAGCTGTCTTGTCAAACACACTGAAGTAACCCAAAAATATATTTCAGAGCTCACAGAGCTTAAAAAGAGCAAAGATTATATGCAACCAGACAAAACCTATTTCTGCATTTCCTATCACTTGCTCAGACAGCTTTGCTCAAACTGTTACATCAACCATCTTCAGGAAATGCAGGGATCATTTTGTTTGGAATCTCAAGACACACTAACACACAGTATTTACAAAGAAACTTTTACAGATACAATAATTGAAAAGTTACCATCAACCAATATAATTTTGAAAGCCCCTTCTTGCCAAATAATCAAGGTGAGATGCTAAACAGCCCTTAGCTGCCTAGATTTTCCACACACTAAATGTGTATTCCAGAAACCTTTCCTGAACCAAGGAGCAAAATACATGAGAAAGAATGTGAAATGTAACTGCTGTGTAAAAAGTTAGGCTTCTGAAATATTAAAACATTACCTGTCTGCCTTTATACAGAAAGCACATTTGTTCCCCTAGAGCTATTCTATAGAGCCTTAATGTAATTTTCTACACGGACATTTTAAAACGGCAGAACAAGCAAAGAGCTTTGCATAAAGTAAGATTTGCTAGTTAGGGAGAATGAGCACACTGCATTCCTGTTAACATTTTTATTTTTCAAGATAACAGGAGTTGAATACAAATGACAGTAGACCCTTGCCTCTTTATTTTTATCTAAATAAAAGATAACTCAAGATGAATTCAAGGAAAAAAAAAGCTATATACATAAGGGACTATATCTTCCTTCATCGTCTACTTGGAACCAGTAGTTGTGTCGCTGTCATAGAATCAGGAAAGAGGTTGTGGTAAGTTGGAAGAGGTACATACGCTGCTGTTATCATTTTACCTGTTGACAAAAAAAAAAAAAAAAAGTTGAGTAAGACAACTATACTCAAATCACTTGATGTCCAACATAAAGTCTGTGTAGCAGTAACTCACCAGCAAACCACCTGCCATGCAATGCATTGACAGCAGCAATAGCTGCAGCAATAGATGGGCACTTCACATATACATTGCCCTGAAAGAAAAACAAAAAATTAACAAAAACGGTATGGAACACAAGTCTCATGTTTATTCAAGACGTTTGCAACTTAGTACTTAATTTTTCATATTCATTCAAATAGCTTATGACCAAATACTTCAGATGTTTCAGAAAACTTGATTTAAATAAATAAATATTTAAATATCTTTCTATTACCACCCCAATCCCTCATTTATTTTTAAATAAAGAATGAAAGCTGTGGCAGTTCCAACCAAGGTAACCGCTGTAAACAAACTGATACATGAAACAACTCTCATTAAAATTTGTATTTGACTTTCTTTTAGGGGGTAAATTTAGATAGCACATTCAAGTTCTTTTCAAGAATAACCACTAGAGAATCACACTCTGTGCCTACAGTAAGCACAATCACTTGGGTGGGTAAACCAAATAACAAAATTCATGCATTAACAATACATTAAAAACAAAAAAACCAAGAAAAACTAATATAATAAAATACAATGGGAGGCTGGAGAGATGGCTCAGAGGTTAAGAGCACTGCCTGCTCTTCCAAAGGTCCTGAGTTCAATTCCCAGCAACCACATGGTGGCTCACAACCATCTGTAATGAGGTCTGGTGCCCTCTTCTGGCCTTCAGGCTTACACACAGACAGAATATTGTATACATAATAAATAAATAAATGTTTAAAAAAATAAAATAAAATAAAATACAATGGACAAGTGATGCACTAAGTGTAAGATAAAATGTTTACTTAAAAGTATCAAAATAAGGCCCAGCAGTGGTGGAAGAAGCGTTTAGTCCCAGCACTGAGTGCAAAGCTGGCCTGGGACTAACTATACATAGTGAATACTAGGCAGCCAGAGCTTCAAAGGAGAACCCTGTCTAGAAAACAAAAACCCACAAAGAAAGAAATATTAATGTACCTGAGCTGAATTTTTGTCAACATAAATATGAATAACTCCTCCATGTTTATTACATTCTTCAATCACATCATCTTTAATCTCTGTATCCCATCCAACTTCTTCTTCTCTGTAAGAAAGGATAAAACATAATGAAGTTATATTTAAGTACTAAAAGTGGTTAAGTACTACCTTTGTGTATGGTCAAGAATCTGGAAAGGAATTCATTAGCTCTTCCACCATATGAATACCAGGCAGGCAATCAGTTCAAGGCCAGCATGGTCTGTAGACAGCCAAGTCTATCCCACAGAGAAACCCTGTCTAGAAAACAAAATAAATAACTAAACAAAAAAAAAAATCAAAAGTTGAATGTATTAATAAAATTAAAATAAATTAAAATTATTTTCTAACATGTGAATTAAAAAAAAGAAATTTCAAAATAAAATGTATTGCACAAAGATTAACTCAAAGCAGAGAGGGATGACAAGTTCAAAGCCCACACAGATTATTAGTGCTATAGAAAGTTCATTCCTTGAGAACTCAAGAACAATGGCAATGGGTTTCTGATCCTACTGCACGCACTGGCTTTGTGGGAGCCTAGGCAGTTTGGATGCTCAACTTGCTAGACCTGGATGGAGGTGGGGGTTCCTCGGACTTCCCACAGGACAGGGAACCCTGATTGCTTTTCGGGCTTGGGGGGGGGGACTTAGTTGGGGGAGGGGGAGGGAAATGGGAGGCGGTGACGGGGAAGAGACAGAAATCTTTAATAAATAAATAAATTAAAAAAAAAAGTTCAATCCTACCAAAAAAAACAAACAAACTGAGTCCCTGTTGGGAGTAAAAAAGAAGACTGGTAATCTCCATCATCAGCAAAAGCCCTCACTTATATTCATGACCAGTACATGAAAAGAAAATAAAATCCTAATAGTAAAAAAGGATGGATACTCGCTACAAAGGACCTCCTTTTTCAAGAGAGCTCCAAAGAGTAATGGATTAGAGAGAGAGCTCAGTAGTCAAGAACAGTATGTGTCCTTCCAGAGAACCGGGATTCAATTCCTGGCACACGTGTAGCAGCTTACCAGGGAATCTAATATCTTCATACAACACATAGGGTAAGGCAATGCACATACAACTAAATAGTAATGAAAGGCTGTAGATATTTTACTACTGTCACAGCTTTAAATTTCAAACCATGTGTCCATGAGCAAAACAATGCCAAATATCCAACGTAATACCCTTTCAATAATTAAATATTATGAATGGCAATTTATCCTATTGTAAGCATACTTACGTTTGAGGGTTAAACATGTTAGAAAGTTGGAAACATTGTGTTGCAAGTGGTTGAACAGATGCAGCTGCAGCTAAAGCTGAGGCTAAAAAAGAAGAAGAAAAATCAGCTTCCTGAAAAATATGTACTATCCCGTGACAACTAAAACAAAAATGAAGCCTATCTAAATGTGGAGTAGATATTATATAATCGCCTTGTTCAACATAAGACATTTGCTCATTTTATCATTCAACCTTAACAGTTAAGGTAAGCATGACTACACTAAGTCATCATTAGCTTAACTTATAATAGGCAACATAATCTATAAACATTTATTATTTAGAGAATGAGATGGAGAAAACAGTCCAGACACAAGATGCAAAAAATTTTCCTAGAAATTTAAGTAGCTGGTTTTGGAGCTTAGTGCTAGCCTAAGAGACACGAAGCTCTGGGTTTAATCCTTAACATAAAATGGGTCATCTATAATCTTGGCCTGAGGAAGGATAATCAGAAGTTAAAAGCGACCCAAGCCAACATAGCAAGTTCTAGGCTAGACAGGAAAATATGAAATTCTGTTTCTAAGAAAACAAACAAACCCATATTTAAACAGGGCATTGGTTGAGTTCACATTATCTCACCACCTATGAAACAGGCAGGAGGGTCTCTTAGAGATTTCTGGGTCTCTTGGGTTACAAAGCAAATTCTAGGATACGAGAGAGACCCTTTCTCAAACCAAACCAGCCAAACAAATCCTATGACGGATTGAGAACAGATATGTACTCTAAATTAATTAAATTAAAACAAAAACCTTAATACGAAACACTCAGGAAAGAAAAAAATGAAATAGAAGATTTTATTCTTTAATGATATAAAATGGAGTTATTGGAACTCTCTCTTGGTTTTGCCAGATATAATTGTTTTTTAAAAAGAGCAATGCATATATTTTAGATTTATGTATAAAAACAAATTCTCTAAACTCAACCATCTCAAGAGTCCCAAAGTCGCAATATATGTATGTATGTGAGAGTCATTGCCTACATGCAAGGGCTTTAGGTACCTGTTTATCTCAGAAGCAAGAAGGCTGCATGAGATAACCTGATACTTGCTTCATACTGTTGTGACTACCATGTGGATTCTTGATTCCAAACATGAGTCTTAATCTTTCTGATACATCTTTCTTTTCAATGCCTGAACCTTAATATGATTAACTCTTATAAGGTAAGAAAAAAGTATCCAAGGAAAAATGTCATAATAAAGTAACATTTTAAATGCTTTCTCATAGAAAAATAATAAAAAAGAACAACTCATTTATGGTATGACTCACATACGTTTGAATACACTGGACATTACACAGCTGTAGTTAATTGTTAACTGTTGCATGGTTTCTATTTAGAGTTCCTTAGGTTATGGTTTTCTGTTGAGACAAGGTCTTGTGTCCCTCCAGTTTGCATAAAGTTATCAAAGATATAATAGCAGCTGTTATAGAACTCACCGTAATCACATTATCTGACCAAATCCCATTCCAATGTATTAATAATAAACAGCTAAGGATAAAATAATGTATTAAGAAATCGAGATAACTGAAACAAATAATCTAAGGATGTATCAGACAAATTGCACTGAACAATTTACAGCTAATCACGAAATAGCACATGAAAAAATTAATCTGTTTATTTTGTGCTTTATGGTTATGTTTTTTGAGACAGGGTTTCTCTGTGTAGCCCTGGCTGTCCTAGAAGTCACTCACTGAGATCCACCAGGCTCTGTCACCTGAGTTCTGGGACTAAAGGTCTAAAACACCACTATGTAGCTGCAGGGTATCTATTTAAAGAATGCCTGCATAATGATAGGCATGTGACTCCACTCTTTTTAATCCTAGCACTAGAGAAAGCATTATAGCCAATGGGAAAGGATGGAGATGGCTGAAAAAGGAAAAGCCTAGTGTTAAATGGACATGACAGTGGAAGTGAAAGCATTTGATTCCAGAATTCAGAAGGCAGAGACAGACGCAGTGAGGCCAGCCAGTTCAACAGAGGGACACAGATAACCCTTGTCTTGGGTGGAGGATAAGGGTGTTTTTCCTTCTTTAATATATCCTTTAAAGAAAAAAATGATTTTTCTTTAGAGAATTGAGAAACCTTTTCCTAGTATTTCCCACTATGAACAAATATTACCTGGTGCAGCTTAGGAATTAAATGTACAACTGCTTAAGAAAACCAACATAATACATCTAAAAACAAAATGTGCTGGTGGTGCACACCTTTAATCCCAGCACTCAAGAGGCAGAGAAAAGCATATCATTTTGAGCTCCTGAACAGCAAGGGTTGATAAAATGAAACCCTGTTTTGAAAAACAAAACATACAAAACCAATTGTATATGAACAAAAATGGCAGGCTCTAGGAGGAAAAGTCAAGCAGATAGTTTTAGACCAGCCTATTTTACAAACATAGTTCTAGAAGAGGCAGAGCTACACAGTGAAACCCTATCTACTAAAATAAAAAATAAATATATGCACAACTAAAAAGCGTCAAGAAAACACCTAAAGGGAGCTACTGATTAATTATGAGTAATACAGATCAAGGAAATTACAAAAGGATCATTCTGGCTTAAACTAAGCAGCATGCAGAAGCACAAAGAAAAAAAAATTTTAATTTGATGAAACTGTTAATCATTAAAAAAAACAGTAACTACAAATATGGCACTTGCCTAAAGAAATTTAAAATACACTTAATACTTATCTAAAAATAAGATGTTTCTTTCAAGTGGGATCATTATTATAAAACAATAACCACGTTTTATTGGTTCTAATGGTGGCACACTAAGATGCTTTTTTTGTCATGAAGAAGTTTCATAAATAAGACATGAAACCATTGTCTACTTGACATCATTTCAATATGCACATAATTTAAAACAATTTAGAGTCCCAGTCATGGCTTGTTACTACAGAGTAGGATAAACCATCATTATAACAATATAAAACATCTAACCCCATACAATTCTGAATTTAACAGCAGATCCATTTTCCATGTTCTGAGGCTGGTCTGCTAAAATATTGACTTTCTTTTAGGTAACTTAGATAAACCATGAAAGAAATACAAGACTGAGTTATGGATCTTGCTTTTTTTTTTTTAAAGATTTTATTTATTATGTATACAATACAGTGTATTGCCTCCATGTATGATTGCAGGCCAGAGGAGGGCACCAGATCTCATTGTAGATGGTTGTGAGCCACCATGTGGTTGCTGGGAATTGAACTCAGGACCTCTGGAAGAGCAGTCAGCGACCTTAACATCTGAGCCATCTCTCCAGCCCTGGATCTTGCTTTTTTAAGAATCAAGGACTGAGTGTGACAGTCCTCTATCAGAGGTCAAAAAAACCCTAAAGCTCGCCGGCTCAAACATTCAAACAATTCAAATGTAAAAATATCCAGAAATCTTTTTTTAACTTTAAATTCAGTGATAGATTATTCTATCTTACATTAAATGGCAAAATTATATCCAAACAATCATTAACAAATTTTCTCTTTGTACACTTAATTATATTTCAAAGAAAAAAAAGATTAAAAATAACTCACCTTCAGTCTGTTGGGAAAGTCGTGTTTGCAAGTCTATAACAAAAGAGAATTCTACAGCTCAGTGCAGGAACAATGAAGAGCCTCAACTAACAGGGTAAATGTCAGGAAAGTATTAATAAAAGAGGACTTCAACAGCAGGGTTTATTAGAGTAAACTTAGCAAAAACTGGCAGCAAAACCTCCTTCCCCATTCCTCATTGAATAGGCTTTGGGGTCTTTTACTTCTGATCCTAGAAAATGATTCACCTCTCCTATGTACAGTCTTCCCTATCATATGTGTTCCATTTATGATACCACGGCTAGGAATAATGGGAAATGGGGAAAGGGAAGCATACCAGTCAAAAAATATGTTAAAAACCCTGATTGAGAATTCAATTCCAAGTACTTGGAAAATAAAACTTATTTTTACTAGTAGTAATTAGCGTTAAGTATTTCAAAAAGTTTTATTAGAAGTGTAACAACAAACACACATTTAAGAACTATGATCCAGTACACTAATTTTACAATTTTGCATTAACTGAAAAAGACATTATTGTAACAATGTGGAACTTATCTTTTCTAAGAGCTGCTCGGATTCAATCTGTCATTGATTTTTTAGCACAGGCTAACAATTTGATCAGCTACAGTGAAAACTGTTTCAACACAGGAAAGCACATGAAAAAATTATGACATGTACGGAAAGTCTATATGAATTGGGAAAGAGATTAAAGCAGTTAGCTGGTGTTGTCCAAGCCATTAAACCAGCAATAGCAGAGGAGAGACAGGTTGTGGGCTGTTTGAACACAGCGTGATCTACATAAGGAATTTCCTAACAGCCAGGGCTACATCATAGTGAGACCCTGTCTCAAGCAATAAGAAAAACAAGAGATAGAGAATTTATCTCTGCAAAGCAACCATAGCCAATAAAACCTTAAGTTCTTTTTGGAATGTAAAAAGACCAGAATGCATAAAACATGTATTTAAACTACACGTTTAGTGAGTTAAAACAGCCGGGCAATTTGAGCTAAAAATTAGCATATCAATGAGCTCAAGAGATGAAATGTATTTATATCAAGTGAACTCAAAAATATGTGAACCAGTATCAGTTACTTTAAATACAATTGCCTTATTCACACAAAATGGGTAAAATGTATAAATAAGCCGGGCGGTGGTGGCGCACGCCTTTAATCCCAGCACTCAGGAGGCAGAGGCAGGCGGATCTCTGTGAGTTCGAGGCCAGCCTGGTCTACCAAGGGAGTTCCAGGACAGGCTCCAAAGCTACAGAGAAACCCTGTCTCGAAAAACCAAAAAGTATAAATAAGAAATTGATGTTATTAATGAAGTAGGACAGCTCTGAGTTGGTGGATAAAGGTTAAGACTTAATTAAGGCCAACCAGAGATATCCAGTAAAATCTTGTCTCAATAACGATAACCTAAATATAATGCTAACACATAAATGAGAGCCAGGCAGTGCTAACACATGCCTTTAACCCTAGCACTTGGGTGACTAAGGCAGATGTCTGAGTTCGAGTCCAGCCTGATTTACATCACTAATTCCAGGACAGCTAGGAATATTGCACAGAGAAACCAAGTCTCAAAAAAACTAAATTCATAAATAGGAAGGCCTCTATCCTGACTACCTCACTTGGGTCTCTGAAACACATATATGGTGGAAGGATAGAACAAGAACAGATAAATGGGCCTCTAGCCTCCACACATGGGCAGAGGATTAAGTATCCTACCTCAAAATAAGTAAACACAACTAAAACAAAGCGAATCTTCCCTGCCTCCCTACCCCACAAAGTGAATTCTCTTAAAATGTGTATGTGCAATTTTCCCTGGCTTTATCTCTGCGCAACAAGGGTGTTTCGATTGTCCCCAGGGTCAAAAGAATGCTTTATTTACCCAGAAAGAGGACTTATAAATAGCTGTGAGTTGTTAGGTGGATATATGAAATAGAACCCTGGTTCGCCTGTAAGAGCAGCCAATCCTAGCTGGGCGGTGGTGGCGCACACCTTTAATCCCAGCACTTGGGAGGCAGAGGCAGGCGGATCTCTGTGAGTTCGAGATCAGGTTGGTCTATAATATGTCTGTATGTATGAATCTATGTGTGAATATCTGTAGACAACAAAGGAAATGTTTCTGATTTCCCTGGAGAGGGACAATCCCCTTGTGGAGGGACTTAAAAGTACTCTTTGGGAATTAAACTACGATCCATTGAAAGAGTCAGAGTTCTTAAACTGAGAAGCAATTTCAAGCCCCAGCCCTATTATTTTTTGCTTTGTTTAGTCTGATTTTATATTTTTGAGACACAGTGCCTCTGTTAACAGCTTTGGATGTCCTCTAATTTATAGAGCTCTCCCGGGCTCTACCTGAGTGCTGGACTCATAGGTGTATCAACACCAACCCTTATCCTTTTTCTTATAATAGCAATATAAAATGTTTTATATAGCTATGTATCTAAGCAGATTCACTAAGCTAGCACAAAGGAATTATATTCCATAATATTACTAGATTAAAATCTTACACAGCCTTCCTTTCTATAAAACTTCGAAAACAAATTTTCTTTTGTAGTGTTCTGCTTGCAGCACAGGAGAGCACCAGATCTCAAACGGAAAAGCAATCAGTGCCAGTGTCCCTAACCTCTGAGCCATCTCTCCAGCCCCAGATCACCATACTTTTAATTAGATATATCCAAAATCAATTATTCTATGTTCTAGATTTATGACTATGTTAATCTCTTAAAAATATTTATCTAAGCCGGGCGATGGTGGTGCACGCCTTTAATCCCAGCACTCAGGAGGCAGAGGCAGGTGGATCTCTGTGAGTTTGAGACCAGCCTGGTCTACAAAG
>NC_022033.1:22030790-22033603 GCF_000317375.1 Microtus ochrogaster | reverse complement strand
TGCTCTTTAACCTCTGAGCCATCTCTCCAGCCCTAAGCTTCCTTTTAACAATGAATATTTTCTAAAAATTAACAGTAACAATTTGAACTACACTTCAGATGCTTCCATAACCACACAGGGCATTCTGGTTAGTATACAATTTTACTACAGCTACACTTCTTTTGTAACCATTAAGATGGTAGAAGTACTTAATGAATTGAATTCTCAGTTAGTCCTTTGAAATGCAAAAAATTTGGCATAATTTCGAATTAGGTGAAAAATGATTTCAAATTAGAAAAGATTCAATTCCTACCTGCCACAGCACCAAATGCCAAAGAGCCACTCATTTGTAATGCTTGCTGTGCTGCTGGTGGAATCTGCAAACCTGTACCTGTAAAAGAATGAATCAAGTTCTTACCAAGGTTACAGTGGAGAAACCCAATTTGAGGAATTTACACTACATGCTCGACTCAGAGGCATAAGCAAAATGGTTCTACTTTGTAAAACCAGTAACACTATTGAGAACTTACCCTCTGCAAGTCTAGCCATTAATTGGAGACGACCAGTTGTTCCCAAATCAATTCCAGTCCTTTCAAGTTCATCACTGTCCAAAAATGAACTAGCACTAGAAGCATCAGTTCGTTCAGTAACGTGACCAACTTTCATTGGTCTCCCAGCTAGTTCAAATCCATTAAGCTGTTCCAAAGCTTTTTTGGCACATTCTGAATCAGAAAACTAGAATAAACGACAGGAAATTTACAACTGATTAATTTGCAATATATCACTACAGACAAAACAGTACCTTCAAGTGCACTGGCATACAGTGTGAATGTATGTCTGTGTGAGGGTGACCTCTGATAAAGATGTTAATACATTGTTTACATTTTAAGGTGATTGTCTCCCTTACTGCAGTTATGTAATGTTTGCTTAATATTCTGAAATGAAGTCTTTATCTGTAAGTTATATAGGTATTAAGGATTATAGGTCAATAGCCATTCATGTTTGTTTTACTTTTAGTCAGACTAATTAGGGTTCTTAGATACGTAAGATTCTATTCTGCATACATAGTTAATAGAGTTAAAGATAGTTGCAAGCTGCAGTGTGAGTGCTGGGAATTAACAAGTGTTCTCTGGAAGAACAGTCAGAGATCTTAACCGCTGAGCCACCTCTCCAGTCTTAAGTAGTAACTTCATAAATATATTTTTGCCTGTTTTTTGAGACAGGGTTTCTGTGTAACATTATTCTAGAACTCACTTTGTAGATGCGGCGGACCTCAATCTCACTGAGACTGCTTGCCTCTGCCTCCCAAGTCCGGGGATTAAAGGCGTGTGCTACCATCACCTGGCTAACTTCATGAATTTAATATAAAACAATGAAAAAATTCAAGTATTTAAAAATAGTGCAAAAGAATTTGGAAATTAAAATGAAAGGTAACTAGAAATAAAGTGTATTTGTAAGGCTGTTTTAACATTTAGGCAATGTGTTGCTAAATATGTATCATAGGCCTAGAACTCACTATGTTTATCAAGCTGGCCTTCAAATCCTTGAGACATCCCCCCCACCAGCCTCCCAATGGATGGTAATGAAGGTGTGTACCAGCATATCAAGAAATCTGAATCTAAAGGCACCTAGAAACTTAACATTAGTCCACCTAGTAAATGGACAAAGATGTTTTTTCCTTCACACCTGCCCTTTAGTCTCCAGATTAATTTTCAATGTCCTGTACCCTGCCTCTTCTAAACGGATTTAAAACAGGTTTTTTTCTTTCCATCTCATGATTTTAAAGGCCTCAAGGAGTATTCCAAGGCCTTTTCCTACTAAGAAATGCGGTAAGGGGCTGGAGATGTGGCTCAGGGGTTAAGAGTTAAGAATGCTGGCTACTCTTCCAAAAAGACCTGAGTCTAGTTCCTTGCATCCCCACTGAGTTGCTTTAAACCACCATAAATTCCAACTCTAGGCTGGTCAGCCGTGGAACATGCCTTTAATCCCAGCACATGGGAGGCAGAGGCAGGAGATCTTAGTGAATTTGATGGCAGCCTGGTCTACAGAGCAAGTTCCATGATAGTCTCAAAAGCTATAGAAAAACCCTGTTATCAAATCCCCACCTCCAAAAATAATTCCCACTACAGGTGATTTTATACCCTTTGGCCTCCCCAAGCACACAAATGGCATACACTCACAAAAATGAGGAAAAAAATATTGCCAGGAATCATGGGACATGTTTTTAACTCTAGCACCTGGGAAATAGAGTCTATTTCCACTATGAGGGAACCAAGTGGAATGGAATATTGCCTGAGGGGAAAAAAAATGTGGTGGCACATGCCTTTAAAATGCTAATTCTTTCCAGGCTAAATCATGTGTATGACTTTAAACCCAGACTGATATACAGGGAGTTCTAAGGTTACACATCGAAACGAAAAAAAAAATATATATATAAAAAGAAAATAATAAAAAGTGAGTTAATAGACTAGGTTAAGAACTTGTCTCTAAAGACAAGAAAAATCATTTTTAATACAACAAACAGGCCAGGAAACCTTTAATCTCATCATACTGGAGGCAGTGGAAGGTGGATCTCTCTGAGTTAGAGCCAGTCTGGTCTATAAAGAGAATTCCAGGGCTGCCTACATAGCTACTGAGAAACCAAAAACAATCAAAACAATAAAGTACATAGACCAAATTATTTTACAACATTAATGTTACGGGAAACAAAGGAAAATAATTTACTTAAATTGCATATATTTTTCAGTCTTTCACGTGATTTAATTTCTCCCTTCAACCATATTTTGTTTTAACTGGTGAGTCTATAAACACAGACAGAACTAGGCTTATTAAGC
>NC_022033.1:22029472-22030619 GCF_000317375.1 Microtus ochrogaster | reverse complement strand
AACTAGGCTTATTAAGCCCACTTATAACCAATGTCAATACCACACCGTAAATTTCTCCCACCACAGTCACATTTTGCCTGGCTGTATCTTCATTATATTCACATGAAGTAGTAACCACTACTTCACTGAATCACAAATCCAATCATTACTTTCTCCATGGCTTCCATAGTTTTGCCATGTTTTAGCTTTGCTATCACATTTAATTCCCTGAGACTTGTCTGAAGTGTCACGCCCACAAAATCCACCTCCTTCTTTCTTCAGCAGTATTACCATTGAACTAATTCACATTAATGCATATAACTCGAATAGAATAGTTATACACAATACATATAAAAACAAAATATTTATAAAATATACCATACCATGAATAGTCATATCATTTAACCTTATGACAACGAATTAAAAAGCTATATACAATATAAACTATGCATAATATACTAACTATATTTAATTATACATATGGTTATTACAAGAAAGGGTTTTTCTGTATAGTCCACTTTCCTAGTAGTCACTCTTTAAATCAGGACAGCCAGGAACTTATTCTGTCTCCTGAATACCTGTGCCTCCAAAAACCAAGGGGGACAGGGGGGACGGGTGGAGGGTGGGGGAGGCATGGATGATGTAGTACCTTATATCTAAATTCTAGGACTTAAAAGCTAACGTAGTGAGAAAAACCATTAACTTGGTCAAGTTAAAATTTTCACGGATCTTCATTTTAACCAATAAGCATGTGCATAAGGAACCTGACATGGTAGTGTGTGTGCTTTTAATTTATGAGACAGAGCTCAGTTATTTTGAGGCCAGCCTGGACTAGAAGCCAGGGTTGCGAGGCACCAGATCTCAAAAATAAATACTCAAGTTATATTGTGTATCTGACACCACTAGAGTTTATGGTCACCAGCACTTACATGCATAGATCAAAACAAACATAATACAATCAGAATCAATATACAAATAAAGAAATGCAGATATTTCTACAAATAAAATCACTTGAAAATACAAATTATTCTTTTATATTTACAACAACCCCTACCTCATATACACAGCAAATATTGTAAGACAAATACTTACTGTAGCCGGGCAGTGGTGGCGCACGCCTTTAATCCCAGCACTCGGGAGGCAGAGGCAGGCGGATCTCTGTGAGTTC
>NC_022033.1:22028596-22029308 GCF_000317375.1 Microtus ochrogaster | reverse complement strand
AATCCATATCCCTTCGATCGACCCGTTTCACTATCCATCATGAGTTGAATACTTTCAATCTAAAATTTAAAGCATAAATTAGGCAAAAATGTTAAGATATAGTTTTTAAAATCTAGAATATACAGTATGCTTATCCCCAGATCCCAAAGTAATGAAGATATTACAAGTGTTCTATACAAATAAATTTCATTTTTTTAATTGATATTTATTGAGCTCTACATATTTCTCTGCTTCCCTCAATGCCTCTCCCCTCCCTACACGCTCCCAATTTACTCAGGAGATATCGTCTTTTCCTACTTTCTGCTTCTCATGTAGATTAGATGTATGTAAAATAAAATTTTGTCAAGAACTAAAATTTTTCAGAATTAGAACACTTTGGTAGGGAAATACTATCTGGAGAGTGAGGGAAAGAAAAAAGTACTAAAATTTACCCTTCCAAAAGGCTCAAAGATCCCCCGAAGCATATCTTCAGTTATGTTAAAGTGTAATGATCCCACATAAAGCCTCATAGGTCCAGCACTTCCCTTTTGTAAATTGTTAGCCATTGCAGCAGCTCGATTTTTTTCTGCCTGTAAATAAATGAAACCCATGTCAAACAATAATATAAAGCAGGCACTGTCAATGAGAGAGGAAAAAGATTAAAAAGTTAAAATCTATGAATAAGAAAAACTGAACTCAGCCGGGCGGTGGTGGCGCACGCCTTTAATCCCAG
>NC_022033.1:22024228-22028376 GCF_000317375.1 Microtus ochrogaster | reverse complement strand
AAAAAAAAAAAAAAAAAAAAAAAAAAAGAATGATGACAATTCTCCTGCCTAACCCTTGTATGTGCTACGCTACAACACCCAGCTCAATGACCAACCTATACATTAAGAAGTTACCTGTGATGCCTGTACTATAATGGGCACTCCTAAAACACGTTGACCAGTTAATCCAATTGCTAGAGGCACTGAGCTAACATCAACAAATTCCACATAGGCAATTCCTTTGGAACGTCTTGAATTTCTATCAGAAATCATCCTCACATCTCGAACCTAAAGAGAAAAGAAGTACAATAATTATTTTTTATTAAAAAAAACCCACGTAATTATTTCAACACATAAAAGACAGAAACACTGTCTCAATTTATGTCCCTTGGGCTTAAACTTGTTTTGCAGACCTAGCTGGCCTTAAATTCGCAAAACTCTGCATACTTGTCTTCAGAGTGCAAAGATTAAATTTTAGTACCGAAGACAGGATTGACAAGTATCTTTAAATAGAACACTAAGGAAACCAATAGGATTTCACTATTTACTCCCATCTCATGTTAAAACTTACAGCCTTTTTACCTCAATAATAGGGTTACATTATCAAAGACTTGCTCCTAAAATAATTAGTGAATAGTTTATTACGTTATCTTTGGGGCACAGGGTAAAAGTGTGTAAGTTACAGGACAACTTTAGCCACCTTATTCTGTTTTCACCATGAACTACAGCTACAGGATGGACTCAGTGTCATCAGGCTGCTGTTAATTGCTCCAACTCAAAAGGATTAAGGACGAACCTGGTGTTTTGATAGATTTTCCTGAAACTCTAAAGCTCAAACACACTCCTAACTTTAACTCAATAGTAGCCAGGGTTATAGTAATTATATAAGACATTGAATTACGTAATACAATCACACCCAGAAAACCCCTAGTATTTTCATTTTTACATATGAAATTTTCATCATAATCTATTCAATATACTCATAGCTTAAATTCCAAAGTAGAACAATATATAAGGAACCTGAAGTGTTCTGAGAATGGCATGAAGCAACACAGTAGGTAATTAGAATTGGCTTACAAAACCATATGTCCAGATACCCAGACACTTTCCTAAGTCTTCCAAACTTAAGTGGCTTCACAGTATTATTATAACAATCCCTTTCACATTTATTTTAAGTACAAAATTACCTATTGCGGTTTTCCTTGGCTACATTCCAAAATGTGTAGGTAAGCTCCTACTGCTAATGACACAACACAATGTATGGAAATAGAACTTGGAGGAATTCAGCTGGAACTGACCTGGAAGCCTCGTCCCTGAGGACTAGCTCTCATAGTACTGGAAGATGTTTATACAAACTGCCAAGGGAGAAAAGCAATCAATAGTCCTAACCTGCTGTGATACCTACAAAACACAATGATGATCAACAAAAGATTTCCCAAAAGGTGCAATGTGGAACTTTATATTGATGATTACCAGCTACCAACAGTCTAATTGACCTCACAGCTGACTCATTAGGAAAGAATTCATTGGTGTACTGTAAAGCTACTCAACTGTCTTAAGTCTTTTGAGGTCAAAGATGTAAAAAAATAACCTAATATTGGTAGGATGTCAAACCAAACCATACATATTTATCCTTAATTGTAACAGTAGAGGTTGCTATACCTCACCTTTCATTAAAGTTTTTGGCATGAAATGAAGACCATTTCAAGAAGCACCACTAAGCCGGGCGATGGTGGCGCACGCCTTTAATCCCAGCACTTGGGAGGCAGAGGCAGGCGGATCTCTGTGAGTTCGAGACCAGTCTGGTCTACAGAGCTAGTTCCAGGACAGGCTCCAAAGCCACAGAGAAACCCTGTCTCGAAAAACAAAAACAAAAACAAAAAAAAAACAACAACAACAAAAAAAAAGTACCACTAAATCAAGAGGGAGCTAAGGCCCAAATGATACATCTACAACACACACAAGGTTCAGGGACCATTATCGGAGACGTCTAATAAAGATTTTTAGGAGCTAGATGACCAGAACAATCTCTGAGGTATTTTTTTCTATATTTTGACAGGGAGGCTGCATTCAGGAAATGTCAATACAGCAGCCTAAACAAGACAGCACATGGCAGAGAAGGAGGACAATCAGTCTTCTTCAAATGAAGACCTAATTGGTTATCCAGCACTAAGTGGTCAGCCCTAAAATTATACATATGCAAAGACCACTAAAGGACATCAGGAGATTGATTATATTTATGTATTTTAAAAGACAGTAACAAAACAAAAAATTAAATAATTTGTGACATTCTGCCAAACACATACACACATGCACACTTTTTTTTTTTTTGAGATAGGATTTCCCTCTGTAGCCCTACCTATCCTGAAACTCACTCTATATATCAAGCTGGCCATGGGACTCAGTCACCTGCCTTTAGCTCCTGCGTGCAAAGATTAAAGAATGAGCCAACAGTGCCTATGAAACCACAGTTTTCCTTGAATTCTCCTTACACAATGGTATTTAAGGTGTATGTCACAATGCTTAAACATAATGCTGGAAATGGTTAAACCCCTGACTTCTACCAGCTTGCAGTCTGTAAATGGTGAGTTACCTTTCCTACTGTAGAGAAAAACTCTTCCAAATCCCTTGGTCGAATTCTTGCTGCCAGCTGCATGCAGAAAACTGTCCTTGCATCCCTCTCCTCAGGAGTTAGATTATCAATAGGTTCCCTAAGAAAAGAATACAGAATTAATGCTGAAGTTAGTTGAAGAAAGGATCACATTTATCACAGTTACCCTCAAACTATTTTTCAGGAAAGAGTTTCTGTGCAACCCTAGATATCCTGGAACTCAAAGAGATCCCACATGCACCACCACTGCCAGATTCAAACTCCTGTCTTAACCAAAGATTTCTTTCAACTTTTTTTTTTTTCTGAGATAGGGTTTCTTTGTGTAGACCTACCTATTCTAGAACTCACTCTGCAGAACAGGTTGGACTCCAACTCAGAGATCTAACTGCCTGTTTCCCAAGTGCTGAGATTAAAAGGCACACGCCACTACCACTGACAGTTCTAATTTTTTTTTTAAAAAAAATATTTAATTTTACCTGTCTTTACCCTTCAATGGTGTGCTCTAAGTGTATACAATTAGACTAAATTCATGCCAATGGAGATTAGATTCCTCAAGCCTTAATTGAAAATAATTGTAAGCTAGCAAATAAGTGCCAGAAACTGAACTCTCTAAGAACAATTAATTTCTTTCTTTTATCAGTTAAGTAATCTTTCTATGCCATTATCTTGAAACATCTCAACTTGTTTGTTTCAACCTCTCAGGTTGCAGCATTATAGACTTGCATCAAACACTCATGTTAATGCAGTGAATTAAAACTTTAATGCCTGTTAGGCATGCAATCGTTTTTAAAATTTATGCTCTCCAGGAGATAGTGCCACACACTTCACATGAAACTAAAATATGTCCTGGGTTCTAAAGTAATTTTTAATGTAAACTTTTAGTAAAATTGTAAAAAAGGAGGTTGTCCTGTACTGCCAAGCCTTTAATTTCAGCACTTGAGAGCGAGAGACAGCCAAAAATCTAAGTTCAAGGACAATTTATTCTATATAGCAAGTTGCAGGGCAGCCTGAGCTACACAGAAGACCTGTCTAAAAAAAAAAATGAAAGGAAAGAAAGGGGCTGGTGAGATGGCTCAGCATTTAAGGATATTTGCTCACCTGCTTTGGTAGTTCACAACTCACTTCCACATTATAACCTCGTAACTACCAATCACATAGTTCACATAGCACATACATGCAGGAAAACAAACTAACTTCTAAATATTAAAGAATAAATTTTTCATTACTTGTAACTGTTTCCAACTAGTTTTAATACACTCTATATGTAGACAAATGTCCACAAAATTTCAAAATATCTTTTTCCAATTGACCAAATAATCCCTTCTTGTAACTGTATGCATAATACTAGAATATCAAAGAATTTTTCTTAAATTATTAAAGTGGTCATCTCTCCACATTAAACAGCTGATCAAACATCTGAACAAATGACAGATCTATGCCAGAAATCCTTTAACCCCAGCAGTCCAGTATGCAGAGGGAGGTGTATCTGAGCTCCAGGCCAGCCTGGTCTACAAAGCAAGTTTCAGAAGAGCCAGTGATATATACAGAAACTCTTTGT
>NC_022033.1:22022549-22024032 GCF_000317375.1 Microtus ochrogaster | reverse complement strand
AAAAAAAAAAAAAAAACCTAAAAAGGAAATTACCTAAACAAAAAGAAATGAGACTTAACATATTCATTTGACAAAAAACTAAAAATAAAGCACTTTTGAATTTAACAGATATGAAGAAAAATAGTCAAATAAGGGAATAGTAAAATAAAACAAATATAACTTTCATTATCTTACTCATTTGTTTTTTTTTTTCTCCTGATTTTCACGACAGGGTTTCTCTTTGTAAGCTTTGATGACTGTCTTGGAACTCGCTCTATATACCAGGCTAGCCTTAAACTCTGACTCCCAAGTGCTGTAATTAAAGGCATGTATGTATCACTACAACATGGAGCAGGTTTTGTTTTATTTTTCTTTATTGGTTTTCTTTTTTGACAGGGTTTCACTGTACAAACCTTCCTGACTAGTACCTTTGTCAAACAGCATAGGATTGAACATATTCCTCAACCTTGGAAATTCTATGATTAAAGGTGCTAAAGAACTTTTTTCCTAGAACTCATTCTGTAGACATTTAAAATATACTGCTTCACAGAAAAGTCTGTCAGATATGCTAGGCCTGTAAGCTGAAGATGGATGGATGTCCCAACATTGCTTTTGCCATATCTCACACTTTTTGGGAGTCACACGCTAGCACTTCCTGCTTACTCAGGTAATATTATTTCCTTCTCAGGTCTCTGATAGAGTTGAAGACTTTATACTTTTCCTTATAGATTCAAGAAATTCAATGAAAAGATGTAAATATATAAGGCTTAGAAACATTAAAAGACAGTTTTGGTAATTGAAGTTAGAATAGAAAGAGAGAGGTAGTGTAGAGCCACATGGGAGTTCACAACTGTCTGTAACTCCAGTTTCATGGGACCTGATACCCATAGCAAAAAATAAATAAATGTAAGTGAATTAGGTATAACCTTTTAGAGTAGTTTTTCTGAATTAGTCATTTACTAATGGACTAGACATTGCTGATTTATTTATTGTACAGTTGTTATACTTATGGTATATTTTCTCTATAATTAGTTATAAACTATTTTTTATTTTAGACAAGAAAGTGGAAATGTGATATTTTGTGCTCTAACAGCTTGCCTCAAGAGGCAGGATCTCTATGAATTTGAGGACAGACTGGCATACACAGAAAAATCCTACCTTGAAAAACAAAACAAAATCAGAATTCTAAAAGGCTATTAGACTAAAGAGCTAACTCTCTTGTCCTAATTTTGTTGCCCAGCATCATGTTGGATGGCTCATACCACCTATAACTTCAGTTTTAAGACCTTGATTCTGAAACCTTACCTCGAGACAGCCATATTCACACACAAATAAACAATTTAAAAATATATTTTAAGCCGGGCGGTGGTGGCGCATGCCTTTAATCCCAGCACTTGGGAGGCAGAGGCAGGCAGATCTTTGTGAGTTTGAGACGAGCCTGGACTACAAGAGCTAGTTCCAGGACATGCTCCAAAAACCACAGAGAAACCCTGTCTCGAAAAAA
>NC_022033.1:22006820-22021579 GCF_000317375.1 Microtus ochrogaster | reverse complement strand
AAAAAAAAAAAAAAAAGGAGATTGCTCAAAGGTTAAAAGGACTGGCTACTCTTGCTGAAAACTACGATTTTTCTTGCAGAAAAATCTAATCCCTTCAAAGTTATCAGGCACGATATGCTTTACATACACGCCTGTAAACACTCAAATACATGAAATAAAAGCTTTCTTAAATAACAAAATAAGTTGGGCATGGTGTCACACACCTTCATTCCAGCAACAAAAGTAGCAGTGGCAAGTAGATCTCTTGTGAGTAAGAGGCCTAATATACATAGGAAGTTCCAAGAATGCAAGGGCTCCAAAGGAATATCTTCCCTTAAAAAAAAAAAATATCACTTGTCTACAGCCTGGTCTACAAGAGCTAGTTCCAGCCGGGCGTTGGTGGCGCACGCCTTTAATCCCAGCACTCGGGAGGCAGAGGCAGGCGGATCTCTGTGAGTTCGAGACCAGTCTGGTCTACAGAGAAATATCCTAGGAGGTGAGGAACTTGTACAGTAAAAAAAAAAAAAAAAAAAAAAAAAAAAATGAAGCTGACTTAAAATGTTCAGTATAGGGCTGGAGAGATGGCTCAGTGGTTAAGAACACTGCCTCCTCTTCCAAAGATCCTGAGTTCAATTCCAGCAACCACATGGTGGCTCACAACCATCTGTAATGAGATCTGGTGCCCTCTTCTGGCCTGCAGGCAGAGTACTGAAAATACTGTATACATAGTAAATAAGACAGGGTTTCTCTGTAGATTTGGAGCCTGTCCTGGAACTAGCTCTTGTTGCTAGTTTCGAAACAGGTTGGTTTTGAACTCACAGAGATCTGCCTGCCTTTGCCTCCCCAGTGCTGACATTAAAGGCGTGCGCCATCACCGCCCAGTCAGAGAAACTGTCTTAAACACATACATATATAAATACACAATAATGAAACCAGTGCAATAGTTCATAATCATTGTTTTTAAGGTACCAATACTGCAAAAGGAAGTAATACTTAAGATCAAACTCATCAAGTATGTTTAAAAAGTAGGGTTTCTGGCCGGGCCGTGGTGGCACACGCCTTTAATCCCAGCACTCGGGAGGCAGAGGGAGGCGGATCTCAGTGAGTTCGAGACCAGCCTGGTCTACAAGAGCTAGTTCCAGGACAGGCTCCAAAGCCACAGAGAAACCCTGTCTCGAAAAAAAAAAATAAAAAAATAAAAGTAGGGTTTCTGGTTGTTTACAAAACATTATAACAAATTTAAAGGGAGAAAAAAGCCAATAGTTACCTTACAGGGCTCTTGTCTTTCCTGAATGGACTTTTGCTTCGGGAACGCCTTCTGCTGCAAGATTAAAAAGTTTCACAAGTTACCCTAACAGTAATATCTCATTAGTTCCTTAAAAAACAATATAAGCAATTCAGAAGTATGTTTAAAAACCTTAATTTGATGCTATGAGGCAACCCAATCTTTCCTCGGATGGCACTGTTAAATTTTGGTCCGGAGCTAAAAAGAAAACACAAAATTACACTAGTTACAGGTTTAGGGTCTTGCTATGATCAAGTTTATGGGCTCTGCAGCAAGTCTAACAATGATTAGGCAGCTTCTTTTCTACCTCAATTATAAAGAGGAAACAATTAGAAAAATCTGTAACTTTATCTCAGACCTCTAGCCCTTTTATATATTTATCTATCCTGGACCAGTTAGAGGTGCCAAGAACATAAGATACAGCCTCAAAAATTTTTCATTCTAAAAAAATTCATCACATCTACTTTTAGTTTTTCACCCATATAATCATGAATACAAGATTGAGTCTTTTAAAATATAGAAATAGAGTAAAGAATGCCTCTGAACTCTCATTGCAGCATCAGTTTACTATGCAGTTCTTTATCAAAAAAATACACATTATATAGGGAAGAATGACTTAAACACTTGCTCCTCCTGGCTCAGTCTGGTAGTGATCAGATTAGTGTTGAATTACTGAGCCATTGCAGCCATCTAAAGAATTTTTTTGTTTTGTTTTTTGAGATAGGGTTTCTGTGTTAACAGTCCTGGCTTGCCTGGACCTCGTTCTTTAGACCTGGTTGGCCTAAACTCACTGAGGTCTGCCTATCTCTTCCTCCAAATGCCGGGATTAAAGGCATGTGTGCCACCACCACCCAGCTCATGTAATAATTCTTAAAGAGAATATCAGCACATTTAATGTACTATGTTTTATTGTAGACAATATTTATGATATATTCTTATTTTTATTTAATTTTTGTTTTCCTGCAGCTCATTCTATACACTAGGCTGACCTCAAAGTTTTAATAGAAATTTAAAGCTAATTCACTCATTAGAAAATTGGGAATTTTATTTATTCAAAGACAACTAACACCCCCTTAAGCTGATCCTAATATTGTAAAACATTGTAATAAGAGGATTTCATAGTAACTCATTCAAATTACAAATGTTTTTTGTACCTTTATAAAGGTAAAGATTACTCAAGGTTTTATAAGGTAGGTACATGTTAATTAGTATGCAATAATAGTCCTCAAAGGACCATCATAGAGGTTGGGCAAAATAAAGTAATCAGAGGGCCTGTCATTAATACTTAGATAGTTTTAATAGAAACTTTGTCAACCTGTAACTAAGCAGTTTCATGTAAAATTGATTTGACCCTTCTAAACTTAAAAAAATAATTTTTAAAAAATAGGGTACATACTTGGCTTGGAATTCACATCAATATGGACTGGGACTTGGCTGTGAGCTGCCTCCTCTGACTCACTAAGCACTAATAGTAAGATACTTACTGGAATGATTAATGATCATTTAATTATATAAATTTAATTTAATTAATATGTATAAAATATTCTGTCTGTATGTCTGCAGGCCAGAAGAGAGCACCAGACCTCCTTACAGGTGATTGTGAGCCACCATGTGGTTCCCGAGAATTGAACTCAGAACCTTTGGAAGAACAAGCAATGCTCTTAAACACTGAGCCATCTCTCCAGCCCCCTATAATTTTTTTTTTTATTATTTCATGTTCATTGGTGTTCTGTCTGGTAGTATGTCCTTGTGAGTGTGTCTGATCTTGGAGTTACAGAGCTATGTGCTGCCATATGATACTGGGAATTGAACCCCAGTTTCCTGGAAGAATCGTCAACCATCTCTCCAGCCCCATAAAAAGTATAATTTCTTTCTTCTACTACAATTAATACAAACAAGTATTGTGGATTTGGGGGTATCACTACAAACCCTTGGCTGGCCTAGAATTGGTTGTCCTTGAATTCAAAAAATCTGCTTCTGCCCATCCAGACTACTAGGTTTCTGCCTTAGGTATAAATAAAATAGTCCAGTTATAGATTCAACAGTTCAACTGGAACCCAACACAAGAAAAGTTTAAATAGAACAGGGTGTCAGGCACAGACATGCACAGGCACAGACCACACCCACCCACCCATCCTCTACAACAGTATTCTGATTTTTAAAGGTAGCTGAATCCATTTAGTTCATCCTAGTAAGACAATTAACAATCTTACTTAAAGGATGTGGAGTAAATCATGAGAAAATAACAGTAATATTTTTGATATATTATCCAGAATTAAAATAATACTGTGGCTCCATTATCATCATGTAAAGTCTAACACTACGGCTCCATTACCATCATGTAATGTCTATAAAATAACTAGGAGGAACCTAGATGGGAAACATCCACAGAAACACATACTATATTCGTAAATGAAAGAGTAAGAACCTAAACTACTCAAAGATCTTAAAAGTTAATGCCAGTATCTCACAAAACCCAGTATTTTGAATATGTTGTTGACAATTATCATGATTAGTATATGTCCAAGTTTATTAGTTAACTTAGGGAGTGACTGATTTAGTCGACTGTCTTTGAGTTAAATGCATAACTACTTAAATTTTAAAAATTAAATGTATTGGTTAAGGGCAATACTGGCAATACTGCTTTCACAGAGGTCCTGAGTTCATTTCCTAGCCATCAGGAAGCTCACAAATAACTCTAACTATAGCTCCAGAGGTTGGGTAGTTCAATGCTTGTGGCCTACAGTGACACTTAAACTCACTTGCATTTGGCAACTCATACAAGCATAAATACTGTAAAAGTAGTTTACAAAGGTTTGCTTAGAGAAGAGTTTAGGACTTAGGTAACCATTAAGTAAAGACTGTAATTGTTTCAAATACTTGTTTATAAACACAATTTTCCACCAAAATATGTGAATTTCTTATGTGCATTGTTGCTTTGCCTGCCAGTTACCTTGTTATTTATGGTCTTTGTTATTTTTTCTTCCACAGCCCTGCGAAGCTGAGGGTCGAACCCAGGGCCTTGTGCTTAATGCTCTACCACTGAGCTAAATGCCTGCGTGTGTGTCTATGTAAGGGTGTCACAAGCCCTAGAACTGGAGTTGTAAGCGGCCATGTGCCTGCATGCTGAGAATTCAAACTGGGTCCTCTGGAAGAGCAATCAGTGCTCTTAAAATAGTGAGTCATCTCTTTTTGTCCCAGGTGAATTTTTAAGTCATAACGAAATTATCTTAAATTTCCTTAAATAAGGCATGCAAATTTCTGTAACAATCTACAAAGCTTAAATACAAATAATAAAGAGTAATAAGCCTAAAAATTGAGAATACATATTGATGAAGGATTTCAGTTTCCCAGTCACAAACAATATTCTTCATAAACTATACTTAGATACGTATTTTGTGTTCTAACAGCTTACACACTTTAGGTTTTTCTCTACCAAGCACTCAAATGCTTTCTTTTAATTTGGACTGGCAAGCAAATTATTGCTACTTGGTCAGAAAGAGTTGGTAAGTTTGTAAATCAGTACCCATACTGTATTTTCTCCTTACTAAGCTTCAATGTCAATATCCTTCATTTTAAATGTTATTGAAAAACAGAATCTTACAATTCATATTCCCCCAGTTAACTTGCTATCTAACCAGAGGTAACAAAAGTCCTAATTAAAGTTACATACTAGGGACTTCTGTAGCGGCCTCGGAATCTTCTATCTCGACTTCGTGAGCGGCTTCGTCTCCTTTCTTTGCTTCTACTTCGCTTTCGTTCCCGGCTTTTGCTCTTTTTCCTTTCTCTATCTCTACTTCGCTTCCGTTCCTTACTTTTGCTTCTCTTTCGCTCATGACTACGACTTCGGCTCTTGCTTTTTTTTCTCCTGAGGGGGGGAAAATATCATTATCACGCTGATTTAAACATTAACTAATATATACTTCCTTTTATGGTCAAAATGTTTATCCTTTTGTAAATGTATTTTTACCACACTGTACAATGGCACAAAAATCATACTTTAGGAAAAACAATTCCTAGGTAGGGACATAAGACCCCATCCTTTGCTTCATGTTAAATGAAGACAGCCAAAGAATTGAGAAACAGGTTTAAGAGGAAGAATTTGCAATCATCTCCTGAGGCAGCTACAGCTTGAAACAAGAGACAGGACTTGCTGGTAAGTAGACAACCAAGGCTGAGCATCAGAAAATGATTTATCTGCCATTCCCATAACAGACCACCAAGCATAATTGTAATCTATAAGTTTGTTTGTTTTTCAAGACAGGGTTTCTCTGTGGTTTTGGAGCCTGTCCTGGAATAGCTCTTGTAGACCAGGCTGGTCTCGAACTCACAGAGATCCACCTGCCTCTGCCTCCCGAGTGCTGGGATTAAAGGCGTGCGCCACCACTGCCCGGCTGTAATCTATAAGTTATAGTAATAAGTTACATTATGTTCACATTAAAGAAATAGTAATTGTCACGTAAAATTTTCCATACAACAATTTAGTTCAAGTCAACTGACACAATGTACACATAAGCATATTTTGAACTTCCAAAACATATACATAGCATTTTACTTTTCATGGACAAAACTACAATCATAAAGGATACTAAGAATGCAATAAAATTCACTTTTAGAACCCCAGAGTATTGTGACCATAGAAGTTTTCTACTTAAAGCTATAATGAAAATGGAAAATGCCCTTTTAAGCTAGTTTATACAAGCCTGTGGGACAAAATTAAAATAACTTGACCTTCCTTGGAAACTAAAAAAGTCTATTAGTTATCTTTCCACTCATTTCTGTTCCTCATAGTACTTCACCCACTGGTTTAATAATTAAACCTTGAAATCTGTATCTCTGTCATCACCCAAATTAGAGGTGCCTTCAGATATTTCAATGTAAATGAAAGACATTTTGAAATAAATTTATTCCACCAAAATATCCATTTTGACAACTCTACATCATTAGGAAAATTAATTAGCTATTGAATCTGTATCAAAGCAAAGTTAGCAGAACAACTGAGGTGTGCCTCAGAGAACCTGTAAGCAGGTCATCTTAGAGTGCATTGAAAATAGAAAATGAAGACACCCACCTTCTGGAATCTTGAAACCCACACTCCAATCACAAGGAGATGTAGAGCTTTCCAAGGAGGCAGAAACTTTGTCTAAAATTTCAAGATAATCCACCTGACTGTCAGAAATATGCTAGGTAGCACATGACAGAAAATTAGGCTACACTCATTATTTATATAGAAGTCAAACCAACTCCAATGCTCAGAAGGGCAACAATTAACATTCCAACTTTGATGTTTCAATTCTGATACTATTTCTTAAGAGTAGAGAATTCTGGAATGGCTAAAACCTAAGTCCTACCTATAAATTAGGGGACAAGGTAAAAACTCAATTCCCCTGAAAAAAGAAAGGACAGTAAGTTTTTGCTCTGCTCAAAGACAGCCCACAGCAGAGTCAATCTGCCTATTTACCTCTCATATGCCCCCAATCTTATTCTGTCAAAGGAGCTTAAAATATAAATACATAAATCAGAGAGCTAATTTTAACTCAATGTCTTCCTAATCCCCAACTACATCTGAAGGCAACCCCAGATAGGTAAATAGACAACATACTAAGATAGAAGAAAATACCATCTTCCATATAAAAGCCCAGACAAAAGACTAGTGTTGTAAGAAACCAAGATACTTCTATCTATAGAACATCTATCAACTAAAGAAATAAATACATAAATCAGAGAGCTAATTTTAACTCAATGTCTTCCTAATCCCCAACTACATCTGAAGGCAACCCCAGATAGGTAAATAGACAACATACTAAGATAGTAGAAAATACCATCTTCCATATAAAAGCCCAGACAAAAGACTAGTGTTGTAAGAAACCAAGATACTTCTATCTATAGAACATTTATCAACTAAAGAAATGGTTATAAAAATCCATCCTAATAGTCAAATCCTGTTACAACTTAAATGAGACTTTCCCAAGTATTTAGTGGCAGTGGAAATTGTACTGAACATCATTGAAGTAAATGGTCCACTGGGCCTTTGGACTTTTTGGTTATATGGCCTCTGCTGTAAAGGTGTTTTGCTATAACTGGATTTGACCTCTTCCATGTAAGAAGATCTAAATTTTAAATGCAAAGTATTCTGGAAAATAAGAAAAAAAATAGAAAAGTCATTTATTCCAAAATTTGATAATCCATACCACAGTAGCCAATATATTAACTGTGCCATTTTACTGTTATCCTTTTCTAAATGATTCTTTAAAGATGTTAACAAAATAAAGTTTGATTTGAGACTGCAAAACTGGTTACAGCAAAAAATACTTCTATGAGGAGCAACCTCAAGTACCTAAAGAGTTTAGTGGAGGCCTTGACAAACTCAGTGTTAAAATTCTTCTGAAAATAAGCAAACCAGTTATTTCCAACTTTTATCCCTTTACTACTGGGATATGATACAATGAGTGTTACAAGTCAGCTACAATTGTTTAAACAGAAATTTATATACTTAGCTAACTTAGTCAGAACGTACAGTTTTTTATTCTACCTTATCAGCAAGTTATCTCCAATTCAATAAGGTTTTAGCATGAAACATACAAAAATGACATCTACCTTAGGTTAACACAAATTATCTTAAAATGAGTAAATACTTGTTTTGCATTTCACCGAGCGTTTCAAGTTTTCTTCTACAATATGTTCAATTAGTTTAAATGGCACATTCCTTCAAATCACCATATAATAAAAGCTTTGTGACTAAATTAGGCAATTGCCTAATTTAAGTGAACTGTAACTAAAGAAGCCTTGAAAAATCTGAAGATATTACTAATTGAAGTGTTTAGGAAAGTCTTTAAAACAGTTATGTTAAATTGTCCAACTGACTGTACATACAACAGATAAAAAACAACAACAAAAACCCACTATCTCTTATAGAGTGCTCAGTGCTTAAATTCCTCATAAAAGCTTGGTGATCTTAACAAGTTTAGTAACAGGATTAAAAGAATACAATCTGAAGACATTAGTGGGAAGAAGTGACATTAAAAATGTGGAAAGATTTGCATTTAAGCTTATCCTCATCATCCTTTGCACATTTACGATAAAAAAATCTTATTTACTAAGTCACACCTAAAGTGAGTGATTTTTATAAATTGGTAGACTCCTGTTCCAGTATTTTCTTAACATAAAATTGCAAAACCCAAGACTTTAGAGAATTGTTTCTTTCGCAAAGGTTAAAAATGCATGGAATGAGCCCTGTCAACTTGCTGTCTGTATTCACTTTTGACTAGGAGGGAAACATTACTGAGCCCACCTAATCTTGTTCAAGAAAAAAAATTTCCACAAATTAGACCTGTTTCCCCTTAGCATTTATTTTTGCATTTTCTACAGGATCTCACTATGAAATCCAGGCTAGCATTGAATTTATGATCAGCCTGCCTCACCTTAAGGAGGGACTTGTAAGCTGGCATCATCACACCCAACCAACATTAAAATTAATCCCTTACTACCATACTAAGATTATAAAACTTTGGCTTAGCAAAACCTAAGTGATCCACACTGAACCATTTTCTCATCTATTTTATGAAATTGTATCAACCTACCCTAACGAAGTTGTAAGGATGACTGAGGTAGATATTATGAAGCACTCTGAGCTCACAGGAGGAAAACAACCAGAGTCAAGTAAGTGGCTATTTTACCATCATTTTCATTATGTATTATGGGTCATTACAAAATATTTTAGTATGCCATCATAAACATGGGCTAGAACTTAATGCATGTAACATGACCTTATGATATTAAGAATCACTAATCTTGGAGCTAAATGGTAATTTCACAACAGCTGACAGGCTCCATCTTTATAAATTAGATCCTGTTTAAACTGTTAATATACCTTTTTATGTACTATATTCTGTGTTGTCCGTAGTATGAAGTTCTTATTTCAGGTTACTCACCTACCCCAAATAAACTACATATTCTTAACGATCTCCTTAGATATACTAGAGATAAAAAGGCCCAAAACAATGAATAAAAATATATTTTAAACAAAGAGTTACTAAGCATGCCCCTTTATTACTACCAAAAGGGCCTTTAAGCAGCAAGGAGCAGAAATAATTCATAGCCAATTCCTTTAGTGAATGAAGGTTAACAGTATTTTCCATGGTCTTGATATTATCTTTGTTCTAATGTAACTCTTTTATTCAATTATTATCACATCTCCAAAAAATTAAGCCAAAGTTACCAAATTTAAAACATTATAGAACTCAAGAGAATCATGGGATCCTTGGAGGGCAAAGTGTCCAGAAGGTCTCTGAAACCATATCCTGAAGTCTACATCGCAAAGTCCATAGTTTTATGTCCTGAAGGACTTTCTCATCCCAAAAGGTATGACCAGTATTCTAAGAAGCGAAGAAAACCATAGTTTGATGCTTTAGGCAAAAGAACACAAGATATCCACCACGTGAAGTTTAGAAACCCACCCTCCCAGGTTCCTTGTTAAAACTTACTTTTTGCTACGTTCTTCGTGGCCATTAGCACTGCTCAACTTGTTCTCATCCTAAGCAAGGTTGATAGAAGAACATCATGAGGACGAAGTGGTAACATTTCAAGTTGTCAAAGGGTAAAGGGAATAGGAATAAGAAAATACAAGACAATTTTAAAACTAATTACTTATTTAGTTTATCATGGAAGGCTATAAAAAAAATTTAGATGGTATACGTTTAACCACTTTGTTGCTAATAATTAAGTCATCAAGAAACAAAAATTAAAATCTTTCCACATTAACATATTTACTTTCTTACAGAGTTTAGATATTAAATAAGTTATCCAGAGTTACAATGTTGAAGTGGTTAAATATGATTTCTATGAAACATGAAGTCATTGAGTTTTATTCCATGTGCTATTGTCCCTCTTGTCGGTACCATGGCTCTATTTCTGCCTAAGCCCCAAGTGGCCATGCTAGCAGCCAGCCACTATCGATTTCCTGTGACCGATGCCATTCCTGAGATCTTCGCCCATTTCCGTTGGAGGGTTGGGACTGTAAGAGCTTGATGCCACCTCTGTCACACATCTCGCCCTGAAGCAAACAGGGATTCACACTGCTTTAGTAATGTTGACTCCCAAGAACCCAAGAAAAGTTAATTAATAATTCACCAGTCCAGCCTAAACATTTCCTACTTCCATACCTGTTTACATGGAATTACATCCATGTTAAACTAAGACAAGAAACATTAAAATCAGAAAATACATCTTCAAGATTCTAGCATTACAAAATTACACTATTTAAAACTATCAGCATTCATCCAAAAGGAACCACATGGTCGTGCTACACTCGAAAACAAATGTATTATTTTTAAACGGTTTATGCGCAATGTTTATTTCAAAGTTTAAACACATCAGCTATAGTAGTATATCTGCTGAGTTACAAAGCTTAAGGTTTGTGATACCAGTGATAATGCATGCATACTGCTATTTTCACCACCAACTGGTAAAAGAATGAAGGGTGTTTACTTTTACTGTGATACTGACTGTCATTGCTCTGTTAACCAAAATAATTCCTTGGTAGTTTTTAGCGTGAAATACTATGGTAGGGCCTAATTAAAAACAATATACTATGGAGAGCAGTAAAACAGTCATCAAGTGACTCTAACATGTGACACTGCCTCTTGCCTTTTGTTGGTTTTTTTTGGTTTGTTTTTGTGCTAATTTCTATTCAGGGATCCAAGAATTTTAGTAATTATTAACTGAAAAGCAGATCAACACCTGCCTGGTTTTAAGTTTTATTATCACCAGCCTTATATCTATTATTATAAAATAAATTTTTAATCTCACCCATTTCTTCTTTAAAGACTTGTAAGATGATTTACTTGTCACGGACTGGTTATAATTTATTCTTGGACCCCTGCTATTTTCCCAAACCACTACATTCACCTTTTTTGCTATACCAAACTGGAGCTGGTTAATTCTTAGTTGAGTCATTTTACCTAGGGGACCACGGTACAGCGATAAGTCACTCAATTACTACCTTATGATTGACAGTTCACACTGGAATCAAAGGTGAATTCATGGGAGTAGAGGTGAGATATCGTTAGGCAAGTCTACAAAGAGAGATAGATGGGCATTTATTCATCACGCTGAAGTGAAACTACTGCACAATATTATTACATCAATAGCATATATTTACTTTTGTAAGTTACATGTAATGCATCTCTGATAAGATAATCAAGAGGGCTCCGGGAAGGTTAGTTTACATTTCAGCAGTAGTTTCGTGAATAATGCTAAATTAAGAAATATATTAAAGCTCACTGGCATGTTTTTCTCACCTTCTTGTAAGGGGCCTCAAGCATTGCTTCAATATCAATATCGTCTGCCATTTTCTCTACACGCCTAGGGAAGAACAAGATAATCCTGTAAGTAAACAACTCCAGTTATTCTTTAAAAAAAAAAAAAGATTTCCTCGGCATACAAAATTCAAATTTTAAGCAAAGTCCTTAAAAAGCCCTACAATGACAAAAATTGTGGGATGCGCATGAATACAATTTTGACTCGGCTAAGCAAGCGTGAAACGCTTCTTTTATCAAACATACGGTCAGAACCCAATGTCTGATCTCAAATGCCGCCTCTGAAACTCCCGAAACCGAACCCGAGAATCTGAGGCTGAGAGCTTCCTTCCGCACAAAACCCGCGCTGCCATTTTAGCGGCAGAGGGAAACTCCCTCTGTTGGGAGGGGTTGTGTACCAAGGTAGCATTCGACAGGCGCCATGTTGGGAGGTCGCGACCAGCCCCGGCCTCGAAAGGACAGATCTTTATCTGCCCAAGGTCCCCAAGGAGGGCCTTGCCACCACCAAAATAGCCGCGGTGAGCTTGCCAGAAATGAAAGGCACAGCTACGGACCTGAGACCGACCTTGTCGAGAAGCCCCCCACCCCCGCGCGCGGCTCAAAGCCAACGCAAGCTGCCCTCGGTACCTCGGCCCACCCGACCCCGGGAAGCGGACCACGGCAGTCCGCAACGCCGCGTACCTGTGCGGGCTTTCGCGCGCCTGTACTCGGCTCGGGAAGTCTGCCGCTGCCGCCGCCGGTGCTACTGTTAAGCCCCTAGGCCCAGGCCGCGGTACCGCCCAACCCGAATATCGGGCCCCGAGGGCGTCTAGGCCCAAGCGAATCTAAAAGAAACAATGGGATTAAAGGAGCCCGCGCGGGAGAGCAGGGCAGCGGCTTTGGCAGTTCAGGATCCACCCCTGCGACAGCGTCGGCTCGCTCCCTGAAATGGCGGCCGCTGCTCCTCAGTACTCATTCACCAACACACATACACACACACAAACACCCGGGGTCTCCCGGAGCCTCAGCACGGGCTCTCGCGAGAAACGGCCAAGCGTTCCAGACTGGAAAAAACGAAATATCGCGAGATCTCAGGAAGGCTTCGGCGACCGTAGCCCAATCTCGTGCAATGATTGCGCCACAGAGGAGCCCATCCCCCTCTTCCCCTCCTCCCCCACCAGAGGTGCATGGAAATCTCGCGATGCTACGCCGTCTCTAAGGCAAAGACAGTTGGTGCATTGTCTGTCAATCTTTAGAAGAATGCTTTGCTGAGTGGAGCCTTGAGGTCTACCCCGGCTGGTGTGGTCTCCTTTCGGGGTGTGAACGTCCCCTCCCCTGACCCCTCACAATCGACCTCCCCGACACCCTCCTCCCACCCAGGTGGCTGTCAAGGTCGCCATAAGGCAACCTATTATATAGTACATAAGGCTATAGAGTAAGACGTTCGTTTCCAAATTCACTGATGGTGAAAACGCATGCAGACGAGAATAATCAGGGGAAGTGGGAGAATAATAAAAAGTACGATTGCTTTGTCATTCGGTGTCACTGGTTAGATGCGTCCTCGATGCTGAAGCTTCGGAACACCCTTAGAAGCTGAAGGTGGGCGAGGTTATAGAAGAAACTATTTCCCTCACCAATGTGTAGCTGTCTACTCCCTGCATGTAGTCGAGCCATGTGTCACTATTGCTTGTTACTTTAAAAGTATCCCTTTTTTTTTTCCCTAGGATTTTGGGAAATAAATCCACGTGTTAATTTATTGCTTTTGTTGTTTATTAGGCTTTTATTTTGTTTGGGTTTTTTTCCGATTTTTGGGAGGGTGGGGTGGGTGATACTGTCGTAGAGGACAAACTGCGAGGTCATTGTAAAATTTTTTCCCCTTTCATAGAAAAGAAAATGTTTAAAATAAAATTAAATATCAAACCAGTCCTGAAACCTACCAGACTGTTTGAGGATATAAAGGATTCAAAATGTGACACCTTGATCGGTGTAGCTGACCTTGGGCAAGTAAATTAAGCTCTCAGGGTATTTATCCCATTTCCTCCTCATAAGGAAGGAGGGAGAATGTAATTAGTAGCAAGGGGAAGCATGACAGTGACCAAGGCAGCAAATGTTCATATATGAATTCCAGGTTTAGCAGGGGATGTCTATCCAGGTGATCTCGCCATGAAATGAATGAAGGCTCATTAGTAGGATGAAAAATAAATATGATGATTGAAATGCTGGAAAAAATATTTTAATCATTGGTATCTTCTAGGAGGGCGCTGGAGAGATGGCTGAGAGGGTAAGAGCACTGGCACTTCCAGAGGTCCTAGTACAATTCTCAGCAATCAAGGGTGGCTCACATCCATCTATAATGAGATCTGGTGCCATCTTCTAGCTTGCAGGCAGTACACTGTATACATAATGGGAAAAAAAAAAAAAAGAAAACTTCTGGGGGCTGGCAATGTAGCTCAGTTGTCATATAGCTTGCCTAGCATGCCTGATGGAGCATGCTTTAATTCCAGCACTTGAGAGGCAGAGGCAGGCAGATCTCTGTGAGTTCGAAGCCAGCCTGGTCTACAAGAGCTAGTTCCAGGACAGACAGAATTGTTAAACAGAGAAACCGTGTCTTGAAAACAGAAAAAAAAAAGAAAAAAAAAAAAACAGAGGCAGGGGGATCTTTGTGAACAAGAGGTCAGCCTAGTCTATATTGGGAGATCCAGGCCAGTCAGAGCTGCATAGTAAGAATCTATCTCAAACAATACCTAGAGGACATGTAACCATAAAGAGGCCCAGCACTTGGGAGGCAGAGGCAGGAGAATATCTGTGAGTTCAGGGCCAGCCTGGTCTACAGAGCAAGCTCCGCAACAGCCAGGACTACACAGAAGAAACCTTATCTCATAGAGAGAGAGAGAAAAGGAGAGAGAGGCTTTCTCTCTCAGATGTGGTAGAATACTGAGATTCCCCATAGCTCCTACTGAAAGACTACACTTCCCAGCTTCTTAACCTATAAAGGGCCCTAATCCCATCTTCCTCTGCAGGCATTTTGACCATGGGGTGGGGGAGACAGAAATGGCCCCTCACCCTGTGTAAACGTGGTCGTGGTCTTGTCTGTCTCTCTTTTTTTTTTTATTTTTAACTTACATTCTGTAGACCAGTATGGCCACAAACTCAGAGATCTGACATTACCCAGTATAACTTTCTCTCCTTTTTTTTTTTTT
>NC_022033.1:22005246-22006110 GCF_000317375.1 Microtus ochrogaster | reverse complement strand
ACCACCGCCCGGCTCTTTTTTTGGTTTTTCGAGACAGGGTTTCTCTGTGGTGCTGGGATTAAAGGCGTGTGCCACCATCGCCCGGCTTCTCTGTGAGTTTGAAGCCAGCCTGGTCTACAGAGTGAGGTTGAGGCCAGCCTGGTCTACAAGAGCTAGTTTCAGGACAGGACCCAAAGTTACTGAGTAACTGTCTCAAAAAAAATTAAAAAAAATTAACCCTCCCCCCAAACAAAAGAAAACAAACACCTAAACTAAAACACACAAACATAAAACTGGAAGTTACCATCACAGATCACAGGAGAGTTTATTTATTTTAAATTATTATTAATTTATATTTTGGGGTATTTTTCCTGTGTGTATGGTTATGTCATATATATATATTTTTTTCTTTTCTTTTTTTTTTTTTTTTTTTTTTTTTTTTGAGACAAGATCTCTATGTAGCTTTGGAGCCTATCCTGGAACTTGCTCTGTAGACCAGGTTGGCCTCAAACTCACAGAGATCCACCTACCTCTGCCCTCCAAGTGCTGGGATTAAAGGTGTGCACCACCACCACCTGGCTCTATATTTTATTTTTTTATAACAGGGTAGATCTGCACTGGCCTGGAATTATATGTAGACCAGCCCAACTTGAATTCACAGAAATCCACCTGTCACTCCCACGGGCCCAGGAGACAGCAGTAGATAGGAGCTCAGGAAACTAAAGCTGTGATTGTAAAGACTGCAACGTTATTTATTTTGTGCTGTGCATATGGGGGCACTTAAATGTCAGTCCCAGGACAATTTGTGTCAGTTTCTCCTTCCACCACATGGGTCCTAGAGAAGGGAGTCAGGTCCTTTATCCTTTGGTTTTAGAGTTTTGTTTT
>NC_022033.1:22001923-22004691 GCF_000317375.1 Microtus ochrogaster | reverse complement strand
GCCCGGCTCGAGAAGCAAGTCTTTAGAAGTCAGCGGGCACAATAAACCTTTTAAATTTTATCTCGTCATTGGTTAATGCCTCTTGCCAGCAGATAATCAAGAATACCAGCACAGTTAGCAACATTTGAAGGTTGCTTATATGGAAACAATATTAGTTTCTTTATGGTTTATTTAATGTACATAGGTGTGAAGGTGTCACATCCCCTGCAACTGGATCTTTAGACAGTTGAATCCAGGTCCTTTGGAAGAGCAGTCAGTGCTCTTAACCACTGAGCCATCTCTCCAGCCCCAACAATATTACTTTTACATATGATTTTCAATAATAATAAAATAGCAATGACCATGCTTAAGGCCTGAGCATATATGCCTTGATGTGTGGCTGTATTACTTTTCCAGATACTTTCAAAGAATCTTACAAAGTAGATTAAACATGTGTTTATGGTTAATAAAAATAAAAAAATATAGCCGGGCGATGGTGGCGCACGCCTTTAATCCCAGCACTTGGGAGGCAGAGGCAGGTGGATCTCTGTGAGTTCGAGACCAGCCTGGTCTACAGAGCTGGTAATAATCTTTTTGTACACTGTGAAGATGCACCTTTGCCAAGGCACCTTCTGGCTGGTTTAATAAAAGAGCTGACGGGCCCGTAGCTAGGCAGGAGCTATAGGCGGGACAGCTGGACAGAGGACACTGGGATAAAGAATGCCAGAGTCTCCGGAGTCTCAAGAGATGCAGAGAGAGAAGCAAGAAGAAGGTGCCGTGTTGAAAGAAGGCGCAGCCACATGGCAGATGGTAGATAAAAAATATGCATTAATTTAATATGGAAAAGTTAGCTGGTAATCAGCCTGAGCATTTACAATTCATAATAACTCTCTGAATGGTTATTTGAGACTGACTGCCAAGACACAGAGAAACTCCAGCTATAGGCTCTGACACCAGCAATCACACACTCACTAATAATCACTAACATCTCCCAACTAATAACAGAAGAAAAACAAATTGTAAATTCTTCTTAAAATTGTAAAAAAAAAAAGGGCCAAGTGGTAGTGGTGTGAACCTTTAATCCCATCACTCAGGAGACAGAGGCAGGAGGATCTCTGTGAGTTTGAGGTGAACCTGGTATACAAGAGCTAGTTCCAGGACAAGCTCCAAAGCTACAGAGAAACCCTGTCTCAAAAAAAAAAATGTAAAAAAAATATGTTTTATTTCATGTTTTTGGTGTCTTGCTTTCATGTATTGCACGTATGTCTATGCACTTCATGCATGCTGTGTTAGTGAGGCCAGAAGAGGGCGTCAGATCCCATGGAACTAGAATTAGCATGGCTATTAGTCCTGTGTAGATGCTGAGAACTGAACTCAGGTCCTCTGGAAGAGACCAAGTGCTCCTAACTACTGAACCATCTCCCCAGCCCCAAATGATCTTTTGTTTCCCTACTTGATTTTTGAATATAGCCTATTTAAGATATCTCTAGAAAACGTAAGCTACACATTTAATCCTAGAACTCAGGAGGCAGTCAGGCCAGCCTGATCGACCTAGTGTGTTCCAGGCCAGGTAGAGCTATACAATGAAACTGTGTCTCAAAAAAGAAAATGAAAAAAATTAAATAAATAAATAAATAAAATGGTCAAATAACGACCAAACACCAAATACTAAATTAGAAACTTTACCAGCCAGTGGTGGCGCACGCCTTTAATCCTAGCACTCTGGAGGCAAAGGCAGGCAGACCTCTGGAATTTGAGGCCAGTTTGGTCTATAGAGTGAGTTCCAGGACAGCTAGGGATATACAGAGAACTCTGTCTTGGAAAAAAAACCCAAAAGTTAGGAAATTGATCTTTCTCAAATTTGGTTGGGCAAATTTTAATACATAGCCTCAGGACTACTAACTATGTCATGAAAATGATGGAAAAATCAAAACCAAAAAAAGCAAGCTGCTTAGCCCTCAGAGGTAGGAGATACAGAACTCATCATGTCAGCCTAACACCCAAAAACAGACCCAGGAAGACAGCTCTGCAATCAGACAGCATGCGAACTCAGGAAGCTAGAACCACAAGGCAGCTGGCTAGAGCCCCTAGGGCTTCAACGCCACAGTGCCTGGTCCCAGGCAACCTGAGTCTCACCTGACCCTGAGGTCTTCCCAGTTTGACTTGGTCGAAGGAAAGTTCTTCAAGCCTTAACTATTCTGTAGTCAAGGATGAGAACTAAATGGAATGTCAGATTTCCAGCATTTGGCAATATTCTAAGGAGGAGAGCTAAAAGAGGAAGGAAACATTCTTGTCCTAGCCACCGAAAAGAGAAAATCTACCCCTACCACTTCAAGAGCACAAACTATGCTCTGAGGTCTCTGATCCCGGCACCAGGGAGACAGAGGCAAGCAGAGCTGTTCAAAGCCTGCCTGTTCTATGTAGTGCGTTCCAGGGCAGCCAGAGCTACAAAGTGAGACCCTGTCTCAAAAACAAAACAAAGCAAAACAAAGAATCATGGGCCTGGAGAGACAGTGCAGTGATTGAAAGCCCTGGTTGTTCTTCCAAAGAACCTGGGTTCTGTTTCTAGAACTCACATGAAGTTTCAAAACTGTATTTCCAGCCCCTGGGAATCTAATATCCTATTTTGCCCTCAGGAGGTACCAGGAATGTCTGTGATGTACAGACATATATGAAAGCTAAACAGTCATAAAAAGAAAAAAAAGTCCAGCCTGGTCTACAAAGGGAGTTCCAGGACAGGCTCCAAAGCTACAGAGAAACCCTGTCTCGAAAAACCAAAAAAAAAAAAA
>NC_022033.1:22000466-22001598 GCF_000317375.1 Microtus ochrogaster | reverse complement strand
ATGGTTGTGAGCCACCATGTGGTTGCTGGGAATTGAACTCAGGACCTTTGGAAGAGCAGGCAATGCTCTTAACCTCTGAGCCATCTCTCCAGGCCCTACAAAAAGATTATTTCATAACAAGGTCCCATCTATGGAAATCAGGGGAAATTTTTCCAGAGTTTGTTCTCCCCTTTCACTTAGGGTTCCAGGATCAAACTCAAGTTACCAGACTCTCAAGACAAGCCCTCCTACCCATTGAACCACCATGCCCTTACTTGCTTCACTGAGAGAGTCTCAGTATATAGCTGAGGTTGACCTGGAACTCACCGGCATGGCCAGGATGGATTATCTCCGCCCCCCACCCCCAACCTCTCAAAAGTAAGATCAATGAAAGTTTAGCTCTGAGGACACTTTGTTTATATCAGTATCAGCAGTGTCTTTCTTCCGCCATACTTCCCTCTTTTTTTTTTAAATTAATTTAACTTTAATTTATTTGCCTTGGTGTGAAGGTGTCAGAACTCCCCTGGAACTGGAGTTATAGACAGTTGCGCTTCCATGTGGGTGCTGGGAATTGAACCCAGGTCCTCTGGAAGAACAGCTAGTGCTATTAACTACTGAGCCATCTCTCCAGCCCCGCCTTCCTCTTTTGTATTTGGAAGAACATTCCTTTTCCCTTGTGGCCTGCCCCCTCCCTCCACATGACCTGAAACTGGCTGCTCAAAAGTGGCTGCTGGTCAAGACTTTGCTCAAAGACAAAGATCGAGATCCTGTGCTGCCAAGGGCACCAGCTGCTGCCTCTGACTGGAGGCACTCGGGCTTCCTTGTTTCCCAAGCCTGCTAGCGTGTTGCCGCTCAGGACTCCCGCTATCCTTCCTACAGTCCTCATATTTGCCTATACAGTAGTGTCAATGCTTGTACTCACACCAAAATATTGTTTTTAAAGTTTTTCAAGACAGGGTTTCTCTGTGTAGCCCTGGTTGTCCTGGAACTTGCTTGAACCCAGATTCACCTACTTCTGCTTCCTGAGTGCTGGGATTAAAGGTATATACCACCAGTATCTGACAAATGAAAATAATTTTAATTAATAAACTTACAATTTCTCTACCAAGGTATGAGAATTCTTCAACGTTGTTTATTATTATTATTATTATTA
>NC_022033.1:21983413-22000090 GCF_000317375.1 Microtus ochrogaster | reverse complement strand
AGGTGGGGTCATTCTTGAGCACTCCCTCTCGCATGGTTCTCACCTTTTACAGTGGAATCTGAGAGTCAAATTACTATATTTTGGTTCGTTAGCATCTGAGAAATTTCATTTTACAGACAGATGTAGGGGCTTATATATGGGAAGCTGAGGTAGGAGGATTGCCAAGAGCTCCAAATCATACCTGGTCTCTACTAATGCAGTTTTAAAAAACGTATTGGCTTGTAACATTCTTTGTTCAGTTGCCATGAAAGTCCATGAAACTACTTCCATGAAGTAGGTAATTTAAATTTGTGTTTTTCCAAGGCATGATCATTCACACTTTGGCCCCCAAAACAATCTCTTAACTTCCTTTGGCTTGAAAGCTGTGTTTTTGCGTGGACGATGGGCTTTAATCTCAGTACTCCAGGGGCAGAGAGATGTGGATGACTAAGGCTAACCTTGTCTATGTACTGAATTCCAGACTCGCTGCAGCTACACACTGAGACTGTTTCAAACAAACAGGAAAAGCAGAGCAACAGAAAATGTGGTCAGATGAGCAAAGGCACAGGATACAGAAGGATAGATTAATAGGTTAAGGAGCATAAAGCAGTGATGTGATAAGACTTATAATTTAAGAAGCGCAAGTTTGGTTGCTTCCAGTGTTAAATCAAGTCATGAGCGCCCGGTAAATAGCAATTTTAGCACTGCTTGTTGGCACTTGCTGAGTCCCACTGGGAAAACCTCTCTTTTGTTGTGTCTGCATCTTGGACCTTTGTCCCTAGAGACAAAATACAGTTTTTTTTTTCCTCCCTCAGCAGCCATTGGAATCCTTTTGTAGGGGTGAGAGCAAAGCAAGACAGAGGTGAGAAAGCTCAGTTGAGGACTTGAAAGAAGCAGAGCACGCAGGGCAGACTTGGATGTGTGAGGCTGAGAAGGCCTGGTGACAATCGAGCTTGAAGACTTAGCTCTTCATCTGGAGAAGGGAACAAGCGTTTCGAAAAGCCCTCGCGTGTGAAGGATGGACTGGAAAGATCACGATCTTCGTGGAGAGTGGTGACGGGAGCTTGAGGAAAGTGGGCGATTTCCAGCCGCATTAAGGAGACGAATTAAGACGGCAGATGGGCAGCACCCAGGCCCCGGCTTCTAGTGACCTCAGCGGTCACGGGTGAGTTCGGACTTGGTGTTCCCGCGTCAGGGAGGTGGGCGTGGCCTGCTCGCGCTGTCGTCCGGGTGACCGGGTGGGGCGGGGCCCGGGGCGGGCCTGACGGGCCGCTGCGTCACTTGGTGGTGGCGATGGTGCGTGTGTATAGGGGGCGGGGGATACGCTGGGCGCGTCCCCGGGGTCACGTGGTGCGCAGCGCGCACAGTCCTTCTGTCGGTTGGTCCTGGAGCGGCGCAGCAGGAGCGGGGCTGTGAGGTGAGCTCGTGGCGAGGCGCGGCGACGCGTAGCCAGCTGGCTGGGGCCATGGCGGGGGCAGGCCCCGTGCCGCGCGCGCGCCGTGCGGGCGGGACCGGGGACGGAGGCCCCCGCTACTGCGGGACCCTGGCTCAGTCCCGCTCCCCGTCTGGCCCCCGATTACCTAGCCCCGGAGGGAGGCCCGGGGACCTCTGCTGTGAGCGTGGCGGGCGTGCGAGCGCCGCCCAATCACTGCTGTTGCCCGCGGGAGTGACGGCCACTACGGCCAATCAGCTCGGCCCGAGGGGGCTGGGCTGCGAGGTGCGGGCCCGGGGCGCGGAACGGGGCAGTGGGGGTGGGGAGGGGTGCCGGAGCTGCACCCCCAACTTGACCAGTGAGATTTTGGTGCATCCTACACTGCTGCTTATGCCGTAGAAACGCGTTTTCGTGTAGTGCCTTTCTTATCCTGCTATGGGAAGCACACCCTGTCCTCAAGACCCTGTACGTGGGAACATGGGAGTGTCCCTTTATAGTTTATAAAATCAGGGCGTCGCTCCCCTTCCTTAAGCGCTAGTCCTGGGGTTTTTCTCTCAGTTTCTAACCATCCCTGAGAACGGACTGAAAACATTCTCGCTTTTCTTTGCTCCCCTATTCTGAGGCGACACTCCCATATTCAGACCTAATTAACAGTTCTCCCTTTTCAGTCTACTGATAGGTCTCTCCGAAGTCAGGGAGTAACCAGAGTTTTGGAATACTTTATTATTTCCCACAACTCTGAGGAAAAGAATCTTTCTTTTCAGGCCCCAAAACTGGTATGCTTTCAGAAGTTAGTAAATTTGAGGGCCAGTTCCCCTCCCCCCCCTTACTACAGTCTGAGGTGAGCATCCCTTTCCAGTTCTAGTCCAAATCCTGATGCTATGGCCCATAGTTTTCCTGTTTCACCTATAAGGGGTTTCACTGACTTGTACTTAAGTCTGTCCTTGGGGTTGTGATTTTTCAGGCGTTCTCCAACCTAACTTGTTTCTTGGTGGAGACCGCTTTCTTGTCTGAGAGTGTGTTTACTTTCTGGGCTTCTTCAAGGTTTGAGTTGCACCCCTTTTAGCAGGAAACATCACCCTGGGGGTGCAGCAAATGCTGGACACACCTTTCTCTTGGATCCTCCCACTCCTAGGTGGGGTCATTCTCGCATTTTCCCACCTCGTCCTTTTTTGTTGTTGTTTGGTGTGTGCCAGGACAGGCGACCCACAGGACAACTTGAAGGAGGTTATTTCTCTGCTTCCCCTTCGTGGGTTCTAGGAATCAACCTCAGGTGGTCATTCTTGGCTGCAAGTGTCAAGTGGCCAGCTAGCCAACCATCCTGTTTTGAGACCAGGTCGTGCTGTGCAGCTCCCCTGGAACTTACCGTGCAGTGCCGGCTGCCTTCCAATTCATGGTCCTGCTGCCGTGGCCCGGACTGAGATTGCAGGTCCTCCTTCTGAGCCCCTCTTTTTTCTTTCTTTTAAGCTTTTCTGCCATTCAAGATAGTTTCACTCTTGCGTTTCCTTCCCTCTTTAGAACCGCATTCCTCTTCATGTGCCCTCCCAAGCTCTTCAGTGTGTCTCTTTGGTCTTCCTTCCTCTGTTGAATGCATAGCTGCACAACGCTTTTTGTGCCCTCCCCCGGGGCAGTTCTTTTAGTCACCCCTCCCAGTCTTTTCTTCCCTGACAGGATCCCCTTCCAGGCTGGTGGTTTTCATTGTTGTTGTGAGGCCCTGTCTCACGAAGTCCAGGTTATCCCGGAATTTACTGAGTAGTCCAGGTTATCCCGGAATTTACTGAATAGTCCAAGTTATCACTTACTGAGTAGTAGTCCAGTTTGACTTTGAACCCATGGGATCCCCTGCCTCAGCCTCACAAGTGTTGGGATTCTGCAAGAATGCCTGGCTTGCATGACTTTTTTTTCTTTTTTTATGTCGTTTATCTTTCTGCAAATAGAAATTCCCTTTTGGTTCACTGCCTATCCAGGCATTTTTCTGGCTTCTGGTTCCTGTTGGACACTGTTTTGCTTATCCGGTGATGATAATGATTCTCCTTTCTCTTCTCTTTGTTGGAGGAAGAGACTTCCTGACCTGTTGCTGTAGTCAAATTATAAAGGAATCCCCTTGTAATTTTTTTGGTTATTTGTAGGACTTTTTAATCTTCTGATGATTTACTTCCTGTAAGTTTCTGGTGAAGTTCTCAATAGTTTTTGTGGGTCTGACCCCTGCTATCGAGGCAGGAGGATTGTTGCAAATTTGAGGGCTGCCTGGGCCATTTGAAGAGTTCCAGGCCAGCTAGGGATACATAGCAAGACCCTGTATCAAGCAAACAGATCTGATTAGGTAGGTTCTATCCCCCCCCCCACTCCTCATCCCCCCTCCGCCCCAAGAGAGTTTCTCTGTGTAGCTCTGGCTGTCCTGGAACTCCCTCTGTAGACCAGACTGACTCATACAGAGATCGCTTGCCTGACTGGGATTAAAGGCATGCACCACCACTGCCCAGTCTTTTGTTTCTCTCTCTCTCTGCCTCTTTCTTTCTCTGTCTCTTTCTTTCTCTGTCTCTCTCTTTCTCTCTCCTTCCTTCCTTTCTTCCTTCCTTCCTTCCTTCCTTCCTTCCTTCCTTCCTTCCTTCCTTTCTTTCTTCTTTTTGAGACAGGGTTTCTCTGTAGCTTTGGAGCTTGCCCTGGAAGTCGCTTTGTAGACCAGGCTGGCCTCGAACTCATAGAGATCCTCCTGTCTTTGTGTTTTTGCCTCTCAAGTTCTGGGGCTAAAGGTGTGTGCCACCACCACCCAGTTCCTCTTTTTTTTTTTTGATTTTCGAGACAGGGTTTCTCTGTAGCTTTTTGGTTCCTGTCCTGGAACTAGCTCTTCTAGACCAGGCTTGCCTCGAACTCACAGAGATCCACCTGCCTCTGCCTTCCGAGTGCTGGGAGTAAAGTCCTCTTTTTTTTTTTTCAAACCTCCCTGTTCTGGGTGAAGGCTTTAAGAGATTTTCTAGTAATGTATACCTTGTAGCTCATAAACTACCTTCCATTAGCTCTGTATCAAGAAAAGAAGTCATATGGGCTGACGGATATAGCTCAGTGGTGGGATATTTGCCTACTGTGTGTGGAGGGCCTGGATTTGATTCTCTGCTTGAAAAATGGTGTGTAGCAGCCTGATGTGATGATGCCACTTTTAATCCCAGCACTTGGAGGCAGAGACAGGCAGATCTCTGTGAGTTTGAGGCCACCCTAGTCTACAAGCGAGTTCCAGGGCAGCCAGAGCTATATAGAGACTCTGCCTCAAAAATAAATAAATAAATGAATGAATGAATGAATGAATAGAAAGAAAAGAAAAACTGTGTGTATTTCTCTTTCATTCTTCTTGATATCTGAATATCTGCCTGTCTTTTCTCTAAATCCTCACTTTAAAAATCTACAAATATCTGGGACATCTTGTCTCGATAGGTCCTCATCCCTGATATTTCTCTTTTCCCCTCCAGATTTTTGCTTTTCATCCTTGAACTCTGATTCATTTCTCCACAGCTGGCGTTTTACATGCTTAGGGGATAATGACTCCTCTGACCTTTCTTCCTTTTGGGAAGTACTTGACAGTGCAGCTGCTGGAGGCGAGGCTGGGGGAGGGCGGGCTTTGGGGTTTGAGAAGCTATATCGTAGGACAGGGCAGGAATACAGCATTTCAAGACCCATGTCCTGACTCTCATTTGGAAACTGGACATTTGCCAGGCACCTGCTTCCTAGGGATGCTGGGGGATTTAATGGTACCCCTGGGAACCTGTAGGAATTAATGGAGCTTGTGGGGAAGTGCCCTGAACTCGGTGTGAGAACTTGAATAAAATTGACCATTATTGTATTTTGGAACAGCTAAGCTGCTTCAAATTTTTTGTTCATTAAAACCCTAGAACTAAGTTGTGTTATTTCAGGAAGAGAAATAAATCCTGTGTTCAGTGTATTTCTTTCTTTTTTTAAATATTTATTTATTTATTTATTTATTTATTTATTTATTTATTTATTTATTTATTATGTATACAATATTCTGTCTGTATGCCTGAAGGCCAAAGAGGGCACCAGACCTCTTTACAAATGGTTGTGAGCCACCATGTGGTTGCTGGGAATTGAACTCAGGACCTTTGGAAGAGCAGGCAATGCTCTTAACCACTGAGTCATCTCTCCAGCCCTCAGTATATTTCTTTAAAAAAAAATTGGAGGTCTTTCTGAGTAGCTCCTAATAAAATATGATTGCTTACGTGAACAGGTAGTTTGTCTCTTTATTTGGCTGTTAATGCTCTCTGTTTGATGCTTTAAGTACACCCTTGAAGGGTCTTACATTCCTGCTTCTCATCTTGAATGTGAAAAGAATGACTGACCTGTCTTGTTAAAATGCTGCTTGGAGGGGCTGGAGAGATGGCTCAGAGGTTAAGAGCATTGCCTGCTCTTCCAAAGGTCCTGAGTTCAATTCCCAGCAACCACATGGTGGCTCACAACCATTTGTAATGGGGTCTGGTGCCCTCTTCTGGCCTTCGAGCATACACACAGACAGAATATTGTATACATAATAAATAAATAAATAAAATGCTGCTTGGATTTAGTAGGTGGGGTGGGGTCTGAATATATGCCATTCTAGTTTTTGGGTGGTGTTAAGATTAGGGAAGAACACTTGAGTAGCCAGATCCACATTCAGCTGGAGTGCTCAGTGAAAACAGAAATCTGATTGTTAACCAAATGGTATTGTTTTCCCTTTTCCCTTTTTCTAGACAGATTTATACCAGTGTGTCCAATTTCTTCCTTCCTTCCTTCTTCCTTTCTTTTTTTCTTTCTTTCTTTCTTTCTTTCTTTCTTTCTTTCTTTCTTTCTTTCTTTCTTTCAAGACAGGGTTTCTCTGTAGCCTTGACTTTTCCTGGAAAGCTCTGTAGTTCATGCTGGGCTTGAACTCACAGAGACCACCTGCCTCTGCTTCTGGAGTGCTGGGATTAAGGGAGTGTGTACCACCATAATTTGGTTTGCTCAATTTCTTTTTTCCCCTCCCCTTTTTTCAGTTAAAAAAAAGGTTATTTTGTTTTATGTATTTGCCTGCATGTTTATATCTGTACCACATGCATGCCTAGTGCCCACAGAGGTCAAAGAGGGAATTAGATCCCCTGGAATTGAAGTTACAGTCAGTTGTGAGTTGCTGTGTGACTGTCAGGAATTGAACTGGGTTCCTCTGAAAGAGCAGCCAGCACTCTTAATCCGTGAGTCATCTCTCTAGCCTCCAACCCTTCCTCCCACTTTTTGAGATAGTCTTGCTGTGTGTAGCCCAAGGCTGTCTTACCTCAAAGTCTGGTACTGTAGATAGTTGCACTGTAGTTCCCTGTTCCTGGCCAACCTTTAGCTTTTTAAACTGTCTACAAAATTACAGGTTTCTCTGTATATTGCCAGATTTAAGTGTGTAAATATATATTGTTTAAAGGTTTGTACATTCAAGACAAGTGCTCTTCTACTGAGCTCTCGTACCCCAAGTCTGATGGATAATTTTCGACATGGAATCATTCTAGTAAGTACTGCATAGCCAGTTTGTTCCTGATTCCTTTCTTGTTACTGTGAGAAGGGAGTCAGGGTTCTCCACATCAAGCCACTGGAGTCTCTTTGATTTTTCTGGTTCTTCAAATGGACCTGAGAAAGGCCAGGCTGAAACTAGGTGCTTGGCCCTGAATGGAAGCTGCTGGTTTATCTGTAAATGCTCCAGAAGGCAGTCCTGGCGATCTGGTGACATTCTTGGATGAGCTCTTAGTTTGTGACACTCTCTACTTGTGTTTTGGGGATGTTTCTTTGCTTTAGATGTTTAAGTTAGGTTCTCTTAAGTAGCCTAGACTGACTTTGAACTCCTGGTCCTTCTGCCTCTCTGTACCTCCCAGGTGCTGGAATTCTAGGCATCTGCTGCTTATGCCCAGCATGTTTTTTTTCTATTCTGAATCTCTTGATTCATTCGTACCTGTTAGCCTTCATGGCCCTTTTCCAGCCTGATCCTATTGCAGGCCCTAATCAGGACAAACCTGAACGACGAGACCGTTTTATGTCCCTGATCTCCCTGTAAGCCCTCCATTCCTCACACGAATGTCAGATTATCTTCAGTGACAGATTTGATCTGGATCTGGCACTGGTCCCAGCTCTTACACTCACATGTGACTTCAGGCCAATCACTTTGTGCTTTTGGGTCCAGGCCTCATTCTCTCCAGCTGGACGCTGGGCAGTTGCTGATCTGTAGGGACCTTGTTTAGAAGCCTAGTTGCCTGCAGGAGCGCCTAGTAGCAGGTCTGATTTCCTTCATGTGCTCCTGTGGGCAGACTGCCAATGCTTTCCTTGTCCCAAGTCACTTTTGCTGGTGCTGTCTCCTTTCTAGCCAAACAGCCAGCTTGTCTTCATGCCCAGTGTCAACATTCTTCTACCTCTGTGTACTCTTGTCAGTTGTGGGATATATTTCATTCAGAACTACCTGACATTCTCAAAGAAGTCTGACTTGTGTTCTCCATTCAATGTTAGCTGCCTGTCTGCATCACCAAGAGGCAGGCTGTTTGTTTTTCAGGCTGTAGTTTGTATTTATCCACATTTACTTGTAAATGCTTTTAAATAATGCTTATTTTAAGCACGTGCACATGTGCACACACATGTATGAAGTATGTGTATGTATGTGTGCATTTTTGGAATCAAGGTGGTATCTTTAATCACTTAGCACCTTTATTGTTCATTTATTATTTTGAGACAAGGTTTTACTATATAGACCAGGCTGGCCTCCAACTCAGAGATTTGCCTCATCTTGCCTGGTACCCACCCCTCCCCTTTTTAAACTTTTTTTTTTGAGACAGGGTCTTACCACATAGATCTGGCTATCCTGGAACTCACAGAGATCTACCTACCTCTGCCTCCTGAGAGGTGGGATTAAAAATAAATTTATTTACTTAATTTTTTTCTTTTCCTCACCTCATTTGTTATTTTTCCATCTTAATTAAAAATATTTTTTGTGTTTTGCTTTCATGTATGTCTGTGTACTTTGTATATGTCCTCTGAGGCCAAAAGAAGGTGAGGACTCTCCTGGAACTAGAGTTACAGACAGTTGTGAGCTTCCGTTTGGGTGCTGGGGATTGAACCTGGGTCCTCTGGAAGAGCAGCCAGTTCTGTTAACCAATGAGCCATAGGTCCAGCCCTTATTATTATTATTATTTTTTGAGATGATATCTCCCTGCATAAGTCAGGTTGGCCTTGAATTTGAGAGAATCTACCTATCTTTGCCTCTTCAGTGCTGGGATTATGGGTGTGTATCATCCTGCCTGGCTCCCTCTCCAGTCCCCCTGCCCCCACCTTTTCCCCTTTTAATTAGCAGGGCAAGTAGCATGAAATTTTAAGGGTGAAAGGGCAATTAGCAACCATATGGAGTGGATTGTATTATGTTTAGAATTCCAGCACTTGGGAGGTGGAACCCAGGGGAATCAAAAATTCAAAGGCCGTTTCTTTTTTTTATAAAATATTTATTTATTTGTTATGTATACAATATTCTGTCTGTGTGTATGTCTGCAGGCCAGAAGAGGGCACCAGACCTCATTACAGATAGTTGTGAGCCACCATGTGGTTGCCGGGAATTGAACTCAGGACCTTTGGAAGAGCAGGCAATGCTCTTTAACCACTGAGCCATCTCTCCAGCCCCCTCAAAGGCCGTTTCTTGGCTGCATAGTGAGGTCTGCCTAGGTAGGTTATGGGAGACTGTCCCACACAACAACACAAAAAATGGTTTGCTTTGCTTTAAGACTTGGAGGGACTGGGTGGTAGTGCATGCCTTTAATTCCAGCAATCAGGAGATTGAGGCAAGTGGATATCTAAATTCAGGCCAGTCTGGTCTACAAAGTGAGTTCCAGGACAGCCAGGCTAGACAGTAAAACCCTGTCTCGAAAAAACAAAACAAATAAAAAGTTCAAAAGTGTATTGTAGTGCTTTTAGCTCCCCTGTTCAAAAACCAGTTACCTGATAATTTCTTCCTAGATTTTTTTTTTGTTTGTTTGTTTTTTGTTTTTTCGAGACAGGGTTTCTCTGTGGCTTTGGAGCCTGTCCTGGCACTAGCTCTGTAAGACCAGGCTGGTCTCGAACTCACAGAGATCCGCCTGCCTCTGCCTCCCAAGTGCTGGGATTAAAGGCGTGCGCCACCATCGCCCGGCTCTTCCTAGATTTTATTTATTCATTTGTTTGTTTATTTTTAAGGCAGGGTCTCAACTTTTAGCTTTGGCTGGCCTGGACCAAGCTGTCCTCTAAGGCATAGAGATCTACCAGCCCCTGCCTCTTAAGTGCAGGGACTAATGAATCACCATTTTCCTGAATTTTAAAGGTGCTTAATATTGTGCTTCTGAATTATGAAAACATACTAAGTACAGACACAACAAATTATTCCAGAGGGCCTGGAGAGATGGCTCAGTGCTTAAGAACACTGGTTGCTCTTCTAGAAGTCCTGAGTTCAATTCCCAGCAACCATATGGTGACTCACAACCATCTAATATAGGATCTGATGCCCTCTTCTGTCATGTAGACTTCTTGCAAACAGAACATTCATATACATAAAATACATAAATAAATAAATCTTAGAAAAAATGTTAAATAAACTCTATCCCAGAGCTGACACATTTACCTGAAATCCCATTGCTCCAAAGGGTGAGGCGGGGAGCTTGAGATGCAATGTTTAACCTCTTGACATTGCAATATGACTGACATAGTCATCTGCAAATGCATTGGGCCATATTCATAGCTATCCTGGGTTGCATCTGCCCTGTAGATATAAGTTTATGTGCCTGATAGAGTTTGAGGCTAGCCTGGTCTATATATCAAGACTTTGCCTCTAAAAGAAGACAAACAGGGACTGGAAAGATTGTTCAGTAAGTAAGAGTGCTTGCTGATGACGTGCTTTTGATTCCTGGAATCCATGTAAAAGTGAAGGAGAGCAGCAGCTACAGAAATTTATTCCTGCAGTCACAGATATCATATACACATGTACATAATAATAAAAATCCTTTCAGAAATTAGAGGAGCTGTGGGTGGAGCTTGGTGGTGTATGCCTTTGATTCCAGCACTCTGGTGGCAAAGTTAAGAGTGAAGCTTACTGTTCCAGGTATCTGTTCTACATAGGGAGTTCCAGGCCAGCCAGGGCTCCGTAGTGAGACCCTGTTTCAAAAAGAGACAGAATAACATGTCTCAGGTGGGTGGTTAATGTAGCTTGATGATAGATTAGTTACTTGGGATATGGGGGTTCCTGGATGGATCCCCAGTAACATAAACAAAACTACTAGATTTCCAATGAGTTCCTTGAGAATGTCTTGATAACCATTACTTATGGGGTCTGGAAATCAGTACTTGAAGGTGCATTTTTTTTGTTTTTTTGTTTTTCAAGACAGGGTTTCTCTGTAGCTTTGGAGCCTGTCCTGTAACTAGCTCTTGTAGATCAGGCTGGCCTCGAACTCACAAAGATCTGCCTGCCTCTGCCTCCTGAGTGCTGGGATTAAAGGCGTACGCCACTACTGCCTGGCTTTCAAGGTGCATTTGATCTACTGATTTAGTGCCCTTGCTTCTTAGGGAGGCGTATGGGGAAGATATCTGTAATCTGTATATATAATAATTGATGGTCCTGGGGCTGGACCCAGGATGCTCTCATTCTTGATAAGTGTTCTATCACGTAAAAAGTTTTTTTAAATTAGAAAATAATTTTATTTATGTGTTAATTATTTATTTGTTTTTCTGAGATAAGGGATCACTATATAGCTCTTCCTATACTGGAATGTACTATATAGACTGGCCTTAAATTTATAGAGATTCTCCTGTCTGTCTCTGTCTTTTTTTTTTTAATGAACAGTTTTTTTAAAATATTTATTTATTTACTCATTATGTATACAGTGTTCTGTCTGCCTGTATTCCTACAGGCCAGAAGAGGGCACTAGACCTCATTTCAGATGGTTGTGAGCCACCATGTGGTTGCCGGGAATTGAACTCAGGACCTTTGGAAGAGCAGGCAATGCTCTTAACTGCTGAGCCATCTCTCCAGCCCCTGTCTCTGTCTTCAAGTGTAGGGATTAGTGTGGTGTGTGCCAACATGTTCAGAGCCCCACCTCCTTAAATCAAAAAAAAAAAAACAAAAACTTTTTTTTTGTTTTGGTTATTTTTTGAGACAGGGTTTCTCTGTGCAGCTTTGGAGCCTGTCCTGGAACTAGCTCCTGTAGACCAGGCTGGTATTGAACTCACAAAAATCCGCCTGCCTCTGCGAGTGCTGGATTAAAGGCGTGCACCACTGTCTGGATTGGTTTTTATTTTTTATATGTGGGTGTTTTGCCTGCATCTATATATATGTGTGTCATGTATACGCAATACTCGTGGAGGCCAAAAGAGGGTGTTAAATCCCCTGGAACTGGAGTTACAGACGGCTGTGAGTTGTCATGTTGGTGTTGGGAGTTGAACAGGGGTCCTCTGGAAGAACATCGGGAAGAATACTGGCTGCTAGCACTCTCCAGCTCCTAGTCTTAGCCTTTTTTTTGTTTGAGATGGGTTTTGTTGTGTAACTCTGGCTGTGTAGTCCTGCTTCAGCCTTCAGAGTACTGGGATTACATGTGTGTGTGTGTCTTATTTAGCTAGCCACTCAAGTTTGATAGGTTGCAAGCTTAGAGAAAGGAGGGGTGCTGCCTTTGGGTTGCTTTTTCAGGGACTGCCCCTATTTTGTCTGTTCTTGACTAATAGGGAGGTAACCTCATCAAAATCAAAACCTTTACTTGGAATAACGTTAATAGCTTTGTTGGATCTTTGCCTGGGTCTCTCCAGTTGGACCTTGGTTATTTGGCCAAATGGAACTACTGAGCTTTCAGAGGTCTTGGAAAATGTAAGAGTCTGGTGTTAGTCACCAAGCGTAAATAGGAGGGTGTGGGAAAGGGAGGTGGTGCTTGAGTCAATGGTCTTTGGGAAAGGACTCAGAGGTTCTGTTGGGGGAAGACTTTAAACTGAGGCCTCTGTTCCTTGAGGGAACATAATCCTAGGAATTCAGGCCAACTTCTAGGTATCCGTGGGGGGTGCATTTGAATGTCTTCTCTAGGAGAAGAATGTGATTTTGGAGTTCTCTTTCCTACGTGAAAAAGGTCTATTCTTTAATTCTACTACACCTTTAATAGTAGCACTCAGGAGGCAGGCTCTGAATTGAGGTCAGTCTGGTCTCCCTCCATAGGGAGTCCAGGCCAGCCAGGGCTGCATAGTGAGACCCTGTCTTAAAAAGACAGTGTCGTGGTGTGTGTGTCTACAGTTGGGTAGACTAAGTTACCTTTCTTGCTTCTGTAGGTACACAGATAATTGAAATACCTAGGTATAGTGATATTTCATTGGTATTTTAATAAATAAAGCTTGCCTGAAGTTCAGAGAGTAAAACAGCCACACTGATCAGCCTTACAGATCGGACAGTGGTGACACACACCTTTAATCCCAGTAGCCGCACTAGTTTACCATAGAAACCAGGCAGTATTGGTGCATGCCTTTAATCCCAGCCTTAGAGAGGAATATAAAATGGGAGGAGAAGCCGGGTGGTGGTGTCTCATGCCTTTAATCCCAGCTCTCAGGAGGCAGAGGCAGGTGGGTCTCTGAGTTTGAGGTCATCCTGATCTACAGAGCTAGGACCAGGACAGGCAGAGCTGTTACACAGAGAAACCGTATCCTGAAAAATCAAAAGAGAGAACTAGTTGTCTATTAAATAATGTGTTTTAACATTCTATAAGCAACGAAAGGGCTGCTTATTGGAAAAACAGTTTAGCTGTGTTTTCCTATAACTTTCAGAAGAACACAAATGTAGCCAGGTTATGGTGACTCATGCCTATAAACCTAATATTTAGAAGGCTAAGGCAAGAGGATTGCTTCAGGAGCTAACCTGGGCTACAGAGTAAAACTTTATTGCAATAAAAGGAAATATGGGGAGAAAAGAAAAAGAATGTACAAAAAAACTCACTATAAGTGTGGTGCTCATGCCTGTAATTCCATTATTTGAGAGGCTAGATAGAGGCAGGTAGATTTCTGTGAGTTCAAAACCAGCCTGGTCAATGTAGCAAGATCCAGGTGAGTCAGGGCCACAAAGTGATCCGTCTTTGCAGGGGGGGGGGGGCTTCCCCCAAATCCCAAAACCAGGTCTCACTCTAGACCTCTAGTCTGCAGTCTCTAGACAGTGGAGTGGCTTGCAGGCTGAAGTCCCTAGAGCCTAAGAAAAACAGTTCAAAAGGTAGCAGACCTCAGGGACAAAATAATGGCCTCCTTTCAGGTGCTGTATTCCTTAGGTTTTGCCATCCTCCCTGTGTCCCCAAAGGGTATTAATAATTAATGGTTCATATGTTTTGTTTCTATGCAGAACTTTTTTTTTGCTCTTTTTTTTTTTTGCTTTTCAGAGTTTTAGCACAATGAAGTCCTTTAATCTTGACCTTGTTCCACTTTCTTTCTGAGGAAGCTGAGGTCACCTCATAACAAGTGTATTTCACATAACATCCCTGCTTGTTAGATGCTAGGGTGCCCGTTAAGAGTTCCTTACCTGCCAGCTGGTGGTGGCGCACGCCTTTAATCCCAGCCCTCAGGAGGCAGAGGTAGGCGGATCTCTGTGAGTTCGAGGCCAGCCTGGTCTACAGAGCGAGTGCCAGGTCAGGCTCCAAAGCTACAGAGAAACCCTGTCTCAAAAAACAGAGCAAAGCAAAACAAACAAGAGTTCCTTACCTTCTGGAAGAGTTCAGCTGAAACCAGTATTGAGTTGTGATTGAGCAGGTCAGATGTCACGGGAGGGTATAGAACTGATACCTTGTTGAGAGGTACTGATACTGATGACTGTGCCCAAGTCTAATGAACCAGGGGGGCTTTTCTGCAAAGGTTCTAGAGGTTGGAACTACAAGCAGTCTGGATTAGTAGGGCTAAGAGCTGCAAGATCAATAGTCTTTTTTTTTTTTGGTTTTTCGAGACAGAGTTTCTCTGTGGTTTTGGAGCCTGTCCTGGAACTAGCTCTGTAGACCAGGCTGGTCTCGAACTCACAGAGATCCGCCTGCCTCTGCCTCCCGAGTGCTGGGATTAAAGGCGTGGGCCACCACCGCCCGGCTCTGGAACTAGCTCTTGTAGACCAGGCTGGTCTCAAACTCACAGAGATCCGCCTGCCGCTGCCTCCCAAGTGCTGGGATTAAAGGTGTGCGTCACCACCGCCCGGCCAAGATCAATAGTCTTGACAGCTTATTGTGAGTCAGGCTTTTGTAAACCTGTGTGAAGGTATACACTAGGTTTCTATACTCCATATTTTAGGGGAGGAGCCTGAGGCTTAGGGACAAAATAGCTTGCTCAGCATTATGTGATCCCAACCTGGGCCACCCTACTGCAGAGTCCTGGCTCATAACTGATTAGATAGACTTTCCTCCTTCCCTGCTTTCCAGCTCCCATCTTTGGAGACCCATTTGGTTTGGCATGTAGTTGTTATCTGGAGTCAGACTAAGTTCAGTTCTTGGTTCTCATACAGCCCAGCCTGGCTTCAAGAGACTAGACTGTCCCTCTGTACTCAGAACTGGCCTCAGACTGAATCTCCTGCCTCCACCTCCCAAGTTATCAAGCCCTCCCTGCTTGTGTGTATGTGGGATGTATATACATGTTTGTGTTCATGTATAATCACAGCCGTCAGGAGGTAGAGGCAGCAGGAGGGTCCGGGTTCAAGGACATCCTCAGCTACATGAGATTCCATCTAAGAAATAATAAAAAAAATTACAAAACTGGGGGTCCTTAATTGGGTACCCCTTGGTAATGAAGAAACCTTGAAGTAGGGCCTACAGAATGGTGACCAGAAAATGGAATAGTGCTGGATGTTTAATCTTGGCCACTTGAAAAGCTGAGGCAGGAGTTTGGCTACAGAATAAGACCTTGTTGCAAAAAAGAAAGAAAAACACAAGAAAGGAAAGATGGGAGAAAGGAGTTCAGGGCACTGCCTGTGTCAGGCTGGAGGCCTTCCTGCACAGTGATGGGGAAGGAGGAGGCGGGACTGTGAGGGTAAGATGTTCCCTTAGTGAGGCTGAGTAATAGGCTAGAGGTCATAGAGAAAAAGTATTCCAGGGAAAAGCCTGGACACCTGCTTCTCCCACTGATTCTGGAAAGTTCTACTGATTCAACCAGTTCATTCTCAGTAATGTGGCATGAGTAAACTCAACCCATTTAATTATAAAAGAAAAGCTTGGGTTCTCAGAATGCATTTTTTGTTGATTTCCAATCAGTGTTTCACTGTGTACTTCAGGTTACCTGAAAGTTGGGGCAACCTTCTTGTGTCAGGTGTACCTTATTTTATTTATTATTATATGTGTAGGATGCATGGGTGGGTTGGGGTGGGCTGTGTGCTATGGCACCCGTATGGAGATCAGAGGACAACTTTTTTCTTTTTTTTTTGATTTTTTGAGACAGGGTTTCTCTGTAGCTTTGGAGCCTGTCCTGGAACTCCCTTTGTAGACCAGGCTGGCCTCGAACTCACAGAGATCCACCTGCCTCAGCCTCCCGAGTGCTGGGATTAAAGGCGTGCGCCACCATCGCCCGGCCTAGAAAGCATTTTTAAAACCTCTGTTATTGGCCTGGTGTTGGTTGCACATGCATTTAATCCCAGCACTCGAGAGGCAGGCAGATCTAGATCACTGTGAGTTCAAGGCTAGCTTGGTTTACAGAGTGAGTTCCAGGAGAGGTTCCAAAACTACAGAGAAACTCTGTCTCAAAAACAAAATACTCCTCCCCCAAGTAAAACCCTCTTTTTTTTCTAAGGCTGGAGAGATGGCTCAGTGGTGAAGAGCATTTACTACTGTTGCAGAAGACTTGGGGTCAGTTTTCAGAACCCATGTCTGAAGACTTGAAACCTCTGTAACTCTAGGTCCATATGTGTGTGTTGACTCTGTGGGCAGTGTATACAGGTGGTACATATGTACATACAGGCAAAATACTCATACATGTAAAGAAAAATCTTATATAAAACCCCACAATCCTCTTGGGAACTGGAGAGGTGATTGAGTGGTTAAGAACCCTTGTTTGGGTTCAACTAGCACCCACACAGCAGTTAACAACTCTCTGAAATTCTAGTTCTAGGGGATCCAACATACCTTTTAACTTCCACAGGCACCAGGCATGTTTGTGATACACAAACATACATATAAGAAAGATACTTACATAAAAGAAAGTCTTTTAAAACATACACATACAGCCGGGCGATGGTGGCGCACGCCTTTAATCCCAGCACTCGGGAGGCAGAGGCAGGCGGATCTCTG
>NC_022033.1:21981414-21983030 GCF_000317375.1 Microtus ochrogaster | reverse complement strand
TCCATATGTCTAAAACAGAAAACAATCCACAAGACAGAACTAAACTCTCTGTCCCCTCCCTGTCTTCATCTCTCCTGTCTTTATCCTGTCAAATTTAATAGACTAATGGAGCTCTTTTAGTGTGAACTAGGAAAGAGCCCTTCCTGAAACCACTTGTTGGGAATAGCTTCGGATGTATTTATTTGTGGCACAGACTTGCTTCAGACTTACTACGCAGTGGAGGATGAGCTCGAAGCTCTGTCTCCATCTCTCAGGCTTGCTTCATGGAGTCTGGCTTTTATTTTATCTTTTTAAGGTTCTGGGAATGATACTTATAGTCATGCTTGCCAAAGCATACATCCTATGCCATGACCCTCAGACGTGTGCTACGCATTTTAATGGGACCTTAGAGACTTTTTCTGGTCTGATCTTCACAACGCCCAGGATAGAGGCCATTAGCGCCATAGATAGAAAACAGGAAGGAAGGCCTGAGGAGGTAGCTCATAAACACAATTGGAGTAGTCATTATGGATCTGGACAACACTTGGGAGGCAGAGGTAAGCAATTTAAAAAGTGAGTTCTAGGCCAGCCAGGGCTACATAGTAAAACCCTTCTTTAAAAAGACTAAATAATGGGGGCTGGAGAGATGGCTCAGAGGTTAAGAGCACTGGTTGCTCTTCCAGAGGGCCCGAGTTCAATTCCCAGAAACCACATGGTGGCTCACAACCATCTGTAATGAGACCTGGTGCCTTCCTTGCCAACAGTACATTGTCTGTTTAATAAAAAAAAAAAACAAACTAAATAATTCTGGGGTCAGCTTTTTGCTATGTGAATGTCCTAGAATGTCCTTAATTTTCCTTCTCTGTATTGGAAACTTCCCACCACTTTCCTTCTGACTTCCACATAGATACTGTGGCACATGGGCCCACACATAGACATACACACAATAAATAAAAGTGTAGTAAAAATTTTTAAATGAAAAAATACTCAGTTCCTAAATGTGAGCATTATTTCTTGATTTCTCCAGAACTGGATGTAAGAGACTGTTTGTTTGTTTGTGTTTTGTTTTTCGAGACAGGGTTTCTCTATAGTTTTGGAGCCTGTCCTAGAACTAACTCTTGTAGACCAGGCTGGCCTCAAACTCACAGAGATCCATCTGCCTCTGCCTCCTGAGTGCTGGGAATAAAAGGTGTGCGCCACCACCACCCAGCTATAAGAGACTCTTGGTTTCTTGTGTTCTGGGTTGTGTAGTCTTCTGATGGAAGTGACAGTCAGATTCTAAGCATCTTCACAGCGTGCCCTTGCCTTCTAGCTTGAGGATTAAAAGAAGGCTACAGCTAGAGCCCCAGCCATGTTTCACTTTCCTCTCCACAGGACCCACATTAGCTTTGATCCTTTCTGAAAACTTAAGTATTTCTGCTTGTTGTAAAAGGTGTGATAATGCTGGCACAGCCTTTGAAAGACTTCAGGGGCTTTATATTCCTTTATTCCAATTTTGCCTCTATGAATACAAGCACAACCACATCTGCTTCTAGGGTAATCTTATTTTTGTTATTTTTTTATTATTTTTTTTATTTTTTTGGTTTTTCGAGACAGGGTTTCTCTGTGGTTTTGGAGCCTGTCCTGGAACTAGCTCT
>NC_022033.1:21975632-21977664 GCF_000317375.1 Microtus ochrogaster | reverse complement strand
TCCAGGACAGGCTCCAAAACCACACAGAAACCCTGTCTCGAAAAACCAAAAAATAAATAAATAAATAAATAAAATAAAATAAAGTTGTGTACTACCATTGCCTGGCTACAGATTTTTTTACATTTAATTGTTTTTGCGTTTTATATGTGTTCGTGTTTGTACATAGCACAGCACAGATGAAATGTGTTTTCTCTTCTCACCATCTGGGTTCCAGGGATCGAACTCAGATCCTCAGGCTTGGCAGTAAGTGCTTTTATTCACTGAGCCATCTCACCATCTCATGTGAGACTTTTTTTTTTTTAAAAAAAAGATTTATTTATTTATTTTGTACATAGTATTTTGCCTGTATGTGTGCCTGCAGGCCATAAGAGGACACCAGATCTCGTTACAGATGGTTATGAGCCACCATGTGGTTGCTGGGAATTGAACTCAGGACCTCTGAAGAGCAGCTAGTGCTCTTAACCTCTGAGCCATCTCTCCAGCCCCTCATGTGAGACTTTTTTAAAGATTAAAATTTAATTTAGTATTGTTTGAGCTAGGACCTTAATTCTTTCTGTAGCCCTGGCTGACCTGGAACTTGATATGTATGTTGACCAGGTGGGCCTGAAACTCACAGAGTTTCTTTGGCTCTGCCTCTCCAGTGCTGGGATTACAGTTATTTACCACCTGGCCCTCGACTGTTCAACACCATGGAGACTTTTCAGGAGCCCCTGGAAATAATTTGGTCATCTTCATTCATCAGTTTCTGCTTTATGCCTATATTATTATTTATTTATTTTTCTCTGAGATAGGGCTTCACAATGTAGTCTTGGCTGGTATTGAACTTTCAGTGATCCTCCTGCCTCTGCCTTCCTTTGATTTCACGCATGTGTTAACACACCAGACTTGATAACCTACTCTTTTTTTTGCTGTGCTGGGAATTGAATACAGGGCCTTGTGCACTATAGAATTCATTTAGTCAAGTCTGGCCTAGAACTGGAAGTTGAAATGTAGCTGAGCATAACCTTGAACTCCTTTATTTATTTATTTACTCTTTTGAGATATAATAAATCGGTCTCTGTAGCTCTGGCTGTCTTGAAATTCACAGACATCAGCCTGCCTCTGCCTCTAGAGTGCTGGGATTAAAGTTTAGTTAAACTGGACTCATGAGATAGATCAAGCTGGCATAATATTCTTTGTGTTCCTTCTACCTCAGCTTCTTGATAACTGGGATTTTGGTGGGTGCCAGAATGCCTGGCTTGCCTTTTTTTTTAAGGATTAATTTTTATGTATGTTGGTGCCTGTGGAAGCTAGAGGAGGGCGTTGGGTCTCCTGGAGCTGGGCATACAGGTGGTTGTGATCTGTCTGATGTTGGGAACTGAACTTTGGTCCTCTGGAAGAACAGCATGTTAATCAAGCCCTCCTCCTTTTCATTTATTTATTTAGTTTTTGTTGTTGTTGTTTGGTTTTTCAAGACGTGGTTTCTTTGTGTAATAGCCCTGACTGTTACACAAAATTCACTCTAGAGAGCAGGCTGGCTTTGAACTCACAGTTTGGTCTGCTTCTGCCTCCCAAGTGCTGGAATTAAAGGCATGTGCCACCATTGTCCTGCTTCATTTAGATGGTTTGTGAGACAGGGTTCTCTGTGTAGACCTGGCTGTTCTAGAACTCACTCTGTGGACTAGGCTGGTCTTGAGTCCAGAGATCCCCCTGCTCTGGAGTGCTGGGATTAAAGGCATAAACCACTGTAGGCCGAAGTTTCTGTCTCTCAGGCCACTCCCAGGTAGCCAACATGGAGGCTTAATATTAATTATAAATGCTTATCCTATAGCTCATGCCTTCTCTCAGTACAGCATGTCCATCTTGCTTCTCTCTGCATCTGCTGATGACTCCAGAGTCCTTCATCTCAGAATTCTCCTAGTCTGACTCTCCTGCCCAGCTATTGGCCAGTCAGCGTCTTTTTTTTTTTTTTTTCCAAGACAGGGTTTCTCTGTAGCTTTGGTGCCCATCCCGGAACTAGCTCTTGTAGACCAGGCTGGCCTCGAACTCCCAG
>NC_022033.1:21970445-21975532 GCF_000317375.1 Microtus ochrogaster | reverse complement strand
GAGCCATGGCGACTCACTGACTCAGCTTCTTTCTCCCAGCATCCTGTTCTGTTTTCTCCGCCTACCTAAGGGTTGGCCTATCAAGGGGCCTAGGCAGTTTCTTTATTAATAAGAAATCATTCCCACATCATATCAGGGCAAGCAGCTTCTTTATTTAATTAACCAATGACCTTCCTCCATCAAAGGTCTCTTGAGCTAAGGCTGGCTACAAACTCCCTAGGTAAGAGGATGACCAGGAACTTTTTTTTTTTTTTTTTGAGCAAGAAAAATAGAGTTTATTTTATGTGTATCAGTGTTTTGTTTGAATGTATGTTTGTGTACTGTGTATGTGCTTGGTTCTTGCAGAAGCCAGAAGAGGGTGTTGGGGGTCTCTGAAACCTAAGTTACAGAAGGATATGAGCTGCCTACCATATGGGTGCTGGAAATTGACCCCAGGTCCTCTGAAAGAGCAGCCATTGGCCTTAACCACTGAGCCATCTTTCCAGCCCTGGAAAGGAACAGATTTATTTATTTATTTTTTAAAAGATTTATTTATTATGTATACGGTGTCCTGCCTGCATGTATGAATGCATGCCAGAAGAGGGTACCAGATCTCTTTATAGAGGGTTCTGAGCCACCATGTGGTTGTTGGGAATTGAACTCAGGACCTCTGCAAGAGCAGCCAGTGCTCTTAACCTCTGAGCCATCTTTCCAGCCCAGAAACAGATTTATTAAAAAAAAGTAAGGAAACCTTTTGAGAGTGACAGATTGACAAGGGAGGAATACTAACCCTCTGCCTTTACTTGCTTTGAGTATAGGCGGGCCACCATGCCTGGCTTTATTGGGTGCTGGGAATCCAAAATAGGGCCTTATGCGTGCTAGGTCAACACTCTACCAGCTGAGCTATGTCCTCAGCCCTGTAACTCGTTGTCTACTTTTCCAAAAGTAGGGTTGGGTGCCAGCTTTCATTCTTGCTTTGTTGTTCAGGGTTGGCATCAGGGGTCCTCTTTCAGCCTCCAGGGAGCCAGCACTACAGCCCAAGCCTCCATCATTGCCTCATATCTCAGCTTACATTTGCTTCCTTTGTAGCACTTTACTTTTTATAGCAATTGCAGCTTGAACTGACTTCTTTTTATTGGCTACATTTTAATATGAAGGCTCCTTGAGGGTAAGAACTGTTTGCCTTTAGGTCTTGACTAAATTTCTGAATAAATATTTGTTGAATGTGTCATTGAGTAGTTGGACTCGATCACAAGAGCATCAGAGGTGAGCCTTAGAATCCTCGCTGAGAGAGCCCTCCGAGTTTTCAGAGCTCACTGGCTGCCCACGGTGGACACGGTGGAGGAGTGCTGCTAGTGGGGGCACCCGATAGAAGGGGGCTTGGTATTTTGAATAATGCCTGCTTGGTTGTTTTTTTTTTTTTAATTTGTGGTGGTGATGCTACACGCTGGGCAGACTTTCCCAAGTTTCATCAATATTTGTTTTTTTCAGGAGAACAAAAGCAGCCCTGTTGATGACTGAAAATGACAAAACATCCACCTAACAGACGAGGAATCAGCTTTGAAGTGGGAGCCCAGTTGGAAGCTCGGGACCGGTTAAAGAACTGGTACTTTTATGTTTTTTGTCCTGCTAATTAAAGCATTTGAGGGACGGTGTCTCACCAGCACCGACGGAGCATAGAGCGGTGCTGTGGTGTGTTCTCTGGCTTCTTCAGTCTCGGAAGATGCAGGGAAACTTAAGTTTAGAAAACAGGTCCGTCCTTTCTCTTTGATAGGGGGATCCCTGGGTCACACTTGTTCCCTGCATTTTCTGTTTGATGAAGAGTTACGGGAAAGTGGATCATGGATTGCCCTGGGAAGAAAAGCTTTCTCGCTCCTGGCTACCTGTCTGAAAGAGGAGCAAAAGGCAGATGGAGATGAGAGATGGATGGGGACAGCACCCATGTCATCACAGCCCCTCTTGTTTCCTGGGGATGGTGTGGGTCTCCCTTCAGGATAATTAGATTGAGATGCTGAGGGTTTTGATTGCATTGCTGAATTTTGTTTGTTTTGTGTGACAAGGTGTCTAGTAACTAAGGCTGACCTTGAATTGATAGAGGAGCCTCCTAAATGCTGGAATTACAGGTCCCTGCAACTGTGACTGACTGGCTTTAATTGCCTTTTGTCCTCTGGCTGTCAGATACTTTGAATATTCTATAAATGTGGTCACTGATAATATTGGCATCTGGGGATTATTCTAAGAGTCATATTTGGAGAGCAGTCTTCAAAATTAAACATACCTGGGTTTGGTGGCATATACCTGTAATCTCGGTAGCTGGGAGGCTAAGGTAGAAAGATTACTGAGAACTGGAATAGAGCTTGGCATAAAGAGTTCCAGGTCAACATAAGCTACAGAGTGAAATCCTGACCCAAAAAATCCTAACTAACCAGCTAAGATTCAAGTTCAGTAGGTAGAGTTGTCTAGCATGCACAAAGTCCTGGCTTTGATTCCCATCACTGGATAAACAGAGGTGGAGAAGTAGAGGCGTGGGTATCAGAGGTTCAAGGTTATTTTAACTGCTGCATAGTGAATTTGAGGCAAGCTATAATTATGTGAAACCCTGCCTGAAAAGAAGAAAAAGAAAAACAGGACTGCTACAAAGATAGTTGTAGTTGAGGGCATCCTAGAATTTGGTTATTTCTTAGTGCTCCAAAATACAGAAGTTTCAGAACACAAACCTTTTGAGTGTTTGTAATGAAGAGCTTTGGCCCTTGTGATAGTTATCTCAGAATAGACTGACTGACTTCTGTGGTGTAGGAGAGTCAAAGGGAAAGACTTGGCCAGAAACTGTCCATGCTATTAGGATCGAAGACCCTGGGACTGGAAAGTGAATTTAGTGAGAGAATGCTTGTTTGGTATAGGTGAGGCCCTGAGTTCAGTCCCTACTACCTCAGAAATAAAAGAAAATGTAGTTCGGTTGCATTTATACTGGTTGTGGACAGAATTACTGATTCTATAATTTTTTTAAATATTGATTTCAGCTACTTATGTATTTTTTGTGTGGGGGTAGTGTATGCATGTATGTGCATGTTTTCAAGTGCATTTGCTTATGTGTGTGTGTATGGTGGTCATTTGCCTGTATATGCATGTGGGAGGGAGATTAAATGGATTCCTCTAAGACTGCCCACCTTATTTTTGAGACAGTCACTCACTGAACCTGGAACTTGTTATTTTGACTCAACTGACTGGCCAGGGAGGTACCATGATCTGCTTGTCTCTTTCCCCTCCCCAAGTAATGGGTGCCGTGCCTAGTGCTGGGGATTCAAACTCAGCTCTCATGTTTGTATAGCAAGTCCTTTCTCACTGAACCATTTTCCCAGCCTTTCTGGCCACCAAGGATAAATGGAGATCGAACCCAGGGCTTTGTGCATATTAGACAATTGTTCCTTCTGTTCCAAGCCTGTGTTTCTGGTTTTGTTTGCTTTCTACTGCTGTGATAAACTCAGAAAGGAAAGGCTTTCATGTCTGGATCATAGTTCATCCCTGAGAGAACCCAGAACCTGGAATCAGGAACTGGATGAAGCAGAGATCACAGAGGAACTCCGCTTACTGGCTTGCTCCTAGAGGCTACTTAGTTTGCTTTCTTACATACCCTGCCCAGGGATGGCATGGCCTAAGTGGGTAGGATTGTCCTACATAAATTGTTAATTAAGAAATGCCCTCCCATACTTGCCTAACAGGCCAGTCTGATGGAGGAATATGGTTTTTTAAGTATTTATTATGTATACAATATTCTGTCTATGTGTATGCCTGCAGGCCTGGAGGAATATTTTTGACTGAGGTTCCATTTTCCAGATTGACAAAAAAAACTAACCAGTAAAATTTTTTTTTTTTTTTTGGTTTTTCGAGACAGGGTTTCTCTGTGGTTTTGGAGCCTGTCCTGGAACTAGTTCTGTAGACCCGGCTGGTCTCGAACTCACAGAGATCCACCTGCCTCTGCCTCCTGAGTGCTGGGATTAAAGGCGTGCGCCACCACCGCCCGGCACCAGTACAATTTTTTAAATTTATTTTTTCTTTATTATGTGTATGTCTAAGCTTAGGTCTGCTGTACACATCTGTGTATTTGCAGAGGTCAGACGACAACTTGTGGGAGTCACTTCCTTTACTGCAAGATCAGAGAAGCGCAGGTCATGAGGGATGCAGCAAGTGCTTTTTTTTTTTGTTTGTTTGTTTTTCGAGACAGGGTTTCTCTGTGGCTTTGGAGCCTGTCCTGGAACTAGCTCTGTAGACCAGGCTGGTCTCGAACTCACAGAGATCCGCCTGCCTCTGCCTCCCGAGTGCTGGGATTAAAGGCGTGCGCCACCATCACCCGGCAGCAAGTGCTTTTATGAATTAAACCATCTTGCTGACTCTGGCTTTCACATTTTTGTTCATTTGTTTGTTTGAAACAGAGTTTCTCTAGAACTCAGAGATCTGGCTTTCTCTGTTTCCCCAGTATTGGAATTAAAGATGTTCACTACCATTTCATTTCTGGCTTTTTTTTTTAACGAGCATAGGTATTTTTCTGGCATGTATGTATGAATGAATGACTGTGTGAGGCTGTTTGATCCCCTGGAACAGGAGTTACAGTTGTGAACTGCCATGTGGGTGCTGGGAATTGAACCCAGGTCCTCTGGAAGAGCAGCCTGTGCTTTTAACTACTCTAACCCCAGTTTTGACATTTGTTTAAGATCTGCTTTTACTGGATGTGATGATGTATGCCCGTGTTTCCAGTACTTAGGCTAAGACAGGAGGATCCATCAGTAGTTTAAAGCTAACCCGAGCTACCTGAGATCTTATCTTGATAAACTAATAACCCGAAAATAAAAATGTTACTGTTAGTATTAGGGATCAAAGGAAGCCTTTTCTTTTTATAATACAGGCCAAACTGGTCTTAAACTCACAGAGATCTTCCTGTCTCTGCCTCCTGAGTGATGGGATTATAGGTGTGTGCCACCCTCCCACCCTGGCAACATTTTAATTTTTAATTTGAAAAAAAATCTAGATACAGATAAAGCTAATTATAATTTACTTATCTATCAGAATCAGTAAATGCATTTTTGTTTAATTTGCTTAATTTTTTTTTTTTT
>NC_022033.1:21950392-21968980 GCF_000317375.1 Microtus ochrogaster | reverse complement strand
ATTTGTTGTGTGTATAAGTCAAAGGACACCTGGAAGGAGTTACTTTCTCTCCCTACTGTGTGGATAGAACTCAGGCATCATGCTTGCTGTTGAGCCATCCTGTTGGCCTTTTTATTTTTTTATTTTTAAATTATTATTATTATTGTTGTTGTTATTTTGCCAGCAAGGTCTTAATGTGTAATTATGGCTGTCCTGAACTTGTGATTCTCCCTAGGTGCTGGTATTATAAACGTGGCCATTCTGTCTGGTTTATGCTGAGTGGAAGATCTAACCCAGAGTTTTGTGCATTGTAGGCAAGCACTCTACCAGCTGAGCTAATTCCCAGACCCAGTTATTTGCTTTTAATAGAGCAACCTTTATGTCAGGCAGTGAATAGAATGCTCTCTTGCTTGCTTTGGGTCTTATCTAGGAGACCATTGGAGACTAAGGGGCCACTGGTGCCTGGAGTGGGCTTTTAGTGGAGTCTGTTCTGTGTCAAGAGACAGCATAGGGTCTCAGGAAAAGGCAGACTGGAGCCGGGAGTAAAGCTTCATTGAACATTTGGACACAAGCAGAGGCTAAGGAAGTGGGGGCGGGTGTTGTACCTGGTGTTAGTTGGTTGACTAGGTCGCTTGGGTACAGGTGACTACTTAAAGTAAGTCCTTGCATCATGCCAGATAAGTTTACTGTCTTGTTTGCCCTTCCAAATGTCAATAGCAAGTCAGTAGAACAGCCTGTGAGCTTCAGATTATGGTTTATCACACTGTTTAAAATCCCTGTCTGGTAGCCGGGTGTACAACTTAAATCCCAGCACTCCAGAGGCAGAGGCAAGTGAAATCCGTTAGTTCCAGGATAGCTAGGGCTACACAGAGAAACCCTGTCTTGAAAAACAAAAACAAATATCTGTGTCAGGTACAGTAAGAAATGGCTGTTGTTTAGAGCAGGGTGCTCTGGATTCAAGTCTAAAATTAGCTCCCATTACTAGCTTAGTTTCCTTGGTTAAATTACTTTATTTCCCTGGTCTCAAGTTTCCATATAGACAGAATGAGGAAATCCAGTTGATTGTTCCGTGGATTAGGAAGGATCATGCCCCAGTGTCTGATTTTTTTTTTTTAAATTAGCAAGGAAATACAACCATAATTATTATTATTGTTTTGAGATAGGGTCTTGTACTGTAGTCCAAGCTACCTTCCAACTCACTGTGATCCTCCTGCCTTTGGTGTGGTAGTGTTTACTGTTGCTGTTGTTTTTGAGATAAAATTTCACTGTGGCTCTGACTGGCCTGGAACTCACAGAGATCTCCCTGCCTCTCCCTCCCAAGGGCTGGGATTAAAGGTGTGTATCACCACACAGAGCAGTTTATTATCATTATTTTATTATATCGTAAGGATTTTTTTATTTACTTATATATATTGGTGTTTTGCTTGTATGTGTGTCTGTGTGAGAATGTCAGATCCCCTGGAACTGGATTTTCAAATAGTTGTGAACTGCCATGTGGGTGCTGGGAATAGAACCTTGGTCCTTTGGAAGAACCGCCAACCACCGAGCCATCTTAATTGCTGAGCCATCTGTCCATCCCCTATTTTATTACCTTTTTTGTCTTGTGAGTGTGCACATGTATAGGGAGGTCAGAGGACAGTTTGTAGGAGTCATTTCTCGCCTTCTACACTGTGGGTTCTGGGCATTATGATTTTTATTGTAGGTTGGATTTCTACTTTTTAACATCTGTAAGATGCATTCTGACAGTGTTCCCTGGCCCAACATTTAATTGTTTGCATAGATCATTGCCTTTGAATGCTTTGGTGTAGATGGAAGTGGTTGTACTGTGAGCTTCATGGCAGGGTTTCTGCCAGGTGGAGTGTGTGTTTTTTAAATAAGTTTAGTTGTTGTTTCTCTCCTTTCTTCCTATACTGCCCTGGCTGGACTAGGCTAGTCACCCTCCTGACTCAGTTTCCTATGTGCTAGGGTTACAGTTGTGAACTACCTACTATACTTCAGTAACCTATTAATTTTGACACAGATTCTTGACAGCGCTCCCCCCCCCCCTGAAGAATTCACATAACCCTGAAGCTAGTCATCCAGGAGGCTGAGGTAGGAGGTTCAATGCCATCCTAGGCTACAGAGGAAGCTCAAGGTAGCCTGGGCTGCATAGCAGGATTCCTTTCTCAGAAAACAGCAATAATCACCAAACCCAAAAAAGCCAGAAGAGGGCTCAATGGTTGAGATCTTGTCTAGAATGCTTGAGCTCTTGGTTTAATCCTCAGTACAGAAAGAAAGAAATAAAGCAAGAGTGTAATTGGACAAAATTACAAATTTACTTTAAACTTTTATGCTTGTTTTTTGAGACAGGGACTCACTCTGTAGCCCTGGCTAGCCTGGAACTCTTAGAGGTCCGTCTGCCTCTGCCTTGCCTCGAGTGCTGGAATTAATTAAAGGTATGCATGGGCGTGTCTTGGTTTATTTCATAAGCCAACCAGGGAGACATGACAGCAGAATAGCTGATTCATGCAATGCACGTCATCTTAAGATCTCTGTTTTAGGATTAAGGCTTGTGGAACTTCATTATTGTGCCAGTTGAAACTGGTGTGTGTGGGAAATCTGACTATTATAATTCTAATCTTGATTTCTTAGATCCATCTTGGTAACCTGGGACTTTACTGTGAGTGACTCCATTTTGATGTTAAGGTCAGGCTGTTGGAGCCTCATGCAGTGGCTTAGTCTAAAACAATGGCCTCCTGTAACTTTTGTGTAGCAGATGGAGTTGACAGAGTAGAGAGGGAGAGTTCTCAAGACAGAGTTACCACCAGAAGAGCCTCCCCTTCCAGAAGTTTTGCTTATTATCTCTGTGCTCCTTGGTCCCTGCCTGCCAGCAGCCAGGGAGTTGTGCTGGCTCAGAGGCACCCACCCACAGCTGTGGGACTGGAGTCAGTTACTAGCAGAAGATAAGAATCTGATGTGTTTTCAAGTCATCTGAAGGTAAACTATCTGCTTTGTTCTCTGATATCTCAGAGCTAAGGGCCTTGTATCCTCACTGCTGCGTCTGTGCCCTTAGGCCAGAGAGAAAAAATTTTTCCTCAGTGATAGAGATTAAATGCAGGGTCACATACATGCTAGAAAATACTCTACCATTGAGCCATCCCCCATTCATCCTGTTTCTAATGTTGCAGAATTAGATAGCTTATTTATAATAATTTTCTCAGTAAGCTAGGGGGCTGTTTACGGTTTTGATTTTTTTACATTTATTTATGTGCGTATGTATGTGTCCGTGTGTTTCGCATGTGTGCATGTTTGTGAAGGTGTGCCACAGTGTATGTGTCCGTGTGTTTCGCATGTGTGCACGTATGTGAGGGTGTGTCACAGTACACATGTGGAGGTACGAGGACAGTTTGCAGGAGTTATTTCTCTCCTACCATATGTGTCCTAGGGACCCAGCTCAGATCTCAAGTTTGGCAGCAAGTGCTATTAACCAATTGTGCCACCTCAGTAACTCTATAAATGAGGTAAGGGGGCTGGAGAGGTGGCTCAGTGGGTACTAGTACTGGCCGCTTGCCCCAAGGATCCGAGTTTGGTTCCCAGCAAACACTTTGAGTGGTACACAACTGCTTGTAACTCAGTTCAAGGGGATCCTACACCCTTCTGGCCTCTGTAGGTACTGCACCTAAGTGACATATACACATACATACACATAAATAAAAATTAACCTTTTTAAAAATAAATGAGGGACTAAACAAGAATCACAGAGGTAAAACATTCTTTCCCAAATTACAGAGTAAGTGGTAGAGCTGGGACTTGAACCTCTGTTGATCTGACTCCAGAGGCACACTATACTTCCAGGTGCATTCCTCTGCCTATTTTCTGGATGTGCTACTACTTTGCATAGGAATAAAGAGGTGGGAGGCATAAAAAAAATAAAAAAGTTAATTATAGTTTTCTTTTCTTTTTCTTTTATTTGAGAGGGGGGAGGGTGTTCCAGACATGGTTTCTCTGTGTAGCCCTGGCTGACCTGGAACTCCCTTTTAGACCAGGCTGGCCTCAAACTCAGAGATCTTTCTGCCTCCGCCTCCTGAGTTCTGGGACTTAAGTTTGAGCCACCACCACCCAATTTAATTATATTTTTCAATCTGTGTGACAGTAGAGCACATGGGGAACACACAGGGGAACACACACAACAGATGTGGTTGGATGCTTCTGAAGGCTTCATGTATTAGTCTTCAGTTTAGTTTGTCTGTGTTGCTTATGCAGAGGCCTGGATCTACCTCATTTTAGTATGCTGTGTGTTAGACAGGCAGCAGTGACAACTAGCATGCTTGCAGGTTTGCTCTTGACAGGTCTGAGGCTTATTGACCCCAGTGGTTCTCCATGGGCTGTCTAATTTAATTCTCCACAGAAATGCTAACTGTACTGGAGGTATAGAGCTCACTGATAGAGCGCATATTTAGACTATCCAGGCTCAGGTTTCAATCTCTAGGCCTAAAATAAAGACATAAATAAAATAAGGGCTTATTTGGAATTGAGGTTCAGAGGTAAAATGACTTTAAACACAAACTTCTTTTTTATACATTTTTTTATTGAGCTCTACATTTTTCTTTGCTCCCTCCCTGTCTCTTCCCTTTCCCCCTTCAACCCTCCCCCAAGGTCCCCATGCTCCCAGTTTACTCAGGAGATCTTGTCTTTTTCTATTTTCTACTTCCCATGTAGATTAGATCTATGTAAGTCTCTCTTAGTGTCTGCATTGTTGTCTAAGTTCTCTGGGATTGTGGTTTGTAGGCTGGCCTTCTTTGCTTTATGTTTAAAAACCACCTATTAGTGAGTACATGTGATAATTGTCTTTCTGTGTCTGGGTTACCTCACTCAAAATAATGTTTTCTAGCTCCATCCATTTTCCTGCAAAATTCAAGCTGTCGTTATTTTTTTCTGCTGTGTAGTACTCCATTGTGTAAATGTACCACATTTTCCTTATCCATTCTTCAGTCGAGGGACATTTAGGTTGTTTCCAGGTTCTGGCTATGACAAACAAAACTGCTGTGAACATAGTTGAGCACATGTCCTTGTGGCACTATTGAACATCCTTTGGATATATACCCAAAAGTAGTGTTATTGGGTCTTGAGGAAGGTTGTTTCCTAATTTTCTGAGAAATCGCCACACTGACATCCAAAGGGACTGTACCAGCTTGCATTTCCACCAGTAATGCAGAAGTGTTCGCTTTTCCCCACAACCTTTCCAGCATAAGTTGTCATCAGTGTTTTTGATCTTGGCCATTCTTACAGGTGTAAGATGGAATCTCAGAGTTGTTTTGATTTGCATTTCTCTGATGACTAAGGATGTTGAACATTTCCTTAAGTGTCTTTCAGCCATTTTAGATTCCTCTGTTGAGAGTTCTCTGTTTAGGTCTGTACTCCATTTTTTTTTTATTGGATTATGTGATCTTTTGGTGTCCAATTTCTTGAGTTCTTTGTATATTTTGGAAATCAGACCTCTGTCTGATATGGGGTTAGTGAAGATCTTTTCCCATTCTGTAGGCTGTCGTTTTGTCTTGTTGACTGTGTCCTTTGCTTTACAGATGCTTTTCAGTTTCAGGAGGTCCCATTTATTAATTGTTTCTCTCAGTGTCTGTGCTGCTGGGGTTCTATTTAGGAAGTGGTCTCCTGTGCCAATGCATTTAAGTGTACTTCCCACTTTCTCTTCTGTAAGGTTCAGTGTGGCTGGCTTTATGTTGAGGTCTTTGATCCATTTGGACTTGAGTTTTGGGCATGGTGATAGATATGGGTCTATTTTCATTCTTCTACATGTTGATATCCAGTTATGCCAGCACTACTTATGAAATATGCTTTTTTGCATTTGATATTTTTTGCTTTATCAAAAATCTGGTGTTCGAAGAAGTGTGGATTGATATCCAGGTCTTCTATTTGGTTCCATTGGTCCTCCTGTCTGTTCTTATGTCAATACCAGGCTGTTTTCAGTACTGTAGCTCTGTAGTAGAGTTTGAAGTCAGGGATTGTGCTGCCCCCAGAAGTTCTTTTATTGTACAGGATTGTTTTGGCTATCCTGTGCTTTTTGCTTTTCCAAATGAAGTTGAGTACTGTTCTTTCGAGGTCTTTGAAAAATTTTGCTGGGATTTTGATGGGAATTGCGTTGAATTTAGACACAAACTTCTTACTGTTGAGTCTAGGACTCACTTAGCTCTGTTTGACCACAATGCTCTGGGAGCCTCGTGGATTTGTTTGTAAATCACCCACGAAAGATTTTTTTTTTTTTTCAGAATTTAGGGTCCCAAAGAAATAAAACAATTGATATTTTTACTTCTTTGGGGTCAGGAGGGAAACTGGCCTCAAATTTACGGAGATTCTTCTGCCTCTGCCTCCCAAGTGCTGGGATTGAAGGGATATACTACAGCATCTGTCTTGGAGTTAGTCAGACAAAACAGTTGGTGGGCAGAGGTGTAGCTTAGTGACAAGACACTTGTCTGGCATGCAGGAAGCCTGGGTTTGGAGGCCTGCAGTGGAAAAAAAGCAGCACAAATACTAAGCTGGATGGAGTGGTCACTCCTGTAACACCAGCATTGGGAGACTGAGGCGGGAGGATTGTCAAAAATTCAAGGCCATGTTGGGTTATATAGTAATTTTCAGGCTAGCTTACAAGACTCTGTCTCAAGAAGCAAAGTTCAAGCCAAAACAGATTCTAATTTTGTTTGGAGCTGCTGCTTCTGGGCAAATGTCTCTGTGAGAGAGTAATTCTGCCTACCCTGCTCAGTCCCAGATTTGTGCAGATAAACTGGCTAAGTTGACAGGCTTTGGTTTCTTAGTCAAGATGCTAGGCGGATGGAATAGAAAATGCTTGCTTTGCTTGATACTTCCCCCTTCTTCCTGTCATCTGTCGGCAGTGCACCATCTGTTCCAGCAGCAGGCTGGCCTTTCCTGTTCTCACAGTGAGGTAGCAACTCTGTCTGGTGCCTTCCTGGTCCTTCTGCCACATTCTTCTCTACTGTATTTCTAGTTAGGTGCTCATAGTTTGTTTCATGTACAAAGAATTAAAAAATCTGATTTTGCAGAGTTTTTCCTTTTTTAATTTGGTGTGTGTGTGCGCACTATGTGCGCGTGCTTGCTCTCGCATGTACACAGTATCACAACATGCATATGGAGGTCAGATTACTAATGACTTTGAGTAGTCAGTCCTCTCCTTCCACCATGTTGGAATAGGGGCTCTCTTGTTTCTGACATTCTACATGCTCCAGGCTAGCTAGCCCAAGAGCTTATGGAGTGTTCTTTCTCAGCCTCTCACCTTACCACAGAAGTGCTGGACTTTCAGATATGTCCTACCACATCTGGCATTTTTATACAGGTTCCAGGGCTCAAACTCAAATGTTCAGGTTTGTTTTAGCATTGAGCTATCTTGTCTACCATTTAGTTTCTTTTTTTTTCTTTAATTTCTGTTTATTTTTTAATTTTTAAAAATTTTATGTGTATGTGTATTTTTTCTCCTACACTTGAGTCTTTGCCTGCCACCCACAGGAGTAGGAAGTAGCTATCAGATCTCTTGGAAATGGAGTTACAGAAAGTTATGACCTTCATGTGGATTCTGGAACTCAAACCTGGGTCCTCTGGGAGAGCATGTAGTGCTCTTAACCATTCAGCCATCTCTCCAACCTCTGCTATCTCTTTTTATTAGGATTCTTTCCGCTGGTCATGTTTTGGTGTGTGGTTTCTACCTCTTTTGAAAGACAGGGTCTTACTATGTGGTCAGGGTTGGTCTTGAATTAAAATTGCAATTGTCACCAGGTGGTGGTGGCACATGCCCTTAATCCCAGCACTCAGAGGCAGAGGCAGGTGAGTTCGAAGCCAACCTGGTCTGCAGAGCGAATTCCAGGACAGCCAGAGCTACAGAGAGAGACTGTCTTAAAAAACAAAAACCAATCAAAACATTTCAGTCCTCTTAGTATTCCAAGGCCTGTTATTACAGATGTGTGCTATCATTGCTATCATGCCTGGCTTCTCTTCAGTTGTATTGTTTGTTTCTCTCTCTCTCTCTCTCTCTCTCTCTCTCTCTCTCTCTCTCTCTCTCTCTCTCTCTGTCTTTAAATTATGCAAATATGTGTGCCTGTTAAGTGCAGGTGCCTGAGGAGGCCAGAAACATCAGATCCCCTGGAGCTGAAGTCGTATACACATGGTTATGAGTTGCTCAACATGGTAGTGGGAATCAAACTCAGCTCTCTGTAAGAACAGTATGTGCTCCTTGCTGCTCAGTCATCTTTCCGTCTTCCCCCACCTTTCTTTTCTTTCTTTTGTTTTTTTAAAGGTGAACTAATGTTTTCATTTGTTCATTGCTTGCCTTTGAGGTATTCTTCAGCGACATCTTTCCCTTGATTCTGTCATGGTACCTTACCACAGTATAGCTGCAACCAGTCCCTTCACAGGGCTTCCTATCTGGGTCAGTTTTGCATAGGCTTGTCCATTCCTCTAGGTTCTTTTTTTCATCAGTCCTAATTATTAGGTTATTTGGTGTTTAGAACAAAGGATCTCCCCACACTTACATAATGTAGGCTTATCACAGATGGGTGCAAGCACACAAAGATAAACTGGGCGCTTGTCCAAGAGTTGGCGGCTTTGTGAATTCACACATCCAGTAGCAATGCCCCCTCTTTAGCCCTGGTGGTGGATTAGGGGAGAAGCCGAATCTTGAAAACACCTAAGCTTATGCTTCTGTATGACTTGGCGATGGCAGACTTTATTTCTTATGCTGTTTCATATATTTATTATTTTAAAGCAATCTTTCTTTTCTAAGAATTTTGTATATGTTTGTGTATTTATGTGTATGTGAGAGCAGAGTGAACATAGATTTATTATGGCAAAGTGAGGAGGATCTCCTGAGTGGGAGGGGCTACAAAGAAGGATTACCTTCCATTCTGAGTTTTCCACAAACATATATCAAATGGCATTACACTGATGGCTGTGGAGAGAACAGAACATACAGATCCCTGATGAAGTTGAGAGATACTCAAGGATTTGGTATTGGCCTTAATGGCCAAGTGTTGTTAATCATATGATCTTAGGATTCCTGCCTTTGCCAATTGCTCAATTTATTCAGTGATTTACTGTGTGCCAAGCCTAAATCTAAAAACTTTGCATGCAACACCGTACAGTACTCTGAGTTGCCTACTTTTTTTTTTCTTTTGATTTTTTGAGACAGGGTTTCACTGTGTAGCTCTGGCAATCCTGGAACTTGCTTTGTAGACCAGGCAGACCTTGAACTCAGAGAGCTCCGCCTGCCTGGGGATTGAAGGCTTGTGCCAGGGACTCAGCTAAGTTACCTACTTTTATTATGCACATGCACATTTTATGTATGAGGCAATAGGCCCAAAGCATGTGACTTAAGGTACATGAAGTTACAATTAGTTAAGTGCTAAGTATGGGATCTATTTCTTTTTTCTTCCTCCCTCCTTCCCTCCCTCCCTTCCTTTCTTTTTTTTTTTTTTGGTTTTTCGAGACAGGGTTTCTCTGTGGCTTTGGAGCCTGTCCTGGAACTAGCTCTGTAGACCAGGCTGGTCTCGAACTCACAGAGATCCGCCTGCCTCTGCCTACCAAGTGCTGGGATTAAAGGCGTGCGCCACCATCGCCCGGCCTTCCTTTCTTTTTTTGATACAGGGTTTCTCTGTATAACAGTTGTGGCTGTCCTTGGGTCACTTTGTAGACCAGGCTGGCCTCAGACTCAGAGAGATCTGATGGCCTCTGCCTTCCAAGTGCTGAGGTTAAAGATGTGTGCTACCACTGCCCAGTGATCTATTTCTTATTTATTTATATTGAGGGTCTCATGTAACCCAGGCTGGCCTTGAATTTACCATGTAGCAAAGGATGCCTCCTGACCTTCTTGCCTCCGTTTCCCAAGTGTTGGGATTGTAGGTATGAATCTTCATGCCCTGCTTGAACTTGGATTTGAATATCGATAGTTTTAATTAACTGGCCACAGTGGTGCACACTTAAGTCCTAGTATTCAGGAGGCTGAAGTAGGATGGTTGCTGGAAGTTTGAGGACAGCCAGTGCTACAAAATAAGACTTGCCTTGAAAAGTAAAAGAGGGCTGGAGCTTTAGCTCTCTGATGATTGGACATAGAAAACAACATTAACAGTAATAGGTATTCTGGCTTCTGAAACGTACCCGTGGCATGACTACTTTTATTATTATTTAAAGATATTTTATTTTTTATCAGTATATATGTGTGCTTGAGTGGGTTTGTTCACCTGAGTTTAGTAGTATTCTAGAAGGATGTTGGATCTCCTGGAACTGGAGTTACAGGTAGTTGTGAGCCCCTTGATTGTGGGTTCTGGGAACCAAACTCCAGTCTTCTACAAGAGCAGGGAGTGCACTTTACACTGAACGCTGAGCCATTTCTCTAACTCTGGCCTTTTGGCTTTTTTTTTTTTTTTAGATTTAGGTCTGGTACTTTTCTTGTAGCTCAGGCTGGTTCAAACTCACAGTAATCCTCCTGCCCTCGTGAGTGCTGGGATTAGATAGACATCTTGTTATAATAGGAGCATCGGGGCTGCATCCCCAGCACCCCGGCCGCCTGCTAGCTTATGCCCGAAATAACAATACACAAACTATTCATTTAAACACTGCTTGGCCCATTTCTATCTAGCCTCTTCTAGGCTAATTCTCACATATTAATTTAGCCCATTTCTAATCATCTGTGTAGCACCAGTCTTACCGGCAAGATTCTAGCCTACGTCCATCCTGGGTCGGAGCTTCATTGCGTGTGTCTGCCCTGGAAAGAGGAGCATGGTGTCTCTGAGCTCACTTTATGCTTCCTCCCAGCATTCTGTTCTGTTTACTCCTCCCACCTATGTTTTAACCTATGAGGCCAAGCAGTTTCTTTATTGCTTAACCAATGAAATCAACAGATTGATATATGACACTCCCACATCAACATCTGACTCATTTTTGTGTGTGTTTGGACTTTGTTTGAACCCAGCATTGAATCATTGAATATGCTAGACTGGACTCTTGTCAGTGAGCTATGCCTCCAGCTCCTAGTTATGGCTTTGAGCCCATGCTTAGTCTTGTACCTGGAACAGAGAGCAAAGTCCCTACAATTAGTTATCATGGGAAGACATTTACTTTGTACAGAGTTCATGTAAAAACCCCTGTGGAAAAACAGGGAATTTAAGGTGAATCCAAAGACAAACATATAGGCATCCTCCTGAATATTAACCTTCATCAGGCGATGAAAGGAGACAGAGACAGAGCCCCACATTGGAGCACCGGACAGAAATCTCAAGGTCCAAATCAGGAGCAGAAGGAGAGGGAGCACGAGCAAGGAACTCAGGACCGCGAGGGGTATATCCACACACTGGGGATCCACAATGGGGATGTTCTATCGGGAACTCACCAAGGCCAGCTGGCCTGGGTCTGAAAAAGCATGGGATAAAACTGGACTTGCTGAACATAGCGGACAATGAGGACTACTGAGAACTCAAGAACAATGGCAATGGGATTTTGATCCTATTGCATGTACTGGCTTTGGGGGAGCCTAGGCAGTTTGGATGCTCACCTTACTAGACCTGGATGGAGGTGGGTGGTCCTTGGACTTCCCACAGGTCAGAGAACCCTGATTGCTCTTTGAGCTGGTGAGGGAGGGGGACTTGATCGGGGGAGGGGGAGGGAAATGGGAGGCGGTGGTGGGGAGGAGGCAGAAATCCTTAATAAATAAATAAATTAAAAAAAAATAAAAAAAAACAGGGAATTTCATAGGGGGCATGTCAGAAGTTTCACAAAGATGACATGTTGTTCAGATACTGCCAGTTGAGGTGGTTTCAGTGGTGATTGGACATGCATATCCATCCAGTCTTTGGGAGCTGCCATTCCAGTGGAGGGAGCAGACCACAGAAGACAGAATGCATGGAATGGTTTCAGTTGGGATCAACTGATGCTTTTATCATGGTAGGTTAGCATTTACTGGAGGAAGCCCTCAAAGATGAAGTGCCATTGTCATCACATCAACATGTTTCCCTCCCTCTGCTGATGTTTACCTTGGTCGTCTGTAGGGTTTCTCCAGTATAAAGTTTCCTAGTTCCTTCACAGCTTGTAAAGAACTTACTTTCTTTGGCTCACATTTAAAGAGTGGAAAGTTTTGGTCCATCCCATTATCCATCAATCCAAGAAAGGGGGGCGGGCAGAACATGCATGGCTGTGGTGCATTTGTGGATGTTAGAAGCTAATTATTTAATCATTTCTTTTCTTCCACTTTTGTGTCAGTTCCAGGAATTGAACTCAGGTTATCAGGCCTCAGAGCAAGTGCTCTTATGCCCCTGAGCCATCTTTCCCTCCCTGGTTCACTATTTGAGAGAGGAATAAATACCTACAAAAATTATTTGCTTGATTGCTTGATTAAGGGTCTCACTCAGTGCCAGGCTCACCTAAAACTATCTTCCTACTTCATCTGGAATTATAGGCACGTGCCACTGTGCCCAGCCTCCTTTTATTTTGTTCTGTCAGTATGACTGAGGTTTTTATTATATATCTTATGTTGTAATCCAGCAGTACTTTGTTTTCTTGTTCACATTGTTTCCAGGCAACTTTCAGTTGGCTTCTGTATCCTTTTGATGTAGTTCATCATTTTTTGTGTCTGTTTTGTGTGTGTTTCAGAGTTTCTTTTTTTCAAAGTATAGCTCAGTGGTTAAGTTCACTGACTGCTCTTCTAGAGGACCCCCGTTCAATTCCCAGCACCCACATGACAGCTCACAAGTGTTTCTAATTCCAGTTCCAGGGAACCTAAGATCTATGGCAAAACACTGATGCACATAAAATAAGAATAAATAAACCTTATTTATTTATTTTTAAGAAGTTTCTCTTTTCTGGTCCTGAAAGTTATGATAAGCTCGTCTTGGATATTTTCTGCCCCAGTCTCAGAATTATCCATTTCTTCAAGTCAGACAGGAAGATCCAATTTGTTTGTTTATTTTTGAGGCAGGCTCTCACTGTACAGCCTCCCTGCTATCCTGGAACTGGGTCTGTATACCAGTCTGGCCTTGAACTCTGCCTTCCCAGTGCTGGGATTACAGATACGTCTCACACTTGGCTTTTTTTGTGAGTTCTGGGGATCAGAATTTAGGTCATTGTTTGCATGGGAAGCAGTTTACTATCTGAGTTGTCTTCTAGCCTGATAAACTGTTTTTGATATTAAATTTTATATCATTTTCTAGATGGAAGACATTGAATAAGTAAGAAAGTAAAAGTAATTTTTTTGTTAATTTTTAAATTTTGTATCATTTTCTAGATGGAAGGCATTGAATAAGTAAGAGAGTAAAAGTAATTTTTCTTGTTAATTTGAATTAGGGCCTTCCTCTTTAGCCTGTGGTTGTCTTGAACTCACGTTGCTCCTTCCACTCAGGCACTTGAGTGTTGGGATTGCAATTGTGATCCTCCACATCTGTTCAAATAGGCTGTTTATATTTTTATTTTGTATGCACTACTCTCCATTTGTCTTTTGATAGTTTCATGAAACCCAGGCTAGCCGTGAATAGGCTTGGTAGCAGAGGATGGCCTTAAACTCCCAATCTCTTGTCTTCACCTCCCAAATCTTAGAGTTGTAAGCATGTGCCACTATTCTTGGCTCTTGTGTTTGCATGGAGGTAGGAGAACAACTTGCAGGAAACAGTTCTTTCTTTCTACTGTATAGTATGTGAGAACTGAACTCAGGTCATTAAGTTTGGCAGCAGATGTTTTTCCTCCCTTGAGCAATCTTGCTGTTCCATACGTTATAAATGGAGACTGCTCTTTAGTTCCGATGGCCCAGACCCGAATAATCAAACAGTAGCTATATTAATTGTAACACTGCTTGGCCTATTAGCTCAAGGCTTCTTATTAACTAACTTTTACATCTTAAATTAACCCATTTCTATTAATCTGTGTATCTGTAGCCTACCAGTTAGGTTCGGTATTCTTCTCTTTCAGCAGCTACATGATGTCTCCCTGACTCTACCTATTCTCTCTCTGTATCTCTGTTCAGATTTCATGCCTGGCTTTACTTTCCTAAGCCATTGGCCAAAATAGCTTTACTGAGCAACCAATAAAAGCAGCACATATACAGAAGGACCTCCCACATCAACGAGTGGTTCTCTTTATGTTATTTTAAAAGTCGTATTGAACTAGGTATCCCTCTGTAATCACAGTGTTTACGAGGCCAAAGGAGGGTTATGAATTCAAGGGTAGCCTGGGCTATATATAGTAAGGCTGTTAGATAGGGGAATTCCTTAGCGATTAGGGGAATTATTTAGAAAGGACTTTATCAGATTACATACATCTTAAGCTGAGGCTGGATGACCTTTTACATACAGACATGTACCACGCTTGGGATGATATTGTCTGGCTCTCTGCTAACTCAGTGCTAACTCAGGCCTGTGCCTGGTACTAATGGGAGGAATCTCAGGGCTTGCTATACTATACTGAGCATTGCTGATGAGTGGATAGAGTGGAAAGGTGGATTCAGGACCAAGACCCTACCTGAATTGAAGCTATCAGGTGTTGATTAGCAGAGCTGGGAAAGGAGTAAGGAAGGCTGTCCCCAAACCAGTAGAATTTTCCCAAAGCTGGCCCTTTCTTTTTGCCAAATAGGCTTCCATCCCCATCCTCTCTCCAGCAAAGGTTGCTGATGGCTTGGAGTGTTGCTTTTGTGCCTAGAAATGCCTGGCTTCTGCTGTGTGTTCTGAGCCAGGAATAGAGGCATGCTTGGATTTCTGAAGCACAAGGAGTTGTTATATGTTTGCAGAAAGACTATTTATGTAAGGAACAGTCTGGAAGCAGCCAGAATACCCAAACCCAGGACAAAAAAAAATGAGGCAAATTCTGGAGTAGTCTAGATAGACTACTAGGTAGCTATGAGGAGAGGCCCTCTGTAGATATGTTTGTCACTACTGGATAGTTGCGAGGACAGACCGGCTATGTATGTGTTACTACTCAGTTATATACATGTGAGTTCATAACATGAGTATCCTCAATGGGTTCAGCAGTTGCAGGAGTTACATGCTGATCTTGGTTACTCCTGCTAGTCACTGAGTTTTCTTTTCCTCAGATGTAAAATGGATGTAGTGATGGTAATAATTGCTAAGTCCTCATGGGACTGTGGTAAAGTCATGTGAGATTCCTTACATAAGGGTCCTTTGTGAACTCTGTAGTAAGCCATGCACATGAGTGTTTTTGTTTTTGCTTTTGTGTTTTAGAGGTCTCACTATATAGTGTTGGCTGGCCCAGGACTCAGTCTGATGACCAGGCTGGCCTCGAACTCTGCCTCCCAAGTGCTGGGATTAAAGGCATTCACCACCATGTCCTGTTGTATTTTTTAGTATTATTATTATTAAATTAAAAAGATTGTTCTTTAAACCTAGCAATTGGGAGGCAGAGGGAAATGGATCTCTCTGAGATTGAGGCCAGCCTGGCCACAAAGAGTTTCAGGACAGTCAGGACTGTTACACAGAGAAGCCCTGTCTCAAAAAATAAAGTTAACAATAACAACAACAAAACTAGTTTGTGTGTTTGGAGAGAATAACTTGCAGGTGTCATTTTTCTCCTACTACTATGTGGGTCCCAGGAATGTAACTCAGGTGTCATGGTTAGTGGGAAGACCATTCTCTGTCTGCTAAGTCATAGTTATCTTGAGGGCAATTGATTGTTTTTGAGATAGAGTTTCACTTGCTCTGTAGTCCAGGCTAGCCTCAAAATCTGAGGCAATCTTTTTCTCTCAGACTCTCCAGTGCTAGGATTGTAAGTATGAGCTACTACACCCAGTTTACACATGTGTTATTCATAGTTCATGATTTCTGTTTACTCCAGGAATTATAAACTAGTGACTGTTGTCAGTTGGAGTAGGTCCCAATTTTTTTTTTTTTTTTTTTTTTTTGGTTTTTCTCTGTGGCTTTGGAGCCTGTCCTGGAACTAGCTCTGTAGACCAGGCTGGTCTCGAACTCACAGAGATCCTCCTGCCTCTGCCTCCCGAGTGCTGGGATTAAAGGCATGCCCCACCACCGCCCGGCTGTCCCAATGTTTTTGTTTTTTATCTTTGCAGCACCGGGAATGGTGCCCAAGGGATTGCACGGGCTAATGCATGCTCAACTGGGCCACATCCCTCGAGTAGGCTTTCCAAAGGAAATCCCCACCTCACACCACCTTTAGGTCCTTCCTTCACTTGCTGCTTTTTTTGCGTTTGAAGTTCATGGGTGTGGGCGGGACCAGACCCCCATCCAGCATTGCCAGTTGCTGTTCTGTGAGCAAACCTGAGCATCAAGCCAGCCTTCCTTGGGATTGGGAGCGTACAGTATGAACAAGTCAGCATTGTATCCCTGAACTAGACCTGGCTTGGCAGGGGCTTTGGGTGTCGTCCTCCCTCCCCCCACCAGCCCTCTCCTTTTCTTGGTGAGTTTGTCTGGTATCTTTCAGAAGTGTTTCTCAAACTGGAAAACCCCAGGTCTGGAGCCTTTGACTTACAGTCTCTACTTTTAGAAAACCACAGAGTCGTGCAAATGCTATGTTGTTAGTTCTTAATTGTATTCTAACAAGTCTTCTTAGAATTTAGTGGTTTGAGGTCTGAAACAAGGTTAAACATTTATTTTCCTCCAAGTTTCTGTGGGTCAGATTCAGCTAACTGGGAGGTTTTGGTTCAGCCTTGCAGTTGAAAGTGGCTTATTCATAGAGTCAGGACTGTGGTGTGGTTCTTCAGGAGCACCTTAATTCCCCACCATATAGGCCTTTCCATAGGAATTTATACTGTTTTCACAATGTAGTACCTGGTTGTTCTTGCCCTTCCCCAATGGGAACCCAAGAAAGACTATATAGGCAAAAACAACAGTACTGTGTGTACTAAAATACATATAATTTGCTGGGTGTGGTGGCACATGCCTGTAATCTCAGCCCTCAGGGGGCAGAGGCAGGAGGCCAGCCAGATCAGTTCTCTGCCAGTTAGGGCTATACAACAAGATCCCTCTAAATAACTCCCCCCCCCCCAATCCCAAGAAAATAAGTTGATTATGTTCTCTTCAGTATTTAAGTTTTAGGGATTAACTCAGGTTTTTGGGCTTGGCAGTAAGTGCCTTTACTGACTGAGCCATATCATCAGCCCCAGGTTACTTTTTGACCATTTTAAATTTGTAGTTCTATAATATTCATTTATTTTATGGTGAAGATGTTTAAAATTAGGCGGTGTAAGGCACCTAAATGGTGAAATGAAAATTATCTCAACTATAAATCAACATACAGCAAACATGCAGGACCTATTATTTACTTTATAATGTGTGGGTGTTTTAACTGCATGTATATTTGTACACCATGCCACTTGTGTGCCTGGGGCCCACAGAGACCATCAGATCCCTTGGAGCTGGAGTTACAGATGGTTGTGAGCTGCTGAGTGAGTGCTGGAATTGAACCATTGTCCTCTGGAAAAGCACCAACAGGAACTTTTGTGTGACCCACCTTTGAACGTCCCACACCATTCCTTCTGCCATGTTCAAGCAGCGGATAATGGGACTCCACATTTTGAAGGCAGGGGTGTCCACCTTTTGTCATAAGTTCTGTTTTCCTCTGGTGTGAGAGCTTAGGTAGTGAAAATGTCGCGTGTTCAGACGACTCCTGTGCTTTTGGTGTCCATTTACGGTCTTGATGATTCATCTCTAGTTTTCTGAATACTGGCTCAAGGTCAGATTAGAAGAATTTGTGGGCACCCTGGCTTCAGGGCAGGCTGTTCTGTTCTGCCTGACATTGAGTTCAGTTACCTTTCTGCCTCTGGAGCATCAGGAAATAGGATCTCTCAAAGTCCATGTGCATGTATTTTAATATCTGAGGATGTCTTATCATGCTTTCTTTGGAGAAAGCTTATATTCCCTCTCTCACACTCACACATACAGGAGACAGAGAGAGGAATAGTTGTACATTTAGGGAGACAATTTAAGGACCATTGGGAAGGAAAGCCAACTTTGTATGAAGAGGGTTTAGGGACTGGCAATCCTGCTGGGAAAGGTAGCTGAGTTGTTAGATTAATTTTTCTGCTTTGGTCCTAAGTAGAGGAATTAAGCTATAAACGATTGTGGAATCGTACTAAGCTTGACTCCTGCTACCCAAAGATTACGTATGTTTTAGAAGGGCTAATGCCTGCAGCTGTTTTCACCTTTGTAGTGTTCTTTGAGTCTGTTCTGCCGTGCATGTTCGACAAGTTTTGGGTTTCATAGAACGGAGCTTCTTCATGCTTTAAAAATTACAATGAAAGTATTGGTTAAAAGCAAAGTTTTGCCTATCTTAAGCTCGCAGATGTTTTGAAGTCATTGCAGTGGCTGTTGGGAAGAGGTCACACGTGAAGGTTGATTGTAGACAGTTGCTTCAGTTGTTCTTGATGATATGGCTTCTTGAACTTTTTATATGTTTTATTTTCTTACTGATATTTATTGAGCTCTACATTTTTCTCTGCTTCCCTCCCTGTCTCTTCCTTTCCTCCTTCAACCCTCCCCCAAGGTCCCCATGCTCCCAATTTACTCAGGAGATCTTGTCTTTTTCTACTTTCTACTTCCCATGTAGATTAGATCTATGTAAGTCTCTTTTAGTGTCCGCATTGTTGTCTAAATTCTCTGGGATTGTGGT
>NC_022033.1:21938455-21950087 GCF_000317375.1 Microtus ochrogaster | reverse complement strand
TTACTGGGTCTTGAGGAAGGTTGTTTTCTAATTTTCTGAGAAATCGCCACACTGACATCCAAAGGGGTTGTACTAGCTTTTATTCCCACCAGCAATGCAGAAGTGTGGGGTTACAAAGGCAGTTCAGTGACTCATAGTTACATTTTGAAGCTGGACATTCCATCTTCCTTTTCCTGTCTGTGAATGGAACACTCACAACTCACCTGTTAATTCCTAGCCCTTCTAGCCTCCTTGCAGCTGTCCAATTGTTGAGGCTAAGCCTGATAAATTATTTGGTGAAAGCAGTTATTATCATTAATCTGGAGTTCAACCTGATATCTGAAGTTTAGTCAGCTACTGAGTTTAGTTTGCCTTGAGGGTGGGTGTGTGTGCGTGGGTATGGTTGTGTGTCAGAGCACGCATGTGTATGTTTTCTTTGGGGGCCTATAGTTTACTGACTACATCAAAGGCACTTAATAAAGCCCTGTGATTGATGAAACTAAGCTGTGCCCAAGGCAGGTAGCAACTGTGATCTTCTAAGTTCTACTGGATCAGTCTCTAATATTAAGTCCTACTGGGTCGATGTTTAAAATGGTCACTACTGCTTCCTGTTTTCTTGACACACAGATAGGTCCCCTCACCGAGGAGTGCATCTTGTCACTTATTTTTAATTTTTATTTTAAAAATATTTATTTATTTAATATTTTGTTTTTCAAGACAAGGTTTCTTTGTGTGTCCCTGGCTGTCCTGGAACTCACTCTGTAAAACCAGCCTGCCCTTGAACTCAGAGATCCACCTGCCTCAGTCTCCCTGCTGGAATTAAAGGTGTGCACCACTACTTCCTGGCTTTATTTTGTTTTTTATGGGTATGTGTGCACCTGAATGTGTTTTAAGCCAATGGAGGAGTCTGCAAGGTCAGAAGAGGTGCATTGGATCCCCTGGAACTGCAGTTCTAAGTTTCTACGTGCTCTTATCTGAGGGACAGTTTTTCTAGCACCTGTTCTGTCACAGAAGACAGAAGCACTTTCAGGAAAGTGTCCCTTGACTACTGTTGAGTTTCCTGGAGAGTTTCCTGTAGGTCTGTAAACAGTTGGAATACCCCAGCACAATACACTTTTCTTGTAATTCCAACACTTGAAATTTCAAGGCAGCCTGGCAATAGTATAAAACAACAACAGAAACATTTTCTCTATGAATTTGAGGCCAGCTTGGATCATTCCAGACCAGTTTAGTCTGCATAGTGATCTCTGTCTCAAAAAACAAAAATTTTACTTATGGTTGGAGAGATGGCTCAGTAGTCAAGAGACTGGCTGCTCTTCTGCAGGACCTGGGTTCAATCCTAGCATCGATATGGCAGCTAACAACTATAATTCCAGTTCAGGGCATCTAGTGCTAGTACTCTCTTCTGACATTCATGGGTACCAAGTGCATATGGTGCACATAGACAGATATGTGTGGGCAAAATCCCCATACACATACAATAAAAATAAATAAATTTATTTAATTACTTAAAAATTATGTATATATGCATGTGTCTGTGTGGATATGTGCACATGTGAATGAGTACAGGTGCTCTCAGAGTTCAGAAGGTATTGGAGCCTTTAGAGCTGGAGTTTCTGGAATGATGAGCCACCCAGTGTTGGTTCCGGGAACCAAAGTTGGGTCTTCTGCAAGAGCAGTATGAGCTTTTAACTGCTAAACCAGGTCTGCAGTGCCAGCAGAGTCTCATATAGCCCAGGCTGGTTTCCAGTTTGCTATATGTGTGGTTGAAGGAGACCTTGAATATTCTTATCTATCTCTAGGGTACTGCATTACAGACTCATGCTATCACATCCAGCTTTGTTTTGTTTAGAGACAGTATTTTCCTTTAAAACACTTTATTAAATTATTTATGAAAAAAATTATATTGCCAGGTGATGGTGGTGCACACCTTTAATCCCACCACTTAGGAGGCACAGGCAGGTGGATCTCTGTGAGTTAAAGGCCAACCTGGCCTACAAGAGCTAGTTCTAGGGATAGGCACCAAAACTACACAGTGAGAGCTGGGCAATAATGGCGCATGCCTTTAATCCCAGCACTTGGGAGGCAGAGGCAGGAGTATCTTTGTGAGTTTGAGGCCAACCTGGTCTACAAGAGCTAGTTCCAGGACAAGCACCAAAGCTACAGAGAAACCCTGTCTCAAAATAAAAAAAAAAGATAAAAACAAACAAAAATAATTTATGTTTGTGTGTACATGTCCACAGTGGTATACATGTGGAGGTCAGAGAACAACTTTCTGGAGTTGGCTCTCCTTCCATCATGTAGGTCTCAGGGATTGAATTCAGGGCATCAGGCTTCTTGGTGGCAGGCACCTTTACCTGCTGAGCTATCTCTCCAGACCAAGTCTTGCTTTGTATTTTATGCTGGCCTTAAACTTGCAGTGGTCCTCCTGCTCTAATTCTTCAGTGCTTGGATTACAGGTATATGCTACAGTACTAGCTTCTTTGGGTTGGGGTGGAGGTTGGGGGGCAGGCAGTATTTGGCTACATAGCTCCAGGCTGGGCTACAATCTTCTGCCTCATGAGTGCTTAGGATTACAGGAGAGTGCCACTATGATACTCAGCTTCTTTGAGTGTTTAAGCCCCAGAAAGATTGAACACAGGGAAACAGGCACTTACAAAACAGAAAGGATTGAAGTGGTGAGACTCAAGGAGGCTGTCCTTAGGGTCCCGATATGAGGGTCTATCACTGGAGCCTCGACAGCCAGGAAGCCATTATTGGCATTGCCACCCACACTACTGTCCTCTAACACTGAAGTAGCAACTGGTGGCCAGATATTTGCTATTGAAAAGCAGCGGCAGCCACATCCAGGAACTCCTTAGTGTTCTGGGATCAAAGGCCAAGCTATTGAGTCGGGAGCTACATTTTAACAAACTCTCCAATGATTTACTTGTGTGTGGTTGGTCTGCTCACACAACTATGGGTCATCTTGATTGCTTATTGGAAGGGAATGAAGGACTATTGTTTGTTTTCCCAACTCAATCAGGAAGGGTGGAATGGGGACTGAAAGAGCACATAGACCGAGTGAGCTACACTTCTGCATCCTCCAGATATGATTTACATATTCACCTGTTTTTAAATCTGTTTTTCTTTTTTCTCTTTTTTATTTTTTGTTTTTGATTCATATTCACCTTCTTTAAAAGCAAGTAATAGCATGTGTGATGGCACATGCCTTGGATCCCAGCACACTGGAGGCGTGGGTAGGGAGATCTCTGTGAGTTCAGGTCCAAGTCAGGGCTATTATGTAGTCCTGTTTCAGAAAAATAAATGAACAAAAACCATACAAGTAATAGAGCCTGTGAGATGATTCAGCCGCTCAAGGTACTTACCATCAAGTTTGACATCCTGAGTTCGGTTCATGGGATCCAAACACTGGAAGAACTGATTTCCAAAAGTTGTCCTTTGACATGCCCTGTGTGCTGTGGCATACATGAATATACACAATTAATACAATGTAATAACAAATTCAACACTTCATATAGCAGTACATCACGGGAGCTTTCTGCATCAGGGTCTGCAGAGTCATCTTTTTCTTTTCAGTATCTGCACAGAACTTCATTATATGGCTTTAAAATCTCAGGAACAACTTGACATGCTGGTACTCACATAATCCTTGCATTTGGAAAGCAGAGACAGGAGGATCAGGACGGTGATTTTTGGTGTTTAAAACTAATGTGGGCCCTGTCTCAGAAAACCAACCAAAACAAGCAAACAAAACTAAACAAAAACCTAACCTGGCCGGGCGGTGGTGGCGCACGCCTTTAATCCCAGCATTCAGGAGGCAGAGGCAGGCGGATCTCTGTGAGTTCAAGACCAGCCTGGTCTACAAGAGCTAGTTCCAGGACAGGCTCCAAAAACCATAGAGAAACCCTGTCTCGAACAAACCAAAAAAAAAAAAAAAAAAACCTAACCTGATGAGGCTGTGTTATAGTCTATGGGCACATCCTAATAGAACTAGGAGTTCACGTTTGCTTCTTGCCTCCTTATGCGCAGGCCCTGTGTATATGCCATCTCTTTTAACTGGTACCATAACCAACTTTACATGAGTGAACTCAGGCTCTGAAAGGTTAATAGTAGTCCATCAACTAAGAAAGAGATATTTTTAAAGATCTAAGTGTGTGTCCTTATCAGCATGCACATGGAGGTCAGAGGTGAACATTTGGAGTTTCTTCTCCTTCTAGTGTGGGTTCTGGGGGTGGAACTCATCAGCCTGTGTGGCAAGTGCTTTTACCATTCTGTTTGCTTCAGATTAAGACTTTTATTATTTATTGTTTGTTTATTTCTGAGATGGGTCTTCAGTCCAGGTTTCATGGGACTTCCTGGGACTTATGCCACTTCCTCCTTCTCCCCCTGTGAAGAACTGTAATTGCAGGTGTGCCTCAGCCTTGCCCCATGAGACGTGAATCCAAGTCTGCTGTCTTCTATACTTTATTTGACACAGCATCTCAAAGTATTAGGAGTGTTGTTTTTGTTTTTGTTTTGTGTCTTTTTGAGACGGGGGCCTTCAAGAAGCCCTGGCCTCAGATTTGCAGCAATCCCTTTACCTTAGCCCCCGAGTGCTGATGCTACAGGCTAGTTCTCATGCCTGACTTCAAAATGGCTAGACTTTGTGCTGGAGAGATGGCTCAGCAGTTAAGATAGCTCTTGCTGCTTTTCTAGAGAACCTGTGCTTGATTCCTTAGCACCTGTGTGGTGGCTTAGACCCATCTGTAACTCCAGTTCCAGAGAATCCCACTTCCTTTTGACCTTCATGGGCTCCACCAGGCACCCAAGTGGTACACAAACATATATACAGGCAAAAATCTGTACAAGTGAATAAATCTTTAAAAGCAAATTTCAAAATTCAAAAAGAACAGCAAAATGGGCAGCCTTAAATACTTTGTCTTATGCTCTGTGAAAAGAGAGTTGGTTGTTTTGGCAAGCATTTAGGTAATTTCTCTTTTTTCTCACTCAGGTATCCAGCTCACATTGAAGACATTGACTACGAAGAAGGGAAAGTTCTCATCCATTTCAAGCGCTGGAACCATCGTTACGATGAGTGGTTTTGCTGGGACAGTCCTTACCTCCGCCCTTTAGAGAAGATCCAGCTGAGGAAAGAGGGCTTGCACGAGGAGGATGGCTCTTCTGTGAGTAGTGAACCCGTGGAGTTCTGTAGTGTAGACTGCTGAGCCTCAGGCAGTGTGTGTGTCTGGTCTTTGCTCTCTAGTGGGCAAGTCAGAACCCACTGGTGAGCAATCCTTGGCTTGTGATGGTAACCATGTGCAGTCTAGTTTTTTCTTGTTTGATGCAATTGATGTGATAGAAGCTCACTTATATTGGATTCCATCCATATGAATAAGGTTTTATGTCTCTTTCAGAGAGCACCGTTTTCCTAGTATCTGAAGTACTATCGGGTTCGTAATAAGTCTTCAGGAAATATTTCTATAATAAACCAGGTACTCCTAGTACTTAGGAGGCCAAGGTTCATGGATTGCTGTGTGTTTGAGGCCAGCATGGGCTACAAAGTAAGACCTGGTTTTAAACACTCCCACACCTCCTCTGCCAGGAATGGTGATACATGCTTCTTTCTGATCCCAACCCTGAGAATGTGGAGGCAGAGGGGTATCAAGAGGTCAAGGACTCTGTCCAAAGAACCAAACCAAACCAAACCAAACCAGTGGCACTCATAACTCAGAGGCAGGACACTTTTACAGCTCGAGGCCACCCTGGTTTACATGGCAGGCTCCAGACCAACCAGAACTACATAATGAGACCCATCTTAAAACCAATAATAAATAAAACTAGCCCTCCACCAGACTGTGATATAATGAATGGATGATTGAAATCTAGAATATTGTATACTAGATAAGGTAGCCATGAAGACCCTTTGCTGTGCTAATCTCCAGTTATTTAAGTAGCCATTTTATATGTGGATCCTGAGCTTATTATACAGTCTTTTATTAGCCCTACAGAACTTGGATTTGATTGGACTGTTTTGGCTTTTCTAAATTTTTTTTACTGCTCCTGGAACTTTGACTGCCTTCAGAATGACGCACAAACCTTTACTTTTGTTTAAAACAGACATTGAGACATTTGTGGTAGCCCTTGCTTTGGGATCTGACTCAGCCTGGATTCTGGTTTCCATTCTAACCTCACTGAAGAACTTGAACTCTGGCTGGCCTTTTCGTTTTGCTTTTTTTTCCCCTTTGAAATTAGGGGAAATATTGAAATTGTTCAATATTGTTCCATTTGATCATTATGAATGTAAACTGTGTGCTGAGAGAACAGCACAAAATATGAAAGTTGCATAGCGCCTCCCTTGGGCCTGGCAGTAGTGTGGGTGGCATGAGATGCTGCAAATGCTGCTTCCTTGAAGAGGAAGTAGCCTTATTCCTCCCAGCTCCTGAACTAGGTATGTTCTCTGTTAGCACTGGTCTCTCAGATTCCCTTTCATCGTGAATGCCAGATAGTGGAAGATTATCTCAGTGCTGTCCTGTACTTGCCCAGTCTTCCTTGACTTAGACGCTCTTATGCTTCAGCCTTTTTATATAGTTTGTTTGTTTGTTTACTTATTTATTTATTTATTTAGTTTGTTGTTTGAGACAGGGTCTCACTATGTGGTCCTACCTATCCTGGAACTCACTATGTAGACCAGGCTGGCCATGAACTCACAGAGATCTGTCTGCTTCTGCTTTCCAACTGCTGGTTGGAAATTAAAGGTGCGTGTAACAATGCCCAGCTATTTTATTTTTTAACATTTATTTATTTCATTTTACGTATAAGGGGTTTGTATGCGTGTATGTATTTGATGCTTTTGGAGGTCAGAAGAAGGCATCAGATCTCTTGGAACTATAGTTTTTTTTTTTTCCTTTTGTTTTTTTTTGAGACAGAGTTTCTCTGTGTAGCTTTGGAGCCTGTCCTGGAACTAGCTCTTGTAGGCCAGGCTGGCCTCAGACTCACAGAGATCTGCCTGCCTCGGCCTTCAGAGTGCTGGGATTAAAGGCGTGTGCCACCACCGCCTGGCTCGGAACTATAGTTACAAAGATGGTTGTGAACCACTGTGTGGGTACTGGGAACCAAACTCAGGTCCTCTGCAAGAGAAGCAAATACTCTTTTTTTTTTTTTTTTTTTTTTGAACAGGGTTTTGCTGTGTAGCTGTCTGTCCTAGAACTTACTCTGTAGACCAGGCTGGCTTGAACTCACAGAGATCTACCTGCTTCTGCCTCTAAAATGTTTGGATTAAAGGTGTGCCACCACTGCCTGGCTGAAGCAAGTGCTCTTAACCCCTGAGTCGTCTCTCCAGCTTCCACCTTCTCGTATTTGGCTCTCTGTGCTCACCGTCATGTATCTCAATAGCCCATTCCAGGCCACTCTTGTTCGTGTGTGTGTGTGTGTATGTGTGTGTGTATACACTCATATATTCTCGTATGAGTGTTATATGTACTATGTGTGTGCTTTGTGCCTGAAGAGGCTAAAAGAGTTAAGACAGTTTTGAGCTTCTGTGTGGATGCTCATATACAAATCTCAGTCAGTTGCAAGAGCAGTAAGTGCTCATAACTGCTGAGCCATTTATCCAGCTCCAATTGTTATTATTTTTTAATTAAAAATTATATTTGTTTGTGCATGTATGATACACGTGCAGAAAAACTTTCAGGAGTTGATTTTTTTCCACATGTGGGTTCTGGGAATTGAATTTAGATTGTTGGGTTTGGGGGTAAGTGCCTTGACCTGCTGAGTCATCTTGACTAGCCCATTTTTTTTCATAATTTGTTGCTATTTTATTTATTTATTAATTTTTTAGTGATTTATTTAACTTTATTTTATGTGCATTGGTATAAAGATCTCCTGGAACTGGATTTACAGAGAATTGTGAGCTGCCATTTGGGTGCTGGTAATTGAACCCAGGTCCTCTACCTAACCATTGAGCCATCTTTCCAGTCCCTCCTTGTTGCTATTTTATTAAAATTATTTATTTATTTGTTTATTGGTTGACTAATTGTGTGTGTGCACTTATGCCACAGTATAGGTTTTAGGTGTCAGAGGACGACTTGCAGGAGTTGTCCCTTGTTCTAGCATGTGTGTTCCAAGGATAGAACTCAGGCTATCAGGCCTGGTCGCACTTGCCTCGTCCATTGAGCCATCTTGCCAGCCCTTTGTTCTTTTTTGAGAATTTTTCTGTGTGGCCAAGGCTGACTTCACAGTCCTGATCCTTCTGCCTTAGTGTTCCCAATGCCAAGATTGCTGGCTCTCATCACCATACCAGCCCTCCCTTACCACTCACACGCATCCAACTGCTTTTATGGATTGGGCTATATTGTGCACCTGTAGAATTGAGTTGGTAACTGGATATTTACTTTTTTTTTATAGGAATTTCAAATAAATGAGCAAGTGCTTGCTTGCTGGTCTGACTGTCGATTTTATCCAGCCAAAGTCACTGCTGTGAACAAGGATGGTAAGGTGTTACAGTTGCAGTTTTTTTCACTTCTGCTGTAGGGGAATTTTACAATATGAGTATTTGATAGTGTGTTAGTATTTATTGTCTAGGAATATTTTTTTATGTTAATCTGCCTGGCAGTAGGGCGAGATTATAAATGGAAAGAGAGCTAGATATGAAGGATAGATTTGCCCTAGGTTCAATCCCCAGCATCAGAAATAAAAGTGAGGGAGGGGGTTAATTCTTTGTTACTAAATTCCAGTCATTATTTCGTCAACCAATCACATTGGACTCTGATGAGAAGTCTGTGGGTCCATTCTGTCTAGAACTTCTTGATATTTTGGTGAAATAAACACCATTGTTTATTTTATTTATTAGTTAAAAGCTTGCAAATTAAATGGACACCAGCAAACATTTGAAAATATGCTTTGTGGATGCAAGGTGATTTAGAGTACTGGGATACAGAACCTTGAGTATCGTGGTTACTTTGCCAGAGTTTTGCACATGTGGGAATCCAGGGCAAGGACTTTGATCCAAAAACTTGCATTTTTTTGAGTGCAAGGAAGTGGTATGTGGAATAGTTTGCATGATCGGAAGCGACTTTGGGTCCATGTGGTGTCTCTTCCTTAGCATAGTCCAGCAGGGTGTCTGTGCTGTGGCCCTGATCTCTGGAGTGAATGTTTCTAGCAATCAGGGCCCTTCCCTATCAGGTCAAGAGACCAAAGATGTAGTTCACTAAGAGAGCCCTGATCTAGCATGCATGGGACCCTGGACCAATCCAAAGCACTGAAAGGAATAACAAATTAAAACAGAACAGAAAACCAACAACAGCCCACATTAGATTTTTTTGTTGTTGCTGTTTTTGAGACAGAATCTCACTATGAAGCTTCGGCTGGCTTGGATCACTATTTAGACCAGCCTGGCCTAGAACTCATAGAGATCCCTGTTTACTTTTACCTCCTGTGCTGGGATTAAAGTCATGTACACCATGCCTGGCCCACACTGGTTTTTCATTCCATGAAATTATTTAGCTGTTTATTCAGTACTCTGCCAAGTGTTGGATGATTAGGTTTTGTCTGAAAGAGGTTGACATTGTCTAAAGAAACCTCCAAAGCGAGGTTCCATCTTCTGAGCTATCTAAGTAGTTATTGATTTTTCCAGTTCAAATAAAGTCCATTTGGATAATTCCATCTTTCCCTGGGTTATGTTTTTTATTTATAAGCCTGTGTTCAAAATAACATCTCTGATTAGTGGTTTTCATAAATATCAACAGACAGCTTGTTTGGGGAAAAGCTCACATATTAAACCACTGCAAGTCCTCTTAGAAACAGACATAGTTGGTCAAGATGTATTCTGCCTCTCCAGATTCTTGTTTCCAAGATTTTCTTTCTTTCTTTACTATCTTTTGTAATCATGCATTCTTTAGGTTCATAAATGGCTGAAAAAACTATACAGTGATTAGTGCTGGTCAAGAAATGTTCTCCCCGCCAGTAAGATAGATGCGCTGGAGATACTCCCTTGGGGAACATCAGTCCTTCAGCTGGGATGAAAATTTGGGGGTGTTCCACGAGTCACTCCTTAGATAACAGCAAGAGTTAGCAGGAGCGTCTTTAATTCCCAAGATGGAATAGAGTGACTGGGATCAGATACACAACCAGGGAAGGGCAGATGGAGGAAGGGAATTTTAGGAGCTTTGTGGTGGTGATTGGGGGGGGGGCGTGATCTCTTAGAAGAGTAGAGGGTAGTTTCATAGAGGTCACAGAAGTCTTAGTACTGACAGTTTATGTCTAGTGTTTACAGAGCCCTGAACTTGGCATATGACAGCAAGCAAAAGACCTAGTAAGGCAGAACAAAGGGGCTGGAGGACAGTGCAGTTGCAGGGTGGTGCAGACAATCCTAGTAAGGATAAGAAGGGTGTGGGTGTGTGGGATGGCTGTGAAAACTTCTTGTAGTAATTATTTAAGGAATAAACATCATTGACTACATTATTGGCTATAACTAATTAGTTTTAGAAGGCTCTTAAATGGGGCAACTACAGTTGGGCATGGTGGCATGTGCCTGTAATTCAACATAGACTAGAGGATCCCAAGTTTGCAGTTAGCTTTGGGCTACATACGGAGTTAGAGGCCAGCCTGGGCTATACAGTAAGACTCAACACAGCACAACCAATTATATCAAACAATAGTAACAAGATAAATGGGGTAACTAAAGCATTGCAAATTTAAAAAGTCCTTTCTGTTGTTTCCTTATGAGTTCATATAATAGGAAGGAGAGTCGTCAGACCATGGGCTCCTGAAATGGTCATGGCCACTTTGGTGGATTGGTTTTGTAGCTCTGAATTAATTCCACCTGCTTCATTTACTCAGTTGCAGGACATGTTGACTGAGTGCAGATTTCTGCCAAGGCCTGTTTATGTTGCACTGCCAGTCTTGCTGGTTCTTGAGGCTCACTGGAAGAGGGCAAGAGGATATAGAGTAGACTAAATCCTGAAGTTATCAAGGCATGCTGGGAAAGCTGGCCTTGTGGGTGCTCAGATCTGTGCCTAGTTAGGAAGTAAAGACACTGATTTCTTTTCTGTGAGCTGTACCCCCCAGTCCACTGATTCTTAGGTGCTGTTTCCAGACTTAGCCTTTATGCTTGGGTCTGGCAGAATAAGTAGGTGATTCCTTCTTCATGCTGCTTCATTCTAGGCCTTATGGGCTTATTTGTCTTGTTTTGTTTTGAGAGCAGGTCTGGTTCTGGAACCTGTAGTACTTATTTCTCCAGCCTCAGCCTCCCAAATGCCAAGATTACAGGCATGTGTCATCTTGCCCCACATCTTCTGTCCTTCTCCCTGTTTGTCCATCTTTCTCTTTGTTTGTTTGGGGGGCTGGGATTAAATAAACCCAAGGCTTCATGCATGCCAGGACAGTGCTCTACCACCTTGACTTTCTTTTCATTCCTACCTTGGATTTTTCTACCTGCCTCAGTTGGTTTTTCTCAGTAGCCACAGGCCCTATAAGGAGGGGGCTCTCTGCTGCCAAGGTACCCTTTGATTCCCTTTAAGCTACTCTGTCTAGCCCGTAACGATAAGGGGAAGCTTATGCATTCATCTTTGGTTTAACTTTTTTCCCTTTTCCCTTTTCCCTTTTCCCTTTCCCCTTTTCCCTTTTCCCTTTCCCCTTTTCCCTTTTCCCTTTTCCCTTTTCCCTTTTCCCTTTT
>NC_022033.1:21930549-21938150 GCF_000317375.1 Microtus ochrogaster | reverse complement strand
TTTAAGATTTTTATTTATTATGTATACAGGGTTCTTCCTGCATGTATCCTACAGGCCAGAAGAGGGCACCGGATCTTATTACAGATGGTTCTGAGCCACCATGTGGTTGCTGGGAATTGAACTCAGGACCTCTGGAAGAGCAGCCACTATTCTTTACCTCTGAGCCATCTCTCCAGCCTCCGAGATAGAGTTTTTCTGTTTAACAGTCCTGGCTGACCTGGAACTAGCTCTGTAGACCAGGCTGGCCTTGAATTTATAGTGATCTGCCTGTCTCTGCCTCGCACCTCTGCCACCCAGCTGGTTTACCTTCTGGTTGCTCTTAGTTTCCTCTGAGGTTTTCCTGAAGCTGAGCACTGACTGAGCAGGTTGTGGGGACTCTGAGCAGAGTAGGGAGCAGCAACTGTTGTCAAGAGGAGTCTGGCATGATTTATAATCCCTAAATAACAAAGAGTTTCTTAAAGAAATTGGCTAACGCTTGGAGAAGAAGGAGAACAGTACTTGTCATTGATAATGGGTCTTTTTTTTTTAATGAAAATTTTGTATCCCAGGGCATCTTTGAATTTACTGTGTAGCTGAGGATGCCCTTGACTTGGATCCTTTGCCTCTATCTTCAGAGTGCTAAGACTGTAAAATCCTTTCACCACAACTGGTTGTTGTTTTGGTTTTGAATTAAGATCCTACTCCATACTCCTGACTGTCCTGTTCTTACTGGGCAGCCAGTGTTGGCCTCAAGCTCATAGCAACCCTCCTGCATTAGTTTTCCAAGTGCTGAGTAATTACAAGTGGGGGCACCATGCCCAGCTTTTTTGTTTTTGTTTGTTTGTTTTGGTTTGTTTAAAAGATTTGTTTATGTACACAGTGTTCTGTCTGCATGTATGTGTTGTAAGGAGCGGCGACGGTCTGCGTCCCGGCTCCCGCACGGCTAGCTTTACCCAAAATAATTACATGGAAACTGTATTCTTTTAAACACTGTTTGGCCCATTAGCTCTAGCCTCTTTTTGGCTAACTCTCACATCTTGCTTTAACCCATTTCTAATAAAGTGTGTAACACCACAAGGTGGCTTACCAGGAAAGATCTTAACCTGCGTCTGTCTGGAGTGGGAGAATCATGGCGACTGCCTGACTCGGCTTCTTTCTCCCAGCATTCTGTTCTGTTTACTCCGCCTATCTAATTTTCTGTCCTATTAAAGGGCCAAGGCAGTCTCTTTATTTAACCAATGAAATTAACATAAAACAGAAGAGAGCACCAGATCTCATTACAGATGGTTGTGAGCCACCATGTGGTTGCTGGGAATTGAACTCGGGAGCTTTGGATCAGCAACCAGTGCTCTTAACCTCTGAGCCATCTCTCCAGCCCATGCCCCAGCTTTTTATTGGCTCTTTGGCATTGGAAAAATAACCTCATGTAGTATGAAATAGTCTTAGTTGGTAACTATGTTAGGCCCCCCATCCCTCAGTGTAGGAATGAAAGACAAGATTCTGGTTTCAGTGTGTGTGTGTGTGTGTTTGTGTGTGTGTAGCCATCTTTGGTGAGCTGACTTGGTTCTTGTTCAGGGTTCTTGACTCGTCTTTCAAATATTTTTTTCTCCTTAAAACAGAGTTTGGCTAGGTTGCGGAGTCTGGCCTTGGATTTTTGGACTTAAGTGCCCCTTCTACCTCAGGTTCCCTAGAAATTGGGTTACCTGTGTATATTGCCTGCCACCATCTCCATTTTATTTGGGGATATCAGAGCCACATGACTGCAAGGGCTCTGTGCCTCAGTGGAACACTATTGCTCCTAAGGGTTTCTCACTGAGGAAACTGTAAGTGGTTAGCATTCGCAACAAGATGGGTGGTTCTTTCTCATATTGATCTTATGTTTCCCAGGTTGATCTGGGACTTGCTATGTAGACCAGGCTGGCCTAAATTTGTAGTAGTCCTTGTGTCGCTGCTTCATAAATGCTGGGCTTAAGGGTGAGTGAGTGTACTAAGCTAGTCTCTTCATAATTAGATGCATATTTCTAGGTCAAATGCTCCCCTTTCCTTCAGCTCAGTCTATTTTGGGCCAGTGCCTGGAGCTTGTGTTTGTAACCGGAAATGCTATGGAAATGGTCTCAGGTTTCTGGAGAGCGGTTCTTTTCTGTATTTTCTTTATGCTAGCATGGAACCTACATTTTGGGTATGGGGAGTTTGGTACCTTGTGAGCAGCTTTGCAGAGAGGATAACAAAAGGAAGACTTAGGTGCACATGTGCAGGATTTGACTTTGTTCTCATTCTATTGTCTGTGGAGGGCTCTCTTTACAGAGTGACTTGGAGGTGGTGATAATTAGAGCTACTTATTGATCTTTTCTCTGATCAGTCTCTGGGCTAAGTTATTTCCACACTTTGTTGCTTTTAAGACTGGGTCTTACTATGTAGCCTGGGTTGGCCTAGAACTCATGACTTTCTTGCATTGCCTCCCAAGTGCTGGGCCTGTGCCACTCTATCTAGTGGAATTTGCATTTTTATCTCATTTAGTCTTCTCACGGATGTAGAAAGGTCATTAGCATCAAAGTCGCCCGTATTTTATAGGTGAGAAATTAAGCTCACAGTAGAAAATGAACACAAAGAACATAAATAGAGCTGAAGTTTGAGGTCTGTGAGGCTCTAGAGTTTCTGAACTGCATCTATGTAGTTCAAGTCTGCGCCTCCAGAGCATGCCAGCAGGATTTCCTTGAAAGGGCACAAGCAGTCCAGTGTCTTAGTTAAGTTTCTGTTGCGGTGAAGAGACACCATGACCACCACAACTCTTATGAAGAAAACATTTAGTTGAAGGGCTCACTTAGAATTTCAGAGGATTAGTTCATTATCATCATGGCAGGGAGTATGGTGGCGAGCAAGCAGTGCTGGAGTAACTGAGAGCCTTACATCTTGCAGGAAACAGGAAGTCTACTGAGACAGTAGGTGGTGGTATCCTGAGCATAGGAAACCTCAAAGCCTGACCCCACAGTGACACACTTACCTCCTCCAACAAGGCCATGCCCACTCCAGCAAAGACACACTTTCTATAGTGCTACTCCCTATGAGATTATGGGGACCACATACAAACTACCACATTTAGTATGCCTAGGTGTTCACTGATCTCATGCAGGGAGGGTGTCAAGTCAAGTGTGCCTAATCTCTCAAGATAGGCTCTTATTGCCAGACGTGGTGGCACACACCTTTAATCCCAGCACTCAGGAGGCAGAGGCAGGTAGATCTCTGTGAGTTCCAGGCCAGCCTGGTCTATAGAGCAAGTTCTTGGACAGCCAGGGCTGTTACACAGAGAAACCCTGTCTTGAAAAACAAAACAACAACAACAAAAAAAAAAAAACAAAGAAGACCAGTGAAAACAAAGTACTTTTTAACATAAAATTACACAGAAAAAGACATCAGCATAGAGAAAAGGCAAAAATGAACAGCATGCTGATTTCACGCAAAAGACAGTGGTTTCCAAAGTCCCCAATTGCTTGACATTCTGATCTTTTCTCCTAGGCTAGGACCCCTTCCCCAATTAACTGTCTTACTGGTTTAGGTCACAAGCCTTGTTTGTTGACTGATTTGGGGCTCACGAGCGCCCCATGTTCTGATTGTGGGCTCAGTTATATAGCACCAAATGTGGAGCTTTCTACCTCTAAACTTTGAGACAAGGAGGGCCTAGCGCCTCCTGCCTTATCCCTAACCAATGAACTCTAAGCGTTCCTCATACTGAAATGGATCGTAACAATTTTTATTTCTTACACTGGGCATCTTAGTGAAACCCTGTCTTAAAAAGTAAAAAGGCTGGGTATATAGCTTGGGTTTAGTGTCTTGGGAAATTTCCTATGGCAGAAAGCAAGTCCAGCATGTAAAATAGCTCAGAAGCAAAGGCTTGGGGAAGGAAAGCCCTCATGTCATATGCATGTCTTGTGCTTAGATGCTGAAGCACTTCTCTGGGTGCTTTCTGATGGGCTGGCCTTGATCTCACCTCCTGAACTCATGGACCACCATACCTGGTGGGAAAACATGTTTTTTGCTTGTTTTCACTTCTGTTTTTTTGAGTGAGTCTCACTGTATAACTAACTGTGGCTGCTCTGGAACTGGCTATATGGGCCTTAGAGAAGAAAAGCTTGCAGAGCAGCAGTAGCTGGGTTCTCACACCCCTTCAGCATTTTGACTGCTTCCAAGATCATCTGATTGCTGAGTTCTTAGCCCCAGAGGGCAAGGCCTTCCTTTGTTTGACCTGGCACTGATAAAGGGCCGCTTAAACTCTCCCAGGTACGTCAGGCTAGAGGAGATGGGGCAGGCTACAATTTTGTTGTTACTGGAGTGAAACTCAGCCTTCTGAATGCTATGCATGTGCTGTATCACTGAGCTGTATCCTCAGGCAAGGATGTATTTATTTTTTTACTTCTCTCACATATTTACATGTTATCTGTTAGATGTGATTTGTGGCCAGCAGAACACTCTATTTTCTGGGGGGAAATGTTCTTTAAATTTTTTTTAATTGTGTGTGTATGCCTGCAGAATCCAGAAAAGGGTGTCAGATCCCCTGGAGCTGGAGTTACAGGCAGTTGTGAGCCGCCTGATGTGGATGCTAGGAACCTAACACTGACCTTCTAGAACAGCAGTGCCTGCTCTTAACCACTCTCTGTCCCTTGGGAAAATGTTTAAGTTCTACACAGTCATCATGAAAATAGATTTGTGGGGCCTTGCTTCAGAAGTGGGGCTAGGCTATTGTCATGCCATCTTTCCTCTGATGTATTCTTTAGGCTGTTGAGTGTGAGCCAGGAGAAAGTTTCAAGATGATAGCTCTTTCCTGGATGTTGAAAGGGTCAGGAGTGGGTGGGATATTGCTTTGTAGCAGGGGGGGGCCTCCAAATCTTTGGCCAGAGTTTGGGTCATTTCATAGTGGCCAGCTGGTGTTCTGGATCTGTGGTTTGGACTTAGGCATCAGGGCCTTGGCAATAGGAAAAGAACTGGTCAGAGGTCAGTAGGCAGGTGTGTGTTTTAATTTTAGCTCATTGTTGTTTGTTTTTGAGACAAATTGTTACTTGGTATCCCAGACTGGACTTGACAGCCTACTGAATGCTGTGATTGAAGGCATGAGGTGTTCTTCCTAGCTTTAAGTCCTGTCTTAGATTTAATGTGCAACTTGGGTTCCCTCTCATGTAAGGCTTCTACCATTGGAGAGAGGTAACTTCAAAGTGAACCCCAAACAGCTGAAAATGGTGATCCATTCTTCTACTACTTTACAGCTTGAAAATACCTCTAAAAATGGAAGGCCTCCTCTCCCGCTTCTTTCTCTTCTGAGTCAGTCTGACACACTCTATCCCAAACTGATCGAGAACTCACGCAGTCGTCCTGTCTCAGTCTTCCAGGTGTAGGTACATAGGTTCCTACATGTCATCGTATTTGACAACTGTTTCTCTCACTCCCTGTCTCCCTCTCTTCTCTCCCTGAGATGACAGGGTTTCTCTGTGTAACTCTGGCTGTCCTGGAACTTGCTCTGTATACCAGGCTGGCCTTGAACTCAGAGTTCTGTCTAACTCTCTCTGCTTCTGAAGTGCTCGGATTAAAGGTTTACACCCCCACCGCTTGACTGACTGTTTTCTTTTTAATGTACTGTATTTTCTTTGTTAACCGTATTGTCCAGCGTGGCTTGTCAGCACACTGAGTATTTAAGATTGAAGGAGAGGGCTGGAGAGATGGCCCAGTAGTTGAGAGCACTGGCTGCTTTTCCAGGAGACTTGGGTTTGATTTTCAGTATCCACATGTTGGCTCACAACTGTTTATAAAACCAGGGTATCCAGTGCCCTCTTTGGCCTCTGTGAATAACAGACACACAGTAGTATACAGACATACATACAAACACCAATACACACAAAATAAAATATAATTGAATTTAAAAATACTGAAGGAGCGCTTAATCTTGATGTTGCCATTTCTCAGCTTTATCCCTACATAGCCAGAGATACATTGCACCATGTTGCTTGAGAAGTCTTTATCTACTTGTTTGTTTAGTATATATGTATCTGTACATATCTTTCCCCACCCCCTCTCTGCTCACTACCTTATCTTTTCAGATAATGTTTCTTACTGAACCTAGAACTTTGGCTACAGTAGCTGGTCAGTAAGTACCAAGCATTTCCTTGTGTCTGCCTCCTAAGTGCTGGGATTATAGGCCTCGGAGTTAGTCTTTTTCGTATCAGTACTGGGGCCCTAAAATGAGCCATCTCCCTAGCCCTTGGGAAGTCTTCAAACGTTGGATATAGTGTCACTGTTTGTCCAATAATCCCAGCATTGGTGAGGCAGGAGAACCACAGTGAATTTGAGGTCAGCCTCAGCTACCTGTTAAATTCAAGGCCAGCTTGGTCTACAGAATAATACCTTATCTCATACAACAATAAACAAACAAATAAACCCCACCCACCCCCACAAAAATATAACACAGAAAATCAGAAGGAGTGCTGGAGAGATTGCTCAGTGGTTAGCGAACTGCCTGTTCTTTCCAAAGGCCCAGTTTTGATTTCCAGCAACCACACGGTGGCTTACAACCATCTGTAACTCCAGTTCCAGGGGATCTGACACCCTCTACTGACCTCTCAGACACTGCAAACATATGGTACACAGATATATATGCAGGCAGAATACCCATATACATGAAGTATAAATAAAAGAAAATAATTAAAAATAAGTCAATCTTAAAAACCCAAAGAAACAGCTCTGTTTAGTATTCTTTAGCAGTTGCTCTTCTGCTAGATATCACCCACACTGAGCGGGCAGGGAAAGAAAGACGGGAGCTTAAACATTTGCTGTCGTGGCCTAAGAATGACATTGCTGAGCCTTCTGTGTAGAGAATAGTTATGCGTTCTTTCCTGGGTGTCCTCTGTACTATCCTGAATCTAACTGCTTCTCTTTTCCTTGACCAAGCCTGTCTGTGTGTTCTGAGAGGTTCCTAGTCAGTTTCCTTCTGTGGTGGTGATGTCTGTTGGATAATGGTCTGCAGTAAAGGTCTAGAGGTAGCTGCCAATTGCCTTCGGAGGTGTTTCTCAGCTTTATATCATTTGAACCACCTGTAGGACTTGCTAAAAGCCCCCGTGTGTCCAGCTCCCAGCACTTCTCATTTCGTCTCTCCAAGGTAGGGCTGGTGAGCTACCCTTCTCAGGAGGTTGCCAGTGTCACTGGTGTGGTAGCTTTGAGCACTGGACTGTTGTGTGTTGAGTGTTGTATGAGGAAGAAGTTGAGATACGTTCTCTGATTTTGAAGACCTTTCGTAAATTTCCACAGGTGGCAAATGAGGATTTCAGAGTAGAGGGAACTGGCCTGTAGCTAGCTGGAAAGCCAGAAAGCCTTTACCGAATGTAATATGGTCGCTTGTTTCAGTTGGCTGCCTGAGGCTCACTGAGTAGTACTCTCTAGGTAGGAAGATACTTCTATTGCACACTGTGAAGATAGAACTGGCCATGGTGTGCAGGGCGGTGGTGGCGCACGCCTTTAATCCCAGCACTCGGGAGGCAGAGGCAGGCTGATCTCTGTGAGTTCGAGGCCAGCCTGGTCTAGAAAAGCTAGTTCCAGGACGGGAACCAAAAGCTACGGAGAAACCCTGTCTCGAAAATTAAAAA
>NC_022033.1:21929141-21930449 GCF_000317375.1 Microtus ochrogaster | reverse complement strand
AAAAAAAAAAAGAACTGGCCATGGTGGCCTATGCTTGTAATCCCAGCACTTGGGAGGTTGAGGTAGGATAATAGCTGTGAAATCAAGCCAAACCCTGCTACACGGTGTGTTTCAGGCTGATTTGAATTATATTATGAGACCCTGTCTCAAAAAAACTTGTGAGTTGGTAAGAGCCAGCATCAGCATGCAACTGCTATTTTCAACTACATAATTTAAAAAAATTACTTTATTAAAAAATAAGAGGAGATGGAAATGTTACAGTGTTTCAGTGGGTAAGTAGTGAGTCACTCTGCTCTGGTGGAGATTTGATTGCTTGAGAGGTTAGCATGTACAAGGCCCTGGGTTCAATTGCCAGCACCAAGAAATCCACAAACAAACATATCTAGATGTATGGGTTTCTATCTTTAATATTTCACAGGATTCCTATTGAACAACTGCTGGATAGCATTTAGCATTTTGGCCAAGATAGGTTCACAGATTTTAAGGTTCACACAGCCTCTAAAAAAGACTTGATTACTGCCCTTCAAAACAGAAAATCAAGTAAAGATTAAATTGCAAATGCCACTCACCAAGGAATTAGTAAGTCTGTATCTATTTTTAATTGTTTTACTGTTCTTTTTTCCCCTTGGCTCAAATTCAGTGTACATATTTCTTATTTTAATCAAACAGCATAAAATTTTTAAAGTGAATTTTGAATTGCTTAGATTAAAAAAATAAACCAGTCTGACCAATTAAATAGGAAGCTAAATTTGCCTTTGTGTGTGTGTGTGTGCTAGGAATCGAACTTAAGGTCTTGCGCATGCTAAGTGGGTACTTTGCCACTGTGAATCTGCCCTCAGTGTGATTCTTCAGCTTTTTTTTAAACACATTTATTGTATTTGGAGCTCCTTTGTGTATATTCTTTAAAAGTTGCTGCTTTCATGAAACAGCAAGTTAAAATCATATCTTCTTGAATTTTAGGTACTTACACTGTGAAATTTTATGATGGAGTAGTTCAAACTGTCAAACATATTCATGTCAAAGCTTTTTCCAAAGATCAGGTGAGAAATGTGGTTTTGTGCTTTATGTTCTGAACTATGCTAACATTGTACTTTTGTTTCTCAAATAAAGACATTACATGTGTTTATGATGACAAGTCTTTATTTCCTCCATCTGACAGTTTGGCCAGAAAGTAATAACACAGGTTTTCAAAAGTTGTGATATTTGTATTTCTTTGTCTTTTTCTTTTAACACAGATTTTCTTCTTTGAAAATGCTAAATATATTCCCCATTGTTTAATTTTTGTTTTCTCATTTCTTCTTTTTTTTT
>NC_022033.1:21909503-21928299 GCF_000317375.1 Microtus ochrogaster | reverse complement strand
TTGCTGGGAATTGAACTCAGGACCTTTGGAAGAGCAGGCAATGCTCTTAACCACTGAGCCATCTCTCCAGCCCCGCAGAAGAACTTTCAAGGAGCCTCAGGAACGTTTTGCCTTTGCTGGTTTTCCTTTAGAGAGCATTGAGAACATGCTGACACTTTGCCCAGATGATGGATGCTTTCTTTTTCTTTGCTTGCCTCTCAAGCATCTAAAAAGCGGCCCTTGTGCTTGACTGTACCATTTTGTCCTTAACTTTGCCATTTTTGTGGTGAAGTTTTGTGGAATGAATTGATAAAGGCAGAGGAACTGAAATACGGGCTTGAATGGAACTGGTAGATAGGTCCTGAGACTCCGCAGCTCTTTATAGGGAAGGTTCAACTTTTTAAAGAAAATTGTATTTTGGAACAGATTCTTACTCTCACCCAGGCTATCCTCTAACTCATAGTGATCCCCTGCCTCACCTCCCAGGTGCTGGGGAATATATGTATGAGCCATGAACCCCATAGAGTTGAACTATTTATTCAGTAAATTGACTATGGCCTGGAAGTGGGGCCTTGCTGGGGGAAGATTTACAAGCAGTTCCCTTCTCAGTTCCAGAGCCTCTGAGCGTCTCACCTTTTCTCAATCCCAGAAGGCCACCAAGACAGACCGGGCAGCTCCAGGATGTGCATGTATAGATGAGATGGACAGACAGGCACACACACACACACAAACAGAGACAGACAGATACCCTACACCTACCTGCCAAGAGGCTGTAGTCCTTTGACTCAAGATGACTAAAAATTTTTTATAAAGTATTGGAATAGGTGAATTTTTACTATAGAATCTTGTTACTCTAAATGTTTTGGTAATTTAGTCGAGTCACATTTTATTTTTTGAGTTTATAAAATGAATATTTACTTGTAGGAAATATGGAAAGTGCTGGAAAGCAGAAGGAAAGCAAAACTACCCCACTCAGATGAAGGGCTTCTGCTTGTTTTGTGTTTGACACTTTGTGTCTGTCCTGCTGGTTTGTTGTTGTTAGAAATGTGTGTGTTAGTCCCAGAATTAGTGTCAAGTGCATGTACTGTCTATAGCTTGTTCTTTTAACAATATAACATTCCCCAGAGTTCCTTTGTCTGAAGTTTCAGCTGTTTGGTAGCTCTACAGTGTTCTGTAGTATGCATGTAGCTATCCCTGAAATGACTCGTTTCCGGGTGTGCATCAGGGTGTTTGTACACACTGTGAAGTCTGATTATTTTGTTAGCAAAGTCTGTTTCGGGAAATTAATTTCTGAACGAAGTAGGAACTTTCAAATCTTTGACCAGAATTGATATTTACCCCCTACTAGAAGGGGTACAACTGTATATGTCTGTTAATTGTTCCTCTCAGTGTCTGGCTTTTTTCAGAATAGTATTAGAACTAAAAAAGAAAAAAAGAAAGAAAAAGTCTCATTGTTTATAACTTTTCCCTGTGGGACAAATTTATTTTTGGTTGTTGAGCATTTGAGAATTCCGTTCCTGCTTCTGGAGAAATCAGTGCACCTAGAATGTGTGTGCTAGGGATGCCCTGTGATGTCAGGATTGTAGAAGAGGGATTCACGCATAAACAAATTAATTATAATGTTAGAAATTCTAACTTTTAGAGTCAACTTTATTAGGAGACAGTCACATTAGGACACAAGATTTTAGAATGAATTTTAAAGTAATTTAGTAACAAATTAGAAGCAGTACTACTTTTCAGTGGAGAAAACACCCAATAGCTCAGGAACCCAGTAAGTGGCTTAGCTATTAGCAGAAAGGGACCTGAGACCTGAGTCCTTGGTCTGTCTTGGGCATTCTGAACAGTATTCTTATTAAGCCTCCAGTTACCAGTTGGTTTTCTTCTTCATAAAGCTGGGCAGCACATACACTGGGCCTCTGAAAAGCCCTGAATAAGAAAGTGGGAACATTTCTGTTAGAAACACTGCCTCTAGTCAAGAGTCCCACTAGTTGACATTCCTTTAACTCATCTCATGTGGCTCCTTGTCATAAGGGAGATTGTAGAGTCTCAGAAGGAGGCTTAAACATAGGGTTAGTCCTCCAAGCTCAGATACTCTCCTGGTGCTTTGCATCGTATGACCCGGCCTGTGTCCTCTTAGTGTCTTCATTGTCTGCATAAGTGTGCAAGCAACCTCCTGATTGTGTATTTGCAAGTAATCACAAAGTATTTCATCGCTATTTTGCTCATTTTAGAATATTGTGGGTAATGCTAGGCCTAAAGAAACAGATCACAAAAGTCTTTCGTCATCTTCTGAGAAACGAGAGAAATTTAAAGAACAGAGAAAAGCCACGGCCAACGTCAAGAAAGACAAAGTGGAAAAAGCCTTAAAGACAGAAAAGCGACCCAAACAGCCTGACAAAGAAGGAAAGCTGACCTGCTCAGAAAAGGGCAAAGTGTCAGAGAAAAGCCTTCCCGAGAACGAGAAGGAAGACAAGGAGAACATTTCGGAGAACGACAGGGAGAACTCTGGGGATGTCCAGGTGGGAAAGAAGCCTGAAAATGACCTTGTGAAGAGTCCACAAGAGAACCTGAAGGAACCAAAAAGAAAACGAGGCAGACCCCCTTCCATAGCTCCTACTGGTGAGTTTCCCACGCGGGCTCTGCAATGGGTGATGCCAGTGTTCTCCTGTGGCCTTTGTGGTTCTTTATACCTTCTGTACTTCAGTCCTTCGTGTTTGTGACTTGCTTGTGGCCTGAAAACGAATCATGCCTGTGGAACTGAATTTCAGTGAGGTGTGTGTCCAGGTGAACATGTTGGGAGTGTGGCCGTGGCTGAGCTTCTGAGTGGACAGCCCATCTTCCCTGAAAGAGCCAAGGGAACTGAGGCCTTCTCCTTGTGCCTGCTCACATGACGTCAGTCTGAGGAAATAACATCCTGGTGGGCAAACATGAAAGGGGAGAAGAATGGGAGCTGAGGCAACAGGGGCTGGAGGTAAAGTAGCAGTAGGGCACACTCAGAGCCTGCATGACACCCTGGGCCCAGGCCTTAGTACCAGAACCAAGCACACACAAACATGAGCCTCTGAGGGAGGCAGCCCCCCCCCCCTGCCAAAAAAAAAAAGTTAGAGCTGGAGGCAAGGGCACTTTTTAAAATCGAGCTCTTACCGGGCATTGTGGCTCACACCTGTGACACTAACACTTGGGAAGCAGAAGCAGGAGGATGATTAGTTCAAGACTAGCTGGGGCTTTGTGATGATGAGACCCTGTCTCAAAAAAAGACATTGAGCTTTTAAAAGATATTTATGGAAGGGGACATCTCAGTCTAAATAGAAAAATAATTTGGTAATTAAATTGGTAAGAATTAAGGATTCAATATAGATTTAAGGAATAATATCCAGTTATTTAAAGGAAGTAGAAACTCTGAGCTAGGGGATTGCCATGAGTTCAAGGCTAGCCTGGGCTACATAGTGAGTTCCAGGTCAGTTCATGTTAGAATGAAACATTGCCTCAAAAAAGCAAAAATAAAATAAAATAAAGTAAAAATAAAAAAGAAGTATAATAAGTTTGGAATTCCTCAAGTGGTTTGGTAGCAGGAAGAGCAGTCCCCGGATGTCTAGATGGAATTCACCCATGACTGAGTGTATTTATGCTCTTTAGACTTCCTTCTTTGCACATTCTCTGTTCGGTTTGCATGAACATTGAAAAACTGTGAACTCGATCACATTTTCAAGCAATGTCTGTATTTTTTTGGCCTGGGAGCCCATAGCCTTGCACATGATAAACGCATGCTTCACCACTGAGTTACATCCCTAGCCCACAGTATCTCTTTTTTTCAGTACAAGTTTAAGCAGTTTCAGTATATAATTTAAAATGTAAAATTTGACATGAAATGTATTTTGTCAAAACTGGAGTAATAGCCCATTCATTGATACCTAGTGGAAAAGTCTACCTTAAGTTACTTATGTAGTAGTATATCCTCCTCAAATCTGAGTTCTAATTTTATAGGAGTCTAGATACAGCCTGATTTGTCTTCAGGTGAAATACATGCCTCCCCCTTTAAAACACTGGGTAAAGCCCTTGTTGCATATGACTGCTAACCTGAGTTCAACTCTCCGGACCCCACATAAGGGCAGACACTTTAGTGCATGTCTGTAATTCTAGATTGCCCATCCCAGGAGATTCACTGGGAGTTTGTGGGCCAGCAACCTTGTCACATACAGCAAGGGATGGGAAGAGAAACTCTATCTCAAGGTATAAGACAAGGACCAATCCCCTGCATTGTCATCTGATCTCCACACTTGCTCTGTGATATGCAGGACTTGTATTCACGCACATTTACACACACACACACACACACACACACACACACACACACACAAATAAAACAATGTAAAAAGTCTTTTTTCCTTTGGTTTTTTGATTGTTTGTTTTTCGAGACAGGATTTCTTTGTTTAGCCCTGTCTGTCCTGGACCTCACTCTCTCTGTATACTAGGGTGGCCTCAAACTCAGAAATCTTCCTTCCTCCATCTGTTGGAATTAAAGGTCTGCACCACCACCAACCTCCTCCCTCTTATTTTTAAATTGGCTGTGCTGGGGATCAAACCCAGAGCCTTGTGCATGATAAACAAGTGCTGTGTCTGCTGTTAGCTATGCCCACAGCCCTCTCTTGGTTTTTATTTTTCATATTGACTACATGTTGAAATATTTTATAGATGGATTGGTTTGAATAAAATATATTCTTAAAGTTAGTTTTTAATTTCTTAGTATGATTGCTTAAAAATTTGGTCACACGTGGACTTACGTTTGTTGCTTTCATTGTATTTCTGTTGGACAGCATTGTCCTTAAGTTTAGTTGGTGTCTTGATTGCCTTTCGAGAAAGAATTAAGCAGTAATACCAAGGCCTGTGGGACTCCTGATGAACTGAGCTCTCTCTGCATTGAGAGTGGTACTAGTTGTATATTGTCCTTAGAAAGATTGAGGTGGCACCCTGTGCGTCTGTGTTCAAGGATGAAGAGTGAGTTGGAACCGTCTAGAGGTTTGAACCATCCCGGATAGTACACCACGTTCAGATAGGGAGTGAGAGGCAGGCTCCCCTCCCCCCTTCAGGGATTGAACCCAATGTTTGTTCACACAAATGCTTCACACCATTCTACATCTGGAGACCCCAAAGCAGACATTCTGTTGAAAGTTGGAGAAGGGCAGTTATGCAGGGAGAAAGAAGAGATAGAAAATGGGACTTGTCTGCAACTCAGTTTAGCTCTTCCTGCTGCAGTTTGGAGTCTTTGGAGTATGTACTGGCATATCTGTGTCCCAGGTCACAGACTTCTCCTGGAGCCATCCAAGGTTTCAGTCTACCCTGCATTCATTTCTTGCTTTTTTAAGTGTGTGGTTGCATACCAACTAGAACACATTTTAGAGAGGGGCATTCCCAAGTTTCCCATTACTGGACTGAGGCGTTTGTAAGAACAGGCCGCACTTGTGCCCAAGTACTTACTCCCTGGTCAGTATCTGTGGAGACCTTGGGCTCATGGCTGTTAACAAGCTTCCTAGATGAGGTGTTCTGGGGAAGTTAGGAGAACACTTGGGTTCTCTATAGGTCCGTGTTTGTATGTGGTATCAAAAGGAAGAAGGCTTGTCTGATGCTGTGTACATAGTTCAGGCACCCTTAAGAAATCAAGTAGCCTGCGTTCATTGATGTGGTGGAGTCTTGAGCTCCTCAGATTACACAGATCTGATTGGGAGCAGACTCTGAGCTGTGTAGAATGGACTGGTTTGTGTTGATGTTTAGCTTAGATTCAACCTGGGATCCAAGTTTCTCCCACTTGGAATAGAATAATGTTGATATGTTGGGAAGATTGAATATAACAAGAGCCAAGAATGGGGGTTGCCTCCTCAGAGCTGGGTGCTGCCTCTCTTCTTCTGCCACACCGAAGCTGCTGATCTTACCTGAGTCTTTTCTCTTTTCCCTCCCATTTGCTTTCTGTCCTCCTTTTCCTGTCCATACTCCTCTTCTATCTTCTTTTGCCCCTCCTCAGATTCTTTAGTCCTGCTTTCTTGCCAGGCTCCCTAATTGTTCTTCCGACTCTTTTTGGAATTTCATCTTTCATATTTGAGGAGAGTGTCTTATGCTTTAAGCTTAAAAATAGAAAATGAAGCACCTCCAGGGACTTAGTGTTTACCCTGCTGGGTTAGTGCTCTACAGCCATGTCTGGGTCACTGAGATTTGTGTTGGTTTTCATTTAGATCTTCAAAACAATACAAAACAGAACAAAAACACTGAGTAGCAGGTAGACAATTAAAACAGTAAGCAAGCCCTAACCCTGACACAGATTTTAAGAGTGAGCCTGCATGGGTGGGTTTTCTAAGTACTGGGTAGGTCAGGATGTGTTTAATTTTAGTTCTTTTCTGTCTTTGGACTGGGCAGTAGGTTTTGAAAAGATTTGATGCTCAAAATGCTTGTGAGTCAGGCACTGGTGGTACAAGCCTGTAATCCCAGCACTTGAGAAGTGGGGGTCATTTTTAGCTACATACGGAGTTCAAGGCCAGTGGTTCTCAACCTTGCTAATGCTGTGACCCTTTAATATAGTTCCTCATGTTGTGTTGACCCCCAACCATAAAGTTACTTTCATTACTACTTTATAACTATAATTTTGTTACTGTTATAATTGTAATGTAAATGTTTTTGGAGCTAAAGGTTTGTCAAAGGGATTTCAATCCATAGGTTGAGACCACCAATCTAGACTTTGTGAGCTCCTGTTTTCCTGCAGTACCCTTTCACAATACTGCAGGAGCCTTATATGGTAGTGACTGTCTATAACCCCAGGAGGTAGAGGCAAGAGGATCAGGAGTTTCAAGTTATCCTCCGCTATATATCTAGTTTGAGACCAGCCTCTGAGGTACTACACTGTCTAATTTTTTTTCCTTTCCTCCAAATAAAACAAGATGACAGGAGCATGTGCAGTAGTAGTACATGCTTGCGATCCCATCTACTCCAGAGACTGAGGCAGGAGGCTTACAAATTCCAGGCTACCCTCAGCAACTTAGTAAGACACCATCCCTCTCCTGTCCCCTGCCAAGACTTTTATTATATTGCCTACAAACCTTTGCATTATTTATTTATTTGGTTTTTCGGGACAGGGTTTCTCTGTGTTGCTTTGTTGCCTACCCTGAACTAGCTTGTAGACCAGGCTGGCCTCGAATTTACAGAGATCCTCCTGCCTCTTCCTCCCAAGTGCTGGGATTAAAGGCATGTGCCACCACCGCCTGGCGAACCTTTTTAAGAGGTCATGTTGGGATGTGGTATTTTAGAGAGGTTTTAGAAGTGCCAGAGCCTAGGCAAGACCACAAAAAGAAACTGAGGAAGTCAGTCTGCAGAGTGTGTCAAATCTTCCCAAGGAAACAGTTTGTCACTCAGTTAGTTAGTTGTCTTGTCTTTTCCCTTAAAGTATGAATGTTCATTTTCAGAGTTTAATAATGTATCTTTTTTAAAGCTTTGAGGCAGGGTTTTACTGTATCTTAATATCTATAAGGATATCTTTCTCCTCTCTCTTTCTCTCTCTATATAAAGTGTGTGTGTGTGTGTGTACACACACAAAATATTGTTTTATTTGTAAAATGATGCAGTTAGGCACTAAAAGTTATATATTTTTGTGTGCTTTGTATATATTACAGCTGTAGATTCAAACTCTCAAACTTTGCAACCAATAACATTGGAATTGAGAAGACGGAAAATATCAAAAGGAAGTGACATCCCATTAAAACGTCCCCGACTTGACAAAAATTCATGTGAGTCTCCAATTTATGTATATGTGCCTAGAATTTAATAAGTTATTTGGGTCAACCTCTGTGTTCTGTCTGTCAGTCCTTTTTCTTATGAGTGCTCATGACTGTCCTTAAGCTAATGTGAGTGGAATGTGCTTCTGTCAGTAGGTTTTTGGTGGAAGCAACGTGATCTGTATTTGTGTTGGGCTCAGTGATAGCATATCTGCCTCCTTAAAGTGTATTTGATTGGGATTCCTTTTGAGATATTATATGACCTAGTAAGGATGAACTTCATGTGGTGAGAAAAATTTTAGCCAGGCATGGTGGCATGTGCCTTCAACTCTAGCACTAGGAAGGCAGAGGGAGGCTGATCTCTTTGAGTTTGAGGAGAGCTGAGGCTACATAGAGAGTCTTGGACTGAAAAACAAGCAGAACATTAGAAATACTATATGTATGCATATATATAATGTTTACTAGAAAACAAATGTGTTGTCTTCAAAAAGGATTGTGATGGCTTTTAAATACGGTTCTCGCAGCCCTTACTTTGGGAGTCAGCATACAGTCTTTTTACACTGGAAGCTCCAAAATAGAGCCATGGTCAAGATTAGGACGTGCCTCTGCACATCTCTTCAGTCTGAATTCTTTTTTTTTTCTTTTTTCTTCAAGACAGGGTTTCTCTGTGGCTTTGGAGCCTGTCCTGGAACTAGCTCTGTAGACCAGGCTGGTATCGAACTCACAGAGATCTGCCTGCCTCTGCCTCCCGAGCGCTGGGATTAAAGGCATGCGCCACCATCGCCCGGCTTCAGTCTGAATTCTTGACATTTGGCTGTAAGCTCTCCAGCTCAGACTAGGAATTCTTAACAAAGTAAAGTAACTTCCTAGCAGAAGTTTTAGTTTTGCTATAAGCTAAGAGAGGCTATCAGTCTGGCATTCCAGAAGTCTCTGAGGAAAAGCCCCTGTAGAATCGAGCAGTCAGAATCTGCCTTAGTGGAAGTCTTCTTTCCTGTTGGTTTCTGAGTACAACTCTCTGAATGGTTTACAGCCCAGGAGCAGTCCAAAAACCGCTCTGAAAACAGTGACAAAGACTTGTCCAGGAGACGGTCCTCCAGGCTGTCTACTAATGGGACCCATGAGACCCTAGATTCCGACTCGGTTGTACCTGATCTGGTTCATACGGTTGATACAAATCCTCTACAAGACAAGGCATCCAGTGCCAAGGAATCTGCTGAAGGTAAGTCAGTGTCTGTTTAGTATTTAGCCTGCCTGGTGCCTGTCTAGTAAAAACCAGTCTAGATTCTTCTGTATAGGTTTCCTTTCCTTTCCTTTCCTTTCCTTTCCTTTCCTTTCCTTTCCTTTCCTTTCCTTTCCTTTCCTTTCCTTTCCTCTTCTTTTTTTTTTTTTTTAGTTTTGTTTATTTAGTATATATACAATGTTCTGCCTGCATGTATGCCTGCAGGTCAGAAGAGGGTACCATATCTCATTTCAGATGGTTGTGAGCCACCATATGGTTGCTGGGAATTGAGCTCAGGACCTCTGGAAGAGCAGCCAGCACTCTTAACCTCTGAGCCACTGTATAGGTTTCTGTGTTAGACTGTATTGAAGTTTTTTTCTTTTAATTAATGTGTATAGGGCTGAAGGGATGGCTCAGTGATGCTGCTCTTGCAGAAGAACCATGTTAAATTCCTAACACCCAAGTTTTGCGACCCATAACCACCTGTAACTTCTGTTCTAATGTGGCCTCTGCAGACACTGCATGCATGTGGTGTACAGATAGATATACTTGCAGGCAAAACACACATACACAGCTGGGCATGGTTGTATAACTTTTAATCTCAACTTTGGGGAAGCAGAGGCAAGCAGATCTTTATGAATTCCAGGCCAGCCAAGGCTACAAACAAACAAACCCTCACCAAAACCCATAAATAGAAAATAAAATGGAATCTAATAATAATAATAACTCTTTTAAAAAAGTGTGTGTGTGTATAGGTATGTGTGCCACAGCAGTATGAGCCATCTCTCCAGTCCCAGGTTAGACTGTGTTAAAATCCAAATATTTTGGTGGTGTATTGTTCTTCCCAGAGGGTTCAGATGCTTTTGTGGTTGTTTTTGCTTGTTATTCTGTGCTGCATGTCAGGCTGGAGGCACATGGCTTGGGGAGCCCTGCTTCTACACCTTTTTTGATACTGCCTTGCTTTGTGTGCATTTTTGCTGACTTTCTTTCACTTTAACCAAATTCTTTTAAGCACTTATAGCCTTGGCTGTATGGGTGGAAGGCCTTTTCTTTTTTAAATTTTTTTTAAAAATTACATTTCACTTACTTGTTTGTGTGTGTGTGCGCTTGCCTGCACACATACTCCACAGTATGTGTGATCAAAAGATAACTTGTGGAACTCTGTTCTCTTTGTCGTGTGGGTACTGGGGACTGGCTGCAGATTATCTGGCTTGGAAGCATCTTGTTGCCCTCCTTTTTTGTTTTGAGATGGGGTCTCTCTATGTAGCATTATGGCTTGGAACCCTATATAGATCAGGTGAGCCTCAGACTCTTTATTTCTTGATTGTGTACATATGTATTTCCTAAGCACTCTTTATTTCTTCCTCTAGGTCAATTGAAATCTCCATTGGAGGCTGGCCAGGTCTCATCTGTATTAACTTGCCACTCCTTTGAGGATGGACTGGGGGCTGCAGACTTGGAGTTGAACTGCAAGTCAATGGGAGAAAACACTATGAAAACAGAACCACTCTCTCCTCTTGCTGAGGCACAGGAGGTTTCGACTGTTGAAGGTATTTGTTTAGAATTAACGTAACCATGCTTTATGTGTATGCTTGCACTTTTACTTCAACTATAAGGTGTTTGCTTATTGAGACAGGGTTTCTTTGTGTAACAGCTATAGCTGTCTTGGAACTTGCTCTTTAGACCAGGCTGACCTTGAATTCACAGAGATCTGCCTCTAGAATACTTGTACTTAAGGTGTGTGCCACTACACCTGTAAGTTTTTTTTTAAAAAAAAACCTTATTCTAAATTGTCTTATTTGTGAATGTTATGCATGTAACATGGAGCAAAGAACAGATTCGTTTGGTTTCTAGATCAGTAGCTGTGACCCATGTAGTCTTGGTGTTTGTCTGTCTGTTATAAAGTGAAGAGAGGCTGAAGAGATGGCTCAGCCGTTAAAGCTAGGCTCACATCCAAAAATATAAAGTGAACAGAAAGGTATTTGTCAGTGGAGTGTTAGAAACTAACAAATGTTGTGCTTTTAAGTTAAGTAGGTTTTTATGCTTTTTGTTTGTTTGTTTGAGGCAAAGCCTCACTCTGTAGCCCAAGGTGGCTTAGAACTCACTGTGTAGCCCAGGCTATCCCGAAACTCATGGCAATTCTTGTGTCTCAGCCTCTGAGTGCTGGAATTGTAGGTATAAGCTACCTGGTTCTGTTTTCTTGAGTAGAAAGTCTTAGCTATATTATCATTTTCTCCAAGTGGGCTTATTTGTTTTATGCTATCTTAGGTCTTTCTATCTAACAGAATGGCTAATCAAAATGTGGACTCCAGAAACCCTTAAAGTACTGAGAATAGACTGTTTGCAGCATGTGTAGAGGAGCTGAACTCAGGACTTCCTCTCTAACCCCGCCCTATGTGCCAGAGTTCTGACTGTTCATTTTACACAGATGAATGGCCATATTGGTCTTAGTGTTCTTAACTGCCCCTGGGAGGGAGGTGGCATTTAGTTAGGGTTGGAGGAAGGGTCTTAGAAGGTAGGCAACAGGTAATCCCATGAGAATTGAGGATGGGGGCCCATGAGACTATCATGTGTGTGCCTTTTGACTTCCTAAAGTAGGTTAAGACCTAACAAGGAAGTTGCTGTCAGTCTGAGGCCATTTGCATTGAGGAATTTGATGGTGTTCTTTACTTTCAAGTTAAGTCTAACTTTACAGTAGACAGAGGAGCCTGGTAAGTTGCAAGAAGATGCAGCTCATCCAAAGCTGTCTGTACCTATGGATTTCCAGTGTGGTCCCGAATCCTGCCCTTCTGACATGGCCCAGTCCCATCTGATGTGTTGCTGGGTGCTGTGGACACAATAAGAAGAGAACAAAATTACTGCCTGGAGAGACTTTGTGCAGTGTGGGGTGTGGGGCCATCTGTTTCCAGGCCCTTGTCCCATTCATGTGTCCACTCTGAATGAGGGGCAGCAGGCTGTAGATGATTAGGACTTGGGGATGGGTAGCCTTTGGAATTCTGTAGCTAAAGGGGAGAAATACTTGTCCTAGAAGCAAAGAGGTGTTCCTGGGGTTTGTTTTGGAACAAGGGCTCTGTGGGAAATACAGATGATACAGAAAGATTGCCGGGAAAAAGGCTGTTAAAGACTCATACGCCAGGAATGCGTTATATAAGTGAACAGGAAATTGGCTGAGTTGTCAGCAAAAACGGCCACAGGGAGCAGGGGTGACTAGAGGCAGCACAGTTACTGGGAAGTGACTGTTCTCCAGGCTGCTGCCACAGATTTGGTCTTCCTAAACCTAGATGGAGAGTCATGACTGTGAGACTCCTAGGCAGCAGTTGGAGCTGGCATAAACAACATGTCAGGTTCAGAGAAGAATGGCAGCTGGGCCTCCCAAAGCCCAGCCCAGGCAGCTGGGGCAACACTGCCACCTTATGGAATAGATGTTGAGTGTGTATGTGTGTAGAAATTTATATTCTGTGGGAAAGCCAGGAAATGGTCACTGGGACCAGATGAATGGAGGTCCTGGGCCAACTTTGTGAGCCACTTCTCTTTTCTTTTATGTGGGTTTGGGAAGCAGAATCACATGGCAGGTGTATGCAGCAAACACCTTTACTCCCTAAGCTTCTGTTGACCCTAGATATTTCTCCTGAGAGTACACATACATATGTGTAAACATACGTGTATGGTTTATCTTTTTTCTTAGTGCTAAGGACTGAACCACAGATTCACCCCTATTGAGTACACACTCTGCTACTGAGCTACACACTTGGTCATGCTTTCTTTTCTTCTATGGTATTAGATTGAACCCAGGGCTTTGTACAAGTCAAGCCAGGGTTATACCACTGAGTTACACTCTCAGCCCTGTGTATATTTTTAAGTCTAATTTGTAATTATCTCAGACCCATGAAAATTTTGTGAATACAGTACAAAAAAGAGAAGCATGGTGGCTCACACATGTAATCTCAGCATCTGGGAGGCTGAGGCTGGAGGGTTACTGTGAGTTTGAGGCTACCCTGGGCTACCCAGTGAGTAAGGTCATCCTGGGCTACTTAGTTTGTTCAAGGCCAGTTTGGTGCACGGAGTGAAATCCTGTCTCAACAACAGTTAGAATTTCTGTAACTGTCTTACAAAGCAACACCTGGTAGGATAGGAGGTGGTTCAGACCCTAAAGGAGCACTGCTATAGTTTCTGAACTGGTGGGTTCTTCTCCCCTCGCCTGCTCGTGTGTGTATGTGTGTGTGTGTGTGTGCGTTTGTGTGTGTGTGTGTGTGTGTGTGTTCAAGCTTCTCTGTGTAGCCCTAACCAGCTGCAAACTCACCATCCCCCAGCTTCCTTTGTCTGCCAGGTACTGGGATTGATTATAAGCAGCTGCCACCACACCCAAGTTAGTGTTTCATCTGGTTTTCATTTTTCTTGTGTCCATGATTTTGAAGTTGATACAAAAAGGACAGGACCCCTTTATAATTTTGTTGTGGTTGGTTTTTAATTTTTGGAGACAGGGTTTCTCTGTGTAACACTTCTAGCTCTCCTGGAACTCTGTAGTCCAGACTAACCTGCAACTCACAGAGGTCTGCGTGCCTCTTCTTCCTGGGATTAAAGGCATGTGTCACCACACCCAACCCTAATTAATTAATTCTGAGACAGGGTCCCTTGTATCCTAGATTGGCCTGGAACTTGGCTGTGAGGATATCTTCAGCCCTGATCCTTCTATCTCCACTTACACTAAGCTCAGTGTGTTCAGTGATGAGGTGCAGCATTTAATCATTGGGCCAACAGTAGATGACATGTGCTCCCTGCCAGAGGGGGCATGTAGGGGATCCCTTCCTACATGCTGAGTGAGCTAGGTCTGGATGGAAATAAAGACTTGAGAGAACTAGAGATGAATGGCAGGGAGAGAAGGCACACCTGGGGCCAGGTGATATTGGCTGAGGTAGGAACTGAGGCTTGCTGAAGAACAATGACTTTAGAAGACAAGATAGTGCTAAGGACCCAGAATTAGGCCAGTCTGAGTGTCATCCACCTAGCTTTTGAGATATTGGCAATGGGCATACCAAAAGAGATTAAAGTAGGTCTAGCATTTTTATTAATTTTGTGTGTGTGTATGTGTGTGCGGTGTGTTTGCCTGAATCTGTCCGTGCTTCACAATTGTTCCTTGTGTCTGTGGAGGCCAGAAGGAAAGCTTGAGAGTTCCTGGAAAAGGAGTTACAGACTGTCATGAGCTACCACCTGGGTACTGAGAATCAAACCCAGATCCTATGGAAGAAAGTAACCAGAGCTCTTAACTGCTGAGCCTTTGCTCCAGCCCCTAAAATTGACTTTTACACTGAACAGAATTTAAGGACTGGAGTGGGGTACGGTTCTACCATACATGAAACTTGGGGTTCAACCCCCTAGTCCTGCAGCAGTAAAATAAAACAATAAAAATGCTAACCTATTTAAAAGCTTTTTCAGAAGTATGAGATCTGTTTGTTATAGTAGGAAAAGTATAAATCATTGCCCAGGTATGTGTGATTTATAGCAATACTAGCCTCCAAGGGACTGAATGCTGCCAATAGCCAGAAAGCCCTGATTCTCTCCCCAGAGGACACAGATGAAAACAAAACCTGGCCAAACCATTGATTGCTCTGCATGCAGGAAGGAGTCCAGATGGCCCTGGCTCTTGGAGACCATGTACATGCATATGTCAGTATACATACACATATACTAATTTCTCTGTTACAGGACTATAGGAATAAGAAGGCTTCTGATCCCACTCTGTATTCTCTATTACAGTGTGATAGGATTACTCCAAACACAGAGATTTGGAACATTTTTATTTTCTCTTACTTGATGTGGCTGACTCAGCTGGGGGTTGTCCAGGACTGAGCTCTCATCTGAAAACTTTCAGGGGAGGAGCCCAGTCTTCAGCTACTTGAAGATGGTGACTGAAGGCCTTGGCATTTTCCTGGCACTTCCGGGTCCTCTGTGCAATGGCCTCTGGGAAGTGGCTTAGAACATGGCCTGTGTTTTTAAGCCAACAGAGAAGTCTGTCTGCCAGGAAGCTAGTGTTACAACCTCACTAGCAGGAGATGCTACTGCCTTGCCATATTCTGTTAGAGATGATTCACGGGTGCTGCTCAGATTGAGGGGTGGGATGGAGGAGTACACAGGGACATGAAGACCACTAGGCTTGTTGGAAGCCCAACTGCCTGAACAACAGCGGCTGAAGATTTCTAGTGTTCAGATCATCCATCTTTTGATATAATACGTACTCTGCCTTGTTAGCGTCACCATCCTTGAAAAGAGCTCTTAGTTTGGCTGGCTGGGGGCTTTGTCCTAGTGACACCTGGCAGTGTCTTTTCCATACGGAGTTTCCTTGCCTACCTAAGCCTGTGTGATCTTGGCACTGCTATCCCTCAGAGGCACCCAGGTGCTAGGCTTGCTTCTCTTAGCAGTGCAGCTGTCTCACCTTCTACTCAAATACAGAGAAGAATCAGGGCTTTTGATTTGAGGGAAATTTTTTCCTGCTGAACTGACTTTGTTGTCTATTGAGAAAGGCCACTTGTTGGTTACCAGGTGCTCAGCCCTGAAATAGTCACACAGAAACTATATTATTTAAATCATGCTTGGCCCATTAGCTCTAGTTTCTTATTGGCTAACGCTTACATCTTAATTTAACCCATTTCTAGAAATCTGTATATTGCCACGAGGCTGTGGCTTACCAGGTAAAGTTCCGGTGGTATCTGTTTCCTGTGGGGCAACATGGCTTCTCTCTGACTCTGCCTCCTTTCTCCCAGCATTCAATTTAGTTTTCCCCACCTACCTCTATTCCCTGTGCAGGCCCAAGACAGTTTCATTATTAACCAATGGTATTCACAGCATACAAAGGGGAATCCCACATCAGTTGTCTTTTCAAAAGGTTGCGGTAGTGGCAGGCTGTCAGGTCCCATATGTCCCTAGTTAGCCTATAGTCAGACCACACCTCTCTTGGAATCTGTTCATAAATAAGGAGATAGTAATTAGGACATTGGTAGGCTCTAAAGATGGAATTGAACTGTCTCAGGAAATACTGCATATAGAATGATTGGTTAATGTTGGCCTAAAGGCAGTTGTTGGGAAGGTTTCCCGTAGCTACTGGACTGTTCTTTCATTGACTTGGGTATAGACCCAAGAATATATGAGTTTGCACAATGAGGATTACAAAGTTCTTGCTGGGCATATTGCTGCAGGCCTGTAATCCCAGCATTTACAATGTGGAGGCAGGAAGTCTAGAGTTTGTACGTAGCTTCGCCTACATAGCAAGAACTTGTCCCCCCCAAAACAACCAAAATTGATGAAAAAAATGTTACTAAGGCCTTAGACTAAAACAATCAGGTGGAGTTCACTAAGCAATTATAATTTACCGCATAGTTTTTTTTTTCTGGCTGGTTTTATATCAGTTTGACATAGCTAAAGTTATATGAAAGGAGGAAACCTCAAAAAAAGAAAAAGCCTCTATAACATCAGGCTGTATGTAAGCCTGTAGGGTATTTTATTAATTAGTGATTGAAGAGGAAGCATTCATCCCATTGTGGTTGGTGCCATCCCTAGGCTGGTGGTTCTGGGTTCTATAAGTAAATAGGCTAAGCAGCCATAGTGGGCAAACTAATAAGCCCCACTCCTCCATGACCTCTGCATCAGCTCCTGCCTCCAGGTTCCTGCCTTATTTGAGTTCCTGCCCTGACTTCCTTTGATGATGACCAGTGATATGGAAGTGTAATCCAAATAACCCTTTCCTCCCCAAGTTGCTTTTTGGTCATATTGTTTTATCGCAGCAGTAGAAACCCTAATTAAAACAAGTTTAATAAAACTGGGGAAAGTTGGAGTGTACTTTGACTTACGGTTTTATGTTTTGATGTTTTAAAAAAGATAGTTTATTGGAAGTCAAATATTGGGGACACAGAGGTCCTTGCACCTGTAGATCACTAGGGAAACTGGGAATATTAAACACCCTGGGACCTCTCCTCAATGGAGGAGATCAAACACCTGTTTTCCAGCTCAGAAGGCTAAGAGTGGATATTGTTTTTTTTTTTTTAAAGATTTATTTATTATGTATACAGCGTTTTCCCTACATATATGCTGCAGACCAGAAGAGGGCACCAGATCTCATTACAGATGGTTGTGAGCCACCATGTGGTTGCTGGGAATTGAACTCAGGACCTCTGGAAGAGCAGTCAGTGCTCTTAACCTCTGAGCCATCTCTCCAGCCCAAGAGTGGATATTGTTAAGGACCTGGTGACTTTTTAGCTATCCTCACCAACCTTTTGCTATAGAGGCAGACGTCACCTAAATCCCCCAGAATGTTTATCCCAGACTCTCCCTCCCGAGACCTTTATATTTAATGGAGCCCATCCTTATAGGAGATGTCACATTTTATAGCCTGCTGACCTCTTTGCAATCCATCAAAGACCACACTGAATTCTAGGCCTTTTACATGTAGACCTCACCCTCATGGTCACATGTCCTTTGTAAAGAGTTTATAAGTGTTCCCTTAAGCTTTATTGTGTGCCAGGGATGGGAACGATTGTTGCCTGGAAACCTTTTCCCAAATTGTATTGTGTTTTAAATATGCTGACAACAAACCACCTGGTATTAGACTCCCCTAAGTCTGATCCAGGTTGACACAATCAGTCTTCATTCTCATCTCTCTGTGGATCACTATCTGCATTGATACCTTGCAGGGTCCCCCTTAGTCAAATCCAGTGTTTCATGCATGCTAAGCAGGCATTCTACCATTGAGGTACATCCCCAGCCCTAATCTGCATTAAAAAGATAAAATGTGCCAGGCAGTGGTGGTGCACGCCTTTAATCCCAGCACTTGGGAGGCAAAGACAAGGGGGATCTCTGTGAGTTTAAGGCCAGCTTGGCCTACAAGAGCTAGTTCCAGGACAGCTAGGGCTGTTACACAGAGAAACTGTCTCAAAAAACAAAAACAAAAAAAGATGAAATGGAGCTGGAGAGATGGCTTAACAGTTAAAAACACTCACTGCTCTTATGGAAGCCCAGGCTCCATTCCCAGCGTCAACGTGACAGTTCACAAACACCTGGAACTCCAGTTCTGGAGGATCCAACACCCTCTTCTGGCTTCTATGGTTACTAGATATGAACATGGTACACATGGTACATCATGCAGACAAAACACTCATACATATTTAAGATATGTATGTGTGTGTACATACATATACGCACACATATTTTAAAACTGGGCATGGTGGCATATGCTTTTAATCCCTGTACTCAGAAGGTGAGTTTCAGGACAGTCTGGGCTACATAGAGTTTCCCCACTCCTCCCCAAAACCTTTCGCTGTCCCAGTAAAAGATGCTGCTCATGTGGGGGTAATGATTCTGCTGGATGGCCACACTAGGAGCTTTGTGGTTTATACTGGATTTCACTTTTTTAGGAGTATGTAGACAAAATTGAGGGCTTTACAAAGTAATCTGTTCCCCAGCTAGGATGTGCGAGAGGTGATTGAGGAAACAGTTTACATTTTGTTGATAATTACAATAACTGTCCCTGTCTGAATTTTAGAGACCCATGAGTGTGCTTATGGAGATGTTTTACACTGGAAAAAATCTTCCATTTATTGATCCCTGTACATAGGTTATCTTTAACTCTTCAGCTCCTTGGAATTGATAGTATTTATTATTTTCATGGCAAGAAACTGAGGAACCAGACTGACTTAGGTGGCTTAGGCATGTGGCTAATAAAGGGCTGCGCTGGTGTGTCTATGCAGTGGGGGTGCAGAGCAGTGCTGGTGTGACTATGCAGTGGGGGTGCAGAGCAGTGCTGGTGTGACTATGCAGTGAGAGTGCAGAGAGCGGTGCTGGTGTGACTATGCAGTGG
>NC_022033.1:21883442-21909403 GCF_000317375.1 Microtus ochrogaster | reverse complement strand
AGAGCGGTGCTGGTGTGACTATGCAGTGGGGGTGCAGAGCGGTGCTGGTGTGACTATGCAGTGAGGGTGCAGAGCAGTGCTGGTGTGACTATGCAGTGGGGGTGCATTAGCCAGAGGTGCCCAAGGTCTGTGAAACCCTGAGGATATAAGGCTGTTTCAGATAAATGTGTCAGTCTCCTCTTTCTAAACGGAGTCAAGTTTGTTTCCTGGATGTTGGATCTCCTCTCCACACAGTGCTTTGGAGGTAGCAGTGTATTGATGTCTTGTGCAGGAATTGCTTGCCACTGCTACATTTTCTGGCTGTGTTGATGTACACTCCACAACAGCCAGCACAATCCGTGGTTCTTCACTTTTTTTTTTACAGTTCCAAATACTTTGAGGAAAACAGATGACTTTGTGACATTGAATGTGCCAGCTGTGGACCTAGACCACAAGTTTCGATGCAAGGTTGTGGACTGTTTGAAATTTTTCCGCAAGGCTAAGCTGCTGCACTATCATATGAAGTATTTCCATGGGATGGAGAAATCACCAGAGCCAGAGGAGAGCCCGGGGAAGAGGCATGTACAAACTCGGGGCTCTGTAGGGCCTGACAAGGCCAGCCAGGAGAACCTGACCAGGAAGCGGGGCTCTGCCAGCTCCCCAAGTGAGTATCTTGCTTTTGTGTCCTGAAAGGACTCTGACATTTCTTAGATGGAAAACTGCCATAGGTTGATTGGTCCCTATGAGGAGGTGGTTCTTGGGACTGTACCCATCATAGAACTGAAGCCCTCCTGGAGGAAGCAGGAAGCTCTGCTTCTCTGTGTTCATGTGACTTTGAGGGAGTTATTGTGAAGTCTGTGGTGCTCCCAGGATGGGTGGGGACCATCAAGCAAAGAAGCTCTGAGATAAGCAGAAGTTGACCCCAGGACAGATGAATGCTGCCCTGGTACCCCACAGATTCATGTCCTGTTCCTGCCAGGACAAATGTTGAAAAGATATAAAAGTGAGTTTGAGCCTGTCTGTTGCTGGGTGCAGGTGTGAACCCTCTAACCCCTCACACACCTCAAGACACTTTCTAAAAGCTGCTTAGTACAGAAATCACAATGTGCTGTCACAGCCACCAATCTCCCTTCCTACCTCAGCGGAGGACCCCCCCTTTTTTGAGATTTCTTCTAAAATGTAGAGAAATTGAAAATTATGCTTTGCTTTTTAGATAGAGTCTTATTTATGCCAGGCTAGCCTAAGTATTGAGAATGATTTTTTTTCACCCCGAGACAGGGGTTCTTTGTAGCTTTAGAACATGTCCTGGAACTAGCTCTTGTAGATCAGGTTGATTTCGAACTCGCAGAGATTCGCCTGCCTCTGCCTCCCGAGTGCTGGGATTTAAAGGTGTGTGCCACTACCGCCCCACTTAATGTTTTTTTATAGTTTATTTTTACTTTATGTGCATTGGTGTTTTGCCTGCATGTTAATCTGTATGAGGGTCTTGGATCCTCTGGAACTGGAGTTGCAGAGAGTTGTGGGCTGCCATGTAGGTGCTGGGAACTGATCCTGAGTCCTTTGGAAGACCATCTGAGCCATCTCTCCAGCCCATAGTTTATTATTTTTGAATAGGCACATTTTTAAAAATATGAAAAGAAACAATGCTTTTAATGGTATATTTAGTATATCCAAAATAGTCTTGTGGCACCATGTGGTAATTTGGTCAGTGGCAAACCATGTATATAACCACAGTGTCATAAAATTATGTTATTTGTGACGTAGCAGCTGTTGGAGTTTGGACAGTGAAATTAGCTAAGGATGAATTTCTTAGAACATGTCCTGTGTAGTGGACATATGACAACCATCTTAGTGTGTGAGCAACATGAAAATCGTGACTTTTATATATTTTACCTAGAAGTTAATCTTTAAAAATTGTCCTGTGTTTTCTTTTTCTTTTTTTTTTTTTGTTTTTGTTTTTTGTTTTGTTTTTGTTTTCGAGACAGGGATTCTCTGTAGTTTTGGAGTCTGTCTTGGAACTAGCTCTTATAGACCAGGCTGGCCTTGAACTCACAGAGATCCGCCTCCTGCTGGGATTAAAGGCTTGCGCCACCACCACCCAGTTGTCCTGTGTTTTCTACCTAAAACACAGATCAATACAAACTAGCCTTACCTGTGAGGTGCCCAGTGCTGTGAATGGGTGGCCAATGGTATTCCATTTGTTGGCCTGTGTAGCTCTCTTTCCTTCAGCTGGCTGTACTTGCTGAGACTAAAGGCTAAGTTAGAATGAACTGCCCAAGGAAGACTAGTTGTCAACAGACCACTAGAAAGAGAGTAGCTGTGTGACGTACAGCATAGGGCACTCCCCATCCTAGTGGCTTTACTTCAGTCTTGTCCAAGCCTCAGCAGGGGATGGTTGTTTTTCAGAGTGGGCTTGTATGAGCTGGACTGTGTCTAGATTGAACACTAAAGCCCATGCCCTACTTTTTTTTAATATTTATTTATTTATTTATTTATTTATTTATTATGTATACAATATTCTGTCTGTGTGTATGTATGTCTGCAGGCCAGAAGAGGGCACCTTATTACAGATGGTTGTGAGCCACCATGTGGTTGCCGGGAATTGAACTCAGGATCTTTGGAAGAGCAGGCAATGCTCTTAACCACTGAGCCATCTCTCCAGCCCCCCCATGCCCTACTTTTTAAAAGCAGAGATCACCTACCTCAGGGAAAGTTGCTTATTGAGCAGGGGCTCCAAATGCTCGAGTCAGAATTGCTCCAAGCTAAACTAGATCAGCCTGTCCACTTTGCTAGGATTTATTGTCATGCTTTGGCCTGGGCCCTGCTAAAGAGACCTAAGTCTTCTTCTGGGAAGTGCTTATGGTTGTGGGTGCTCTGGAGCAAAGAAACAAAGGTCTGGTTCATTTCTTTCATCTAAACAATACTTGATACATTTAGGGTCAACCACTGGCTTTTTTTTTGACTGTGTGGTGCTGACTAGCCTGGAACTTTATATACTTTGTTGATCTATAGAGATTTACAGAGATCTACCTGCCTCTGCTGGGATTCAAGGTATGCACAATTGTACCCAGCCAAACACTGAGTCTTTAGGGATATTAATACTCTTCAAGGGGAGAGAGGAAGCGTCCTTGCCACCAAATTTTCTAGCACCACAATAATGCGGATGGCAGCAGAAACTACACTCTGGTGCCCCAAGGTTCAGTTTAGTCTAAAGCCAAGGTTTTCCCAGGGTAAGAAAATGGCCCAGGTGGGAATGGCAATAGATAGTAAGCAGGAGCGAATTTCTTTCTCTTCCATTCCATGGTGCTCTTCCTAGGTTACACCTCTGTGTGGTAAGCTCACTGGAAAGGCACTTACTGCTGAGCCTGACGGCAGGAGTTTAGTCCCAGGGACTCATGTAGTAGAGAATGGGCCACCTCTACATGTATGCCAGCATTTTTCTCCCATGGTTCTACGGGGTGGGGATTCCTAGATTAAAGCATCACTAGTGTGGCTCCCGGTGATGGATCTTTCCTCCGCATCCTCACATGCATCTCTAGTTAGTTCTAGAAAGACACTAGTCCCATCAGGAAGGCCCCACCCTCATGATAGGTGCCTCCCAGAGTTTCCTTTTCCATATAACATCACATTGCAGGTGGAAACATAACAACAGAAATTTTAGGATTGGGGCAGAGTTGCTTGTCAAGCATGCAGAAAGCCCTGTGGTCAGTCCCCAGTACTGCCATAAAAAAAAAAAAATACCAATTTTAGGGATGAGGGATCAAGAGAGCACATAATTGAGGTATATCAATGTAGCTCAACTGTCACTTTCTTTTATACAGTGGAAAGGGGGCATGACAAAACCCTTTTGAGTTCAAACGTGTCCACCTTTGTGACACTGCAGCCTGTCATTGCTCTCTGCAGACATGCTGGCCTCATTCATAGCTGCCCTATGATGCCTGTGACTAAGGGCACCTTAGCAGGTTGGACAACTGCTAGATGCTGCAAAGTAGTGGAAGTTTACAGAGATACTGGGGACACAGTGTCTACTTATGTAGCAAGGGCAAATTGAAGGGAGAAGTCTATGATACCGGGGAGGTGGGGGGTAATGTTGAGAATTAGATCTGTGTCCATTTGCATTTCCCATTTTGGGAACAGTTCATGTCCCAGGACTTCTAGTAGATAGATTGTAGTTTATATCTCTATCTCTATATCTGTACACACACACACACACACACACACACACACACACACACACACACACACACACAGTTTTGTTTTGTTTTTTTTCTATTCCTGACAAAGTTTCACAGTGTAGCCTTGCTGACCTTTAACTTTATTATTTTTTTTTATTTTTATTGTTATTTGAGAGACATTCTCACCCTGGCTGGCCTGGAACTTGCTCTGTAGACCAGTTGGTGTGAACTCATGAGATCCACCTGCCTGTGTCTCCCAGGGGCAGAAAGGGACCTTCCCAGACAGGACCATGTCAGAGACTGTGTTATTTTTTTTGTCTTGCGCATACTTAATTACTAAGAAAAGAACAAGATCTCAGAACTGAAATAAAATATTAACATAACAACTCTTGAATGTGTGTTAATTGTAGCTGCAAAAGAGAAGGAAAAGAATAAAGAGAAGAAATTCAAAGAGCTTGTGAGAGTGAAACCAAAGAAGAAAAAGAAAAAGAAAAAGAAAACCAAGCCTGGTAATTTTCCCTGGATGGTTTCCCTGCTTAGGAATAACCAGCAGGCCTTTTCTAGGGCTTGTGGGCTCGGCATGGGCCCTGGAAGAGGGTGTGGGTTGATGCTGAACACTAAGCCAACTCAGCTCACTCACTAACATAGCTCAGATTGCTCTCAGACTGAATTCTTCAGCTCCAGCCTCCCAGGCACTGAGATTACAGCTGGGCGTGATCTTCGTAGTTTGCTTCATAACTGTTAAACACCCAACTCTCAGGAAAAGCTTCAGTTCTTGAAAAGTGCGTTTCAATTCCAACAACAGTGTTTGAAAAAAAAAAAATCTCTGTTCAACCTTGGGAGCTAAAGAGGTGCCTTGTTTTATTCTCAGTGCCCCTTTTGGCTTACAAAAGCCATTTTACCAGAAAAGAAGGAAGGGCAGGGTGAGGAGGAAGTGACTGCCCTTCACCCCTCTCTGTGGTGTACTTCCCCAGGCCTTTGAGCTCCTTGGACTGCAGGCTGCTATTGGGTTGCTTCTGGGATGTGGGTGGTGTCTGGGGTTGCTCATTTGTTCCTGATGCTGTTCTTGTAGAATGTCCTTGCAGTGAAGATATCAGCGACACCTCCCAAGAACCTTCTCCACCCAAAGCATTTGCTGTCACCAGGTGTGGGTCCTCACACAAGCCTGGGGTCCATATGAGCCCACAACTCCATGGTTCAGATAATGGAAACCAGAAAGGGAAACTGAAAGCATGTGGTAAGAGCCCACTCTCAGCTGAACACCTATTAGGAAGTGTGCGGTCATAACCAGTGGGTGTGCTGTGGAGGAAGGACTCGGTGACCATAAGTAGTCAGGCACCGGGATCTAACCTTATCCCTGCAGTTGGTCCTGCCTCTTTCCCTGTGGTGTGCAGAACTCTAAAGGTGGCTGTGGATAGAGATGGCTATATGCCAGGTCCTGGCTGCCTAGGGCATCTAGGGAGCATTTTAGAGTCCTTAGGGCAGTGGTGTGTGTGGTTCACAAGAAGTCACTCTTCTGATAGTGAGCTCAGGGATTTTGGGAGCCTCTTCGTGGTCCCTTAGTAAAATGAGGACATGTAGTTCAGTCCTTGGCAGGCAGCATGTTCCAGTAAGAAGCCCTGCCTGGGGCTGGAGAGATGGCTCAGTGGTTAAGAGCATTGCCTGCTCTTCTAAAGGTTCTGAGTTCAATTCCCAGCAACCACATGGTAGCTCACAACCATCTGTAATGAGGTCTGGTGCCCTCTTCTAGCCTGCAGGCATACACACAGATAGAATACTGTATACATAATGAATAAATAAATATTAAAAAAAAAAAGTCCTGCCTGAGAGCAGTGTCCTGTTGCCAGGCTGTGGAAGTCCCTGAAGGAGGGGCGGAGACAGTGTGGTATGCAGAAGCATTATCTGTGAGTTTAGAGCATTGACTATTGGCCTCCCTTTCCTTCCAGAGGAGGATAATTTGAGTGAGTCCTCTTCTGAGAGCTTTCTTTGGACTGATGAGGAATATGGTCAAGATGTCGATGTCACCACCAACCCCGACGAGGAGCTTGATGGGGACGACCGCTATGATTTTGAGGTGGTTCGTTGCATCTGTGAAGTCCAAGAGGAAAATGACTTCATGATTCAGGCAAGTAGAGCTCCCAGAACACAGGCCAGAGGAAGATAAACTGATCTCCCGAGAGGATGTAAGGCCAGCAGCGATAGTGAGCTGTATCAGCAGCCTCCAGTGTGCACTGCTCACAGCAGCAGACCAAGTTTGCCTTTTGATTCAGCTTTCTGAGAATTGTAGGCTGCTGTAAATAGAATGAGAGAGGAGTCACTGAAGCTAAAGGGGACGGCCTGGCCTGTCGTCTTACAGTGAGGGGTGACAATTCAGTTTCTTTATGGACTCCTCTTCTCTTTGACATAAATCTCCCTTGTGGCCTAAAGAAGTGGAGTCTGGGTTTATAAAATATCTGTTTCTGTCTGCTACTTGGTGTTATGGGGGAGAGGGTGGTGTGTATCTGTCTGTGTTGGTGGCAGTAGGTGTTCCCAACGAAAGGACTGGCAGCCCACCATGCATTAATACTCTGCATTGGCTAATATCCATTAGGAATAATAGGTCCAGCTTCTTGGTTTGCTTTCTTTGTTTTTATGTACATGGCATCAAATTTTGAAATTGACTTGATTTAGTGTCCGTAGTTGAATTTATGTGTTTTATCCTTTTAGTTGACTTTCTTTAGGTGGAGTCTGTCTTAGCTATTTTCTATTGCTATTATAGACTATCCTGACAAATGCAACTTAAGGGAGAAATTACTGTGGTCCGTAGCTATGGAGGGGTAGATGGACACAGCATGGCATGGTGCAGGAGCTCATCATAGTGCATCAGCTGTCAGAAGTGTAACTAGTTAATACCTGCATGCTGCATTCTTAGTTTCTCTATTCTTACAAAGTTTAGCATCCCTTGCCTAGGGAAATGATGAGAGGGTCTTCCACTCAACCTACTCAAGGTAATCCCAAATAAACAGATCCACAAACTAACCTAATCTAGACAATCCCTTGTTGAGAGACTCCTCACAGGTGATTCTAGATTAAAGCAGATGAAATTAACCACAATCTCATCCTGGTCCCGTTTGTCCTTGAACTTTCTGACTCTGCTCCCTAAATACTGAGGTTACAGTCACATGCTACCATGTGTTTCTGCTTCCTAAGTGTAGACTTTTGTGGTTTCTTCTAGAGCTTCAGAGATTTTAAGAACCTTATGCATCCCCAGCACTCGGGAGGCAGAGATAGGCAGATCTCTGTTGAGTTTGAGGCCAGCCTGGACTACAGAGCAAGTTCCAGGACAGGCTCCAAAGCTACAGAAAAATTCTGTCTCCAAAAACCAGAGAGAGAGAGAGAGAGAGAGAGGAGAGAGAGGAGAGAGAGAAAGAGAGAGAAAGAGAGAGAGACAGAGACACATACAGAGAGAGAGACAGAGACAGAGAAACCTTATACATGTTTTAGCTGGGTGGCAATGGCATGTACTTTTAATCCCAGCACTCAGGTTGCAGAGGCAGGTGGATCTCAGTTTGAGGCCAGTCTGTTCTACAAAGCAAGTTCCAGAACAGCCAGGGCTACACAGAGAAATCCTGTGAAAGAATTTAAAAAAAACAAAACAAAACAAAACAAAAACCTTATGTCTGTTTTATCCTTTTGCAGTTTGTTTTGGTGTGAAATGGGGCTGTGGCTTCCCCGTTGACCGGCAGTAGAAGTTGAGAAGGGAAGTGACAATAGTCAGTCTGGAGTCAGTACTATCCATTTAATGTAAATTTTGGTTCTGAGACAGATTCTAAAGTATCTAGGCTGGCTTTGGTCTCACAGTGTAACTGAGGCTCACCTTGTGTTCCACCACACCTCACATTTCATGTGTTGTGGCCTCTACCAGAGCCGATAGCCTCAGGGTTCCTTCAAATATGGCTCTTGGGACTGAAGACCGCAGGACTCTAGTTTACCCTGTTCACTTATGTCTAAGCTTCCATGTGGTCAGTGGTGGGCAGGAGTCAGTAGGGAGTGCTCCCTGCCGTTTTCTCTTACCCTCACGCTTCTAGGGGCTTCCTGCCTTCTAAGTTGTATTGCTTCTTTACTTTTCCCAGTGTGAAGAATGCCAGTGCTGGCAGCACGGGGTCTGCATGGGATTACTGGAAGAAAATGTGCCCGAGAAATACACCTGCTATGTCTGCCAAGACCCTCCAGGTAGAGATTTCTGGAGCCGGGGTGCCAGCAGTATGTATGTAACTTCCTCTTAGCTCAGCAGCTAGTGACACCCTGACCGTGTTCTTGATGAATTTCTTTGTGGATGGCTAGGTGACTCTCCACAGCATTTTGGAAGCCCCTCTGGTGGCCAGCTCTCCAACCCAGCAGTGAGGGAATGTGTAAGAAGGTGTTTACTTACCCAGCAGCAGGCTTGACCTTGATCTAGAACATTTCTTGGAATGTGGTGAAAACCATGTATGGTATTGTGAATGATGAGCACAAAGCTGGACAGCAGTCTAGGACTTCCCCAGGTCTGTCTGAGACTGTCCACAGTGTTGTCTGCTCCGTGAATTGGCTCATCGTTCTTGCTCAGGGCCTTGCTGGTTTCTTGTTCCAGTTTCAACAGTAAAGCACTTCTTTCCCTGAGAAATCTGAGGATGGGTGTGTGGCTCTGCTCTCGGCATTTCAGAGATGTTGGAGGGTACACCTGCCCTCTAGTGCATCACGGCCCCTGGAAGGCCCACAGCATGGTTGTATACAGCTTGTCACCACTTCAAGCAGTGTCTTGCTCAGTTCCTCAGCAGGATCAGCTGGTTTTGTGGTTTCCAGGGGTTGTCCATGGCTCTTGGCTGTCCTTTCCACCACACCCAGCCTGTTGTAGGGTTTTCTAGTGACTGAAGAGTGACTGAGTTTCTTTGGAAAGTGCTGTCTCCTGAGCTTTTGGAGCAGGAAGTACTGCTGAGTCCCTGAGCTGTTTTCTCCTAAGGAGGCTTGTAATAAGCAAGACCCCTGGAGTCATCCAGGCCATGTTACATAGCAGATGGGAAGCATCTATCTAGTTAGGGGCAGCTGGTACTGTTGGAAAGGGGCTTGGAACCTCTCGTTCATTAGGTAAGTCCATTTGGAACCCTTTGCTAGGCTCTGGGACTGCAGCCATCAATGAGATGGTTCCTTGTTTTCTGACTCTTAATAGGATTGGGAACAGAAAACCAAAGTTGAAACAAATTAAACGCAAGACTGTGTGCACAGGTGAAGCTAGAAGGGATGATGAGGGAGTAACCAGAGACTCTGAAAAGGCTCTTTTGATGCTGGATGGTGGCATAAAGGCCCTCTTGAGGAGATGGCGAGTCTCCAGTACTGGAAAGGTCTAGGGGAATAGCACTTCAGACAGAAACACAGAAGAGGAGAGGTCAACGTGTGTGCGTGTGTTCCCAAAACTCAGGAAAACCATAGGGTGGAAGGAGGAGAACAGGAAGGAGTGGTCCTGTGAGCTATAAAGAGTTAGTTTCTGTAAGCCGTCAAAAGCTGTTGAAGGTTCTGAGCAGAGGAGGGAAAAGTAAGTATCTCTTAAATGTAAGAGATAGTCCAGCCGGCCATTGTAACATGCATCTGATACCAGAATGCACCAGGCTTTTTTCTTTTGGGCCACCAACCAGCTCCCAAACACAATGCAGAGACTTATTATTAGTTTTGAATGTGCAGCCTAGCTTATGCTTGTTCTGGTTAGCTCTTTTACCTTAAATTAACCTGTTTCTTTTTATCTGCCTTTTGCCTCAGGGTATTTCACTGTTCTTTTTTTCTGTATAACTTACTTTCACTATTTCTCAAGTCTAGCTGGCTGGTGACTGCTTGGCCCTGTGCATTTCCCTTGTTTCTCCTCAATCCTAGATTTCTCCTCCAATTTATTTTCTCTCCATGCCAACCCTGCCTGTCCTTTTCCTGCCTTGCTTTTTATTACACCAGTCAGGTGCCTTAAGCAGGCAAGGTGAAACAAATGCAACACATCTTTACATAATCAAACAAATGTAGCATAAACAAAAGTAACACACCTTTACACAGTTCAAGTAATATTCTGCAGAATAAACAAATGTAACACATCTTTACATAAAGTAATGTTCCACAATACTACAACTTTCCTAATGGAAACAGGAAAAACAGGAGTTCAAAGCCAGTATAAGCTATATAATCAGTTTGAGGATAGTCTAGAAAAAGAAAGGGAGAGAGGGTAAAGAGAGAAGGGACAAGAGTGGAGATAAGGAAAGAGGGAAGAAATATATCAGAACTGTGCTTTGGTTACCCCTGTGGCCAGTGGAAAGAACCATACTGTATTCCTACCTCATCTCCAACACCTAGTAGAGACCAAGCATAGAGCAGGTGCCAACTAAATGTGAACGAAAGGAGCATAGTAATCAGTCCGTCATGGAAACATGGTGATTGGACCAATGATGGGGCAGCCTGGGTTTCTCTCAGGCCATGTTTGATCGTCTTTTAATGTCACCACTTTAGGTCAGAGGCCTGGCTTCAAGTACTGGTATGATAAGGAGTGGTTGAGCCGGGGACATATGCATGGCCTGGCATTTCTAGAAGAGAACTACTCCCATCAGAATGCCAAGAAGATCGTGGCCACCCATCAGCTTCTTGGTGATGTGCAGAGAGTGATTGAGGTGCTTCACGGCTTGCAGCTCAAGATGAGCATCTTGCAGTAAGTGTGGGCTTTGGTAGGAATCTCCTTTGGTTCTCAGTTCTCTTAGGTTTGGGGAGAAAGTGAAACGCTTCAAAGTCAGCACTAAGACTGATAAGTTTAGATCTGTACCAAAAATTCTGTTGCTATGCTGAGCATGTGGCTCAGGGGTAGAGTGTTTGCCTAGCATGTGTGGGTCTCTGAGTGTGATTGCCAGTACCCTTGCCCCATCCCCCTCTAAAAAAGGTCAGTTACATAATAAGCACTCCTTTGTAAAACAATTGACTTTATTGAGGAATATTTTATATATAATTAAGTTCATTTATTTTAAAGACCTTACTGAATTTGATAATTATATAATAATCCATGTTACCAATACCACAAACAGAACATGGTGTGTGCATCTGGGTTTTTTTGTTTTTTGTTTTTTTTTTTTTTTTGGTTTTGTTTTTAAGGCAGATTGTTACTCTGTAGTCCAGGCCAACCTCGAATTAAGTGTATAACCCTTAATTTGACTCACAGTGTTCCTCCTCTCTCAGCCTTTTGAGAACTGGGGTTACAGGTGTAGGCCACTGTGGTGTGGTATACACATTTATAGTTTGCTTTGTGCTATCTTTGGGTGTACAGTTTTGAGGAATTTTTAAATTGTGTACATAATGCAAATTTAATTTAAATGTTACCATCTAAATCTATTTATTTGTTTATTTATTTATTTTCCCTACTTGTGACAGGGTCTCTCTATTTAGTCCTGGCTGTCTTGGAACTAGATATGTAGACCTGGCTGGTTTTGAGCTCACAGAAATCCACCTGCCTTTACCTTTCTACGCCTAGCTCTTTTATTTTGTCTTTGCCTGGTCTGATTTTGAATTTCTGAGCTCAAGCAATGTCAGTCTCCAGAACTTGTCATCCTGCAAGATTGATTTCTCCATGCATTAATTAATCTCCAATGTCTTCATCCTCCCAGTTCCGGCAACTGCCATTCTGTTTTCTGTCCCTATGAATTCAGTTCTCTAGATACCTCACAGGAGAAGTCATGCAGTGTTTACCTGTTGCTTATTTCATTCACACGGCACATCTTCAAGGTTCATCTATATTGTATCAAAATTTCCTTTTAAAAGGCAAAGTGTAGGCCGGGCGATGGTGGCGCACGCCTTTAATCCCAGCACTCGGGAGGCAGAGGCAGGCGGATCTCTGTGAGTTCGAGACCAGCCTGGTCTACAGAGCTAGATCCAGGACAGGCTCCAAAGCCACAGAGAAACCCTGTCTCGAAAAACCAAAAAAATAAAATAAAATAAAATAAAGGGCAAAGTGTAGTATATGTATATCACATTTTGTTTATCCTTTTATCCTAAACACCCATGATTTATAGACATTTTTTTTTTTAATTTTTTTCAAGACAGGGATTCTCCGTTTAGCTTTGGAGCCTGTTGTGAAACTTGCTATCTAGACCAAACCTCGAACTCAAAGAAATCTACCTGCCTCTGCCTCCCAAGTGCTAGGATTAAAGGCTTGTGCCACCACTGCCCAGCATAAGTAAAGAATCTTAAATCTGCATCAGAGGAACTGGAGAAAGGGCTCAGCAGTTAAGACCTCTTGCTGCTTTTCCAGAGGACCCGAGTTCAGTTCCCAGCACCAGCATTGGCAGCTCACAACCACCTGTAACTCCAGCTTTTTTTTTTTTAACAAGACAGGTTTTTTTTTTAAAGACTGATTGATTGATTGATTGATTGATTGATTGATTGATTGATTGATTGATTGATTGATTTGTTTATTGTGTATACAACATTCATGTATGCCCACACACCAGAAGAGGGCGCCAGATCTCATTACAGATGGTTGTGAGCCACCATGTGGTTGCTGGGAATTGAACTCAGGACCTTTGGAAGAGCCAGTGCTCTTAGACACCGAGCCATCTCTCTAGCCCCTGTAACTCCTGCTTTAAGAGATCAGTACTCTGGCCTCTCTTGTGTGCATACACACACACATGCACACATGTGCATACACACACACACACTTTAAAAAAAAGTCTGCTGGGAGAATCATTGTTAGCAGCTTGCTCAAGGATTGTTGCTCAGACTCCTGTCCCTGTCAGAGTTTTCTCATACAGAAAATTTATAGGCCTTACGGAACTGGCTTTTGGCTCTTGGTGGCCACTTGTTTCCAGATAGGCAGGCCCTGGAGGACCGCCATCCCCATTGCATCCGCTGTGCTCTAGACTCCCCGTTTACTTTCGTCTTTCTCTTCCTCTGTCTTCTTTCTCTTTCTTCCTTTACTGATTAAAAGTTGTAATAGAAGTCCTGGGTGGTTAAGAAATGAAAGGTGGGCAAGATGGCTCAGTGGATAAAGGTGCTTGCAGCCAACACTGATGACCTGAATTTGATCCCTGGATCCCATGTTAGAAGGAAAGAATTGACCCTGCAAGTTATCCTTTGACCTCCACACATATGCCTTGAGCAGTGGCCCCTTAAAATGAGTAAATGTAATTAAAAATAATAATTGAAAGGTAAAGTGAGTGACTTTTTAATTAAAGTGTATGTATGTGTATGCGCTTGCTTGTGTGTTTGCTTATGCACATGATCCAGGGAGCTGGAGAGATGGCTCAGAGGTTCAGAATATTTAGAGCTCTTGCAGAGGATCCAAGTTTGGTTTCTAGCACCAGCTTTGGACAACTCACAACGGCAATAGCTCTAAGCACTCCTCTGGCCTCCTGTTTTTACATTTAACACCTGAATATGCACATACATACCTCAAGCACAGATATACAATTAAAAAATAAATCTTAAAAATGATGACAGGTTTAAAAAAACCATATAGGTTAGGGCTGGGAGGGTAAGTAGAGTGTTTGCTTAGTGAACTCAGCCCTGGGTTCCATTCCTAGGATGTGTACATGTATACACCACCACCTCAACACATTAAAAACAAATACATAAAATCTCAGCACACTTGTTCCCACTGAGAACAGTAAACTGTGATGTTTTTCTCCTCTGTTCTTTTCCCTCTTTTACAATTGATTATGCTTTGACAAATGAATGTAATGACCCTCTGTAGGATTAGAAGTCCAGAAGGAGTGGTTCCAGGGAACAGTGGCGTCCTTTAAAGAGTTCTGCATATACTTGCAGTCACCCCTTGCATCAGATGCAGAGGACACTGTGCTGTATGATCAGACTGTGCTCTTTACTTACCCCAGCCACTTCTTTCTTTGGAAGGACGAAAATAGAAAACTAAAAATTGTGCTGGATAGTGGAGGCGCATGCCTTTAATCCCAGCACTTGGGCGGCAGAGGCAGGCGATCTCAGTGAATTGGAGGCCAGCCTGGTCTACAAAGCAAGTTCCAGGACAGCCAGAACTGTTTCACAGAGAAACCCTGTTTTGAAAAGCAAAACAAACAAACAAGCCTGTAAAAAACCTCATGTTACGCATACATACACAGCCACCTGCAGCTCTTGTGTGTTGTTGGACGTCACGGCTATTTTTTTTTTTTTTTTTTGGTTTTTCTAGACAGGGTTTCTCTGTGGCTTGGGAGCCTGTCCTGGAACTAGCTCTGTAGACCAGGCTGGTCTCGAACTCACAGAGATCCGCCTGCCTCTGCCTCCCGAGTGCTGGGATTAAAGGCGTGCGCCACCACCGCCCGGCTACATCACGGCTATTGTGCTAATTGATTGAGTGTATTTTTAGGAAGCTACATTTGTTTTATTGCATTTTATTTATTTATGTGTGTGTGCATCACAGCATATGTGTGCCGGTTAGAAGAACAACTTTTGGTAGTTGGTTCTCTCCTACCATGTGGTTCTAGGTATCAGATTTAGGTTATCAGACTTTGACATCAAGGATTGTTACCTGCTGAGCCATCTCCCTAGCTGTTGGAAGCCACGTTTGAAGAATACCTTCATACCAACAGAATACCTCCATTCTAATGTCTTCCTTTCTTTCAAAAGTCAGAGCTGGTAGCTGGCAGATGATAGCACTCGTTTCCAAAGGAGGATGAAACCAGAAAGAGCCTGAGCTTGCTCACTACTGCTCAGCAACCAAGCCCAGTTCTACCCACTAGGGACGTGGCTTCCTAAAAGACTGAGGCTCTACACCCCAGTGTGCCACGTGGGTAGATATCCCAGGTTGAAGTCTTTCTCCCTCGTGGGAGAGAGCTTATAAATCAAGAAGCTTTGCAATGATCCTTGCTACCCTCAAAACTGCTTCTCTGTTTGCCACCCCACAGAAGCAGGGAGCATCCTGATCTGCAGCTGTGGTGCCAGCCTTGGAAACAGCACTCTGCGGAGGGGAGAGTGCATTCCAGACACATCCACATCACAGACTCCAGGAGCAAGGAGGAGTCCCCGAGCTATAGAACTTTAAATGGGGTGGTGGAGAAGCCACTACCCCTGCCCCGGTCTGTGGAGGAGTCCTATATCACCAGTGAGCACTGCTACCAGAAGCCCCGCACCTATTACCCTGCCGTGGAGCAGAAGCTGGTAGTAGAGACAAGAGGCTCTGCCCTTGATGATGCAGTCAACCCCCTCTGTGAGAACGGTGACGATCCCCTCTCCCCTCGCCTAGGCTGGAGCAGAGGGGACAGTGATCCTAAACCCAGCTCCCCAAAGGTATGTGGCTTGCTTGCCTTCTCTTAGTAGCTTTACTTAGTAGCTGAATGCTTTTAAGTCCTTTTCCTGGGCACTCCTGTGGAAGACACTTCTTAGTAGAACTCTGTTTAAATTTGCTCACCAGAGAGTTTCTGGAATTTTTCTTGTTTGTTTTTTCTTTTTTCTCCTATTAAGATGGATACAAAGACAGGGGACCCACTTTAGTCAAAGGTTGTCAAAATGGCACAATGTGGAAATCAGGGACAAAAAGAGGAGGTTATCAAGCAGAGAAGCTGATGCTCACTTAGAAAAAATAGAATGAAGATAAATTAGGTTTTTCTTTAGTATCATTTACATCACAGTTGCTCCTGGATGCTAATTATTAATATGAGCACAGTCAAGCACATTAAGTATGTTTCAACAAAACTGCATGTTGTTCTTTTCTAACCCTGTCACAAGAAGGGTTAATTTCATTAAAGTATTTGCCACTTAGAGCCAGCCTTTTGTTTGTTATTCGGTTTTTGTGATTTTTATGTCACTCTGTTCTGAGTCCCCAGTGTCATACCAGTGTCTTCCTCTTTAATTCCTCCCTGTGCCTATCTTCTGTGAGTGAGGCCTTGTGTGGTTTCAGGGCTCTGTCCTAGTCCCTGGTCATCCTTATTTTCCCAGACTATGGGGCGGCATCAGCAGCATGATTACACTACTGTGTGTTGCCAAGAGGGAGGGAACATCCCCACCAGGCTTCCAGAGTGGGGATTGCACCTTCAGCCTATATATCTGCCAATATCTTGAAATGTTAGCTTCCCAAACTCTGCAGTAAAAGGCTAACAGTCTTGTGTCCTGTGGATTAAGCAGACTTCTAAAGTAAACATGTAGGAAATCTAGAAGTTCTTTTCCTCATCAAGGCAACCCCTGGTGAGCTGTATACTGGCACCATATTTACCCTTATGAAGCTTCAGAATACTACATCCATGCTGCTCACAAGGGAAGTAACTCATCAGGGCCACATGTTCACCCAGAGACAGCCAGGACTTGCTAAACATGACTATAAATACCCTAATCTTCCTCTACAGTAGCCCTGCTCTAGGCAGCCCTCAGGGTTCTGAAAGGCCTACTTCATGTTGGGGTACTGGGGCAGGGCCTGCTGAGCCCCTGGGTGCAGTCCTACGGCAGTGAATGGTATTGGCAGTAGATGGGGATTGAGAACATTCAGGTAGGCAGTGCTTTTTCCCAGGGTTGTAAATGCTGGCTAGTTGGAGAAAGAGCTGACTGTCTCTGCTCAGGGACTTAAACATCATTGCATGTCCAGGTGAAGGAGTACATTTCCAAGAAGGTCCTGCCGGAAGAAGCCCCTGCTCGGAAGCTGCTGGACAGAGGCGGAGAAGGCCTGGTGAGCTCGCAGCACCAGTGGCAGTTTAACCTACTGACGCATGTGGAGTCTCTTCAGGATGAAGTAACACATCGGATGGACTCCATTGAGAAGGAGCTGGACGGTAGGATTCCTTTCTGGGCACCACTCTTGAGCTTCCCTTCCCATGTTGCCTTCTGAAGCCCACAGTCTGGCTGTCCAGGGTCAGCTCTCTTCTGGTCTCCTTTCACTTGGCTCTCCCCTCAGTGAGGACAAGCCTGTTTGTTTGCTTATTTGCTTTTCAAGATAGGTTTCTCTGTGTAGCTGTGGCTGTCCTGGAATTTACTCTGTAGACCTGACTGGCCTCAAACTCATAGAGATCCACCTACCTCTGCCGCCTCAGTGCTGGAATTAAAGGTGTGCACCACTACCACCTGGCTAATAAAGTTCTTAAAGTTCTTATCTGTTACATATCAACTGGGGTTCTTGGGGTTTGGAGTGTGGCTGGCCTTGAGTGCTGAGATTAAAGGCGTGTGCCACCACTGCCCAGCCGGCCAACAAGTCTAACTCTAACACGTATTAAGCATTATGAAGTCTGGAGCTCTCAGGGGTCTTGCCTCACTTGTTCAGTCTTCTCTGCAGTGCTTACCATGCAGGGCTGAGAGTAGGTAGCTCAGGGGCAGAGTGTGCTCAGCAAGAGGGTGCTCTGTTCAGTCTTCAGGCAAAGATAAGGGAAGGCATCGTCATAGAAGAGCAACTGGAGTCGGCTGTTGGGAACATCTGAGCACGTTTTTATTGAGTTCTATGGGGAATTAAGACTTTTTTCTGGGGCTGGAGAGAGATGGCTCAGCGGTTAAGAGTACTAGTCCAGCCGGTTGTGGTGGCGCACACGGGTAGGATTTGCTGAAGGAGGCAGAGGCAGGAGGATCACAAATTCGAGGCCAGACTGAAAAAAAAAAAAAAAGAGAGTACTGGTCCAGAGGGACCTGGGTTCAATTCCCAGCACCTACATGGCAGCTCATAACTATCTGTAAGTCCAGTGCCAGGGGAGCTGGCACTTTCACACAGACATACATGCAGACAAAACACCAGAGCACATAAAATAGAAATAAATAAATCTTTTTTGTTGTTGTTTCATTTTCTGAGATGGGGTTTTTCTGTGTAGCTTTGGAGCCTGTCCTATAACTGGCTATTATAGACCAGGCTGGCCTTGAACTCATGGAGATCCACCTGCCTCAGCTTAAAGGCTTCTGCCACCTGGCCAGAAATCTTAAAAAAAAAAAAAAAAAAAGATTTTTTTTTCTCAGATGTGCATTTATGTGTGCCTGTGTGTGTTGGTGTATGAGCACAGCTCTGTGTCACAACTGTGGAGGTCAGAGGGCAACCTTGGGTGTCAGTCCACATCTTCTCTGTCTTGTGACAGGGTCTCTCGCTCATCACTACATAAGCCAGGCTAGCTAGCTGGCAAGCCTCTGGGGACTCTCCTGTCTCCCATTTCTGCCTCTCATTTCTCTGTGGATTCTTTTGGATTTCCATTTGTGCTGCCACATCTGGCTTTATATAAATTCTGGTTGTCTAAACTGTGGTCTTAAGCTTATTGGCAAGTTTGTTATCTCCTGAGCCATCTCCCCAGCTAGGAAACTACTTTGTGCTTAAAAAAAAAAGAAAAAAGTTTTTTTGTTTGTTTTTGAGATAGGATCTTAGTATGTAGCCCTAGTTATCCAGGAACTTGCTTTGTAGACCATGCTGTCCTCAAACTCTCAGAGATCTGCCTGCTTCTGCCTCCTGAGTGCTGGGTTTAAAGGAGTGTGCTGCCATCGCTTGGCCGGATTAGTTTTTGTTTTGTTTTGATTTTTCGAAATAGCATTCATTTCTCTGTGTAACATCCCTAGCTGTCCTAAAACTAGTTCTTGTAGACCAGACTGGCCTCAAACTCATAGAGATCTGCCTGCCTCTGCCTCTTGAGTGCTGAGATTAAAGATGTGCACCATCACTGCCAGGCTAGATTAGTTTTTGAGACAGTGTCTCTCTGTGTGGATTAGACTTGTCTCATCTCTGCCTCCTGATTGCTGGAATTCAAGTTGTACTCACCACACCAGGCTTACACTAACTTCTTAAAGGGTGAAAAACGTATATTTTGTGCTGCTAATTATGTATCACATACTAATATGAAACAAATCAGAATTGACTGATTAAAAAAAAACTTAAAAGTCCCTGTAGACGCTTAATTTTTCTAGCAGCCTCGCTTGCCCTATTTATATGGAAAAGCTTTAGAAAGACTGGTAATGACTCAGGTTGGTCTTCAGGGCCTCTAGGCTCTGCTCTGGCACAGTAGCAGCTAGATTGTGTGACTAGTTAACAATTAAAAGTAAATACAATTCAGATGCATTCTTTAGATGCACTGGCACCTCTTTAAGAGCTCAGCAGCTGTGTCTGATTTGGCTAGTGATCCACTGTATTGGGGAGCATAGATGTAGATTATTCTTTCCACCACTAACTAGGACTTGGTGCCCATACTGTTGAGAAGCATTTATATTGTCGTCGCTGTAACCAAATACCTGACAAACCACTTGAAGGAAAATTTGCTTAAGTAGCTTATGATTTCAGAGAGTCCAGTCCATGGGTACTTGGTCTTGTCATGGCACCTGTCTATGTCTTGGCAGACAGGCATGAAAGGATGCAATCCAGGCACACCCCTAGTGGCCTACTTCCTCCCCAGATACCATTGCCAGCTGGGGACCAATTATTCTAGACATAAGCCTATGGGGATAGATCATTTGCTAGCCTAAACATTAGTTTTGTGCCCTGGAGCAGTGCTTTGTGGGGGGGCTAATACTGAGGCAGCCTGGGTTGAAATGGCCTTGTGATGTGGTTTTTCTAAGCCAAGTTCTAAGCCCTCACTGGATCTTCTCTCTCTCTTCCACCTGCAGTACTGGAGAGCTGGCTGGACTACACTGGGGAACTGGAACCCCCAGAGCCGTTGGCCAGGCTTCCACAGCTCAAGCATTGCATCAAGCAGCTGCTGACTGACCTGGGCAAGGTGCAGCAGATTGCCCTCTGCTGCTCGACATGAAATTGGGCACCTAAGACAATTGGAGCACAATCCTGGCCATCTGCCAGGGGAGCTTCGCATATTTAAGTAAATAAACTTAGCATGCTGAATGCACGTGACACTGACTGACTTCAGGGATTTGGCCAGGAGTGTGATGGACACTGGGACAGAGACCATTTTGAGTGCTGGAGGACAGGAGGACAGGGCACTCTTGATCTGGAAGCCGACCACGAAGGCAGTGCAGTCTTAGCAACCCTTTCTGTGCACATTGTTGAACGAAGCAAGTCTTTGCACATCTTCCTTGGAATCGTGCCACTGATGATAAATGGAGAGCCAAAAAAAAAAAAAAAAATCTAGTTGGAAACAGTTGTAAATTCAATTCACGGTTTATTTGACTTTTGTGTCGGGTTGAGGCACGTGCCAACCCCTCTGGTTTCTCTGCCTGACACGGTGTATGGGCAGCAGGCAGGCACCGTTTTCATCCTTCAGCTTCACTGGAATGTTGGGACCTCATTGTGCTGCGCAGTTTGGAAAGGAGGAGCAGGGGCCTTGACAGCACTGCTTCTTAAGACTTCATTTTCTTGCCACGGCTCTTGCAGGATTTCACGGTACAGGGGACAAGGTTTTATGTTTATTACCCCAGAGTCGGCTGGGCCATGGCTATGGCAGCGAAGCCAAAACGTCTGAAGGAAGAGGTAGAATCTTGTTGCAATGAGAATTGACAAGGATCTCCAGAAGGAAGCAGGCAGGGTCTGGAACCCAAAGGACAGCATTTTCTATACACTTAATAATTTCAACATCTTCCCACTTTTATTTAAAGTTAAAAAAAATGTTTCCCAAGATTTTGAACTTTGACTGTAAAGATTTGTTACAAAGAATGTGGGAATTACCTTATTTTCTATTGCCATCAGCAGTTAAGAATCTGTGTGCCACTTTCCTCCTGGAGGCCAGTGTGGCTGCCGGCATCTGCAGGGTTGCTGATGCACTCAACACTTTCAGTGTCCTGGTTGTATTACTTGTGAAATCAAGGTGATTATGCTGCTTAAGGTCCAGGTACAACTGTTTGTACCTTCGGAAAGAATATTTGTGTTATTTTGCAGGTCTGGTTCCATGTGTAATTGCTGTATTGTTTTGTTTTACCTTACTAGACAATGTTTAAAAGGTTCCATGCTTCGAGGACTTCATTTTACCAGTTTTTGCATCACTAAAGGCAAATATCAAAGTACATTTATCCATCAACACCCACAGGTTCATCATGAGTTTTGGAATCTGTAATGTTTTAGGTTGCAAATATTTACTATATAAACATCAAGGAGCCAATGTTAGTAGCTAGTAACAGCAGCATCTCCCTGCCTTGGGAATGAGTAAGCTTCAGGCACAACAGGTCATTGAGGCCTGCGAATTCAGGCCTGTGTACAGAGAAGTTTCAGGAAGTGAGTGCCCTGTCTAGTGACTTGTTCACCATCTGCTCTAAAATGAGCTTCAGGGCAAGCATGAGTTGACCTGGCACAGCTTAAGGAGTGTGCGACACATAAGGAGTGTGTAACATAGTCCCTTACAAAAGGCTGCTTCCCGCTGCTAGCACTGATGTTGGGGGAAGAAATGCTCCATATGACATTGATGTTCTGGGTGATTTATTAGATGGCTGCATCTTGAGAACTGGATGGTGATTGTCTGAAAGGGGAAGAGCCAAGATAACTATCTGTTGCTACAACTGTATGAGGTATGATGATTGTTATATTAGGTACTGATTTGGAGGCCAGAAAGATGGCTCAGTGAGCAAAGGTGTTTACTACCAAGCCTGCTGACCTGAGTTTGATCCCCAGGACCCACACAGTAGAGAGAATTGATACCTTGAAGTTGCCCTCTGACACACATCCACACACTAAACAAATGTAATAAAGGTTTTTTAATTGAGGTGTTTTCTTCTCTGTACTGCCCTAGAAAATTCCATCGGGGACTAACTCTGAAGGCAGCCCATTGTGTCTTGTTCAAACATGGAAGCAGAAGCTGGTGGTCCTGATTCTGCGATGTGGTCATTGTTGTGTTTATCATTTAGGTTTGAAGGAAATGATCTGGTTTCATTGTGACTTTTGTTCTTAGGGAAGCAAAGCAGACTCCCCGTGTTCTAATAACCGCAGTTCTTCCCTAAATTAAAGCCATGTTGAAGGGCTCCACTCCCAGTTCCTGGGTCACAGTGAACTAACCCTAAGTTGGAGCACTAGAATCTGTTACTTGCAAACAGTGTAGGAAGATGTGCATGAAGTTCTGTCTGTTTAGAAAGCTGTCCACCTATACAAAGTTGCCTTGACACAACAGTTCTGGTTTGATAGTCATTTAAGTATGTATGCAAGGTGGATCGTGGCTGAGCCAACATTGCACTGTGGATACGTACTGTGTTTACACACTATTAGACAGAAGGCACTGTACATAGGAGTGTTGCTCTCAAGCAATATTTACAAAACATGCAAACTTCTGTATCTGGAAAAAATAAAACAGTTCTTGTTGCTATGTGTCAGTCACATATTACTGGAGTATAAAAGGTTGTGATTTTGTTTTGTTTGGAGGCAAGGTCTCACAATGTAGCTGACTGTTCCAGAACTCCCAGAAATCCCTTGCTTCTCCCTCAAGTGCTAGGATTAAAGTCCCATGGCACATGCCTGGTTGTTTTTGACAGTCTTGCTGTGTAGTCCAGGCTGGCCTTGAGCACGTCATCTTGCCGTGGTCTCCTGAGTGCACCACCATAACCCAGCAAGAATCAAATGTTTCACCCTGCTTTATAGCATGCCTGCTCTTCTATGATAATCCTGTACAGGGAGACAGACACAAACTCTATCAAGAAATTCCAGGAAAGCATAAGCAGATGCTTTCAAATCATCCAAAGCTAGATGCTCATACCAGCTTCTACCCAAGTCTGGCTCATGCATTGTGGTGGAGGCTGCAGATTTACTAGTTTTGGTTGCTGGAAGCAATGCAAGGGCCTTGCCTTCTCTACACTGAGATTCACCCACCACTTTTGAATAAACCCAAGCTTTCTATAGACCCAAACTATCCCCTCCCCCAACAAGCCTCAAGGAAACCCAGATGTTTCATTCTTTGAAAAATTCCTTCTCTTGGTAAAGGATTAGAGAAAATTGTTAAAAACAGGAGCCCCCTGAATACATTAAAAATGAGGACTTCCAGTAATTTTAACAAATTCCAAGGTCATTCCATGGAAAACCATTGTGCAAATGGAGCATTAGAGGTTGAAAATGGTTTGTTTATTCATTGTAAAGACAAAGTGCTTCACTCCAGGGAGCTGACGGGAGAGCTCTTTCCCTCTTCATAGTGGAAGCTCTGGTCACAGTCACCAGTAGGCTTTTAACAAAGGTCATGAACCCTCTATTAGTTCTAGTCAAAACATTTCTCTAATGATAATCACCAGCGCGGGCAAAGCCAGTAGACCCTGACCAAAAGGAGACAGGGGCCAAACCTTTTCATCCGCGTTAGTTACCGGACAGCTGTATACTGTGGTGTGTGTGTATATATACATATATACACATATACATACATATATATGTAACAGTAAGTGTTAAAGACGTTTGTCCACTGTGTGGATTGCAATCACTGATCTTTAAGCCACCAAGCAGAAAGCTTTAAGATTCACTTACAAGGAAGTGACACTATAAGATCCATTTCATTTTCCTTGTTAACACCAGTTGTTGCCTGATCAGTTTTTTGTTTTATATTTTTAGAGGGTCTCTCTACATAGCCCTGGTTGGAACTCACTATGTAGACCAGGCTGGGCCCAGCCCCAGTCCCTTTTTCAACCACCTCCTCCCAGTGCTGAGATTAAAAGCAAGAACCACAACACTGAGCTGAGCTTTTAATAGGGCCACCCATTTTATTGCTCAAGCTCGGATACTGGCTAGTGCAAGGCAGAGGGTAGTGTGGTACACTAGCCGACTACAACCATCATTAACATTCTGCAAGACAATTCAGGTTAAGAAAAACTGCGAACGTGGTAGAGGGGTGGCCTAGAGCTACTCAACAGGGTGAGAATTTCCTGCCTAAGGGCAAAGTCCTGCGCATCTCCACCCCAGGGGTCCAGGGTACGTAAAGCTCCCGACTTCCTCTTATCAACTGGAAAGGTGGGGAACACGCTCGGGAAATAAGCCCAATAGAGGACGAACGACACACCAGATCACAGGAACTGTCAAAATTCAACTTTCATTAACTCGTGGTAGGGTATCACAGTCCAAGGAGCCCTCGGCTCCGCTGCTCAGCCGGTGATGCGTACGTCTGCGCGGCGCCGCAGCCGCCGGACCGGGGCCGGCTCGGGCAGGATGGCCTGCAGCTGCTCCTGCACCAGCATCTCCACGATCTGCTCCTTGGTGCGGATGTCGGGCCGCAGCCACTGACGGGACAGCTCCCGCAGCTGCCGGAAAGCTTCCCGGGGACCTGCCGCGTCCTGGTAGCGGAACTGCCGGAAACGCTGGCGAAACGTCTCGGGGCCAGGCCGAGAGGCGCCGGGCCGCGGGGTGGCTTCAGCCTGCAGAGCCGCGTCCGAAGCTGCGGGCCTGCCCGGGAGTTCCGGGGCCGCGGAGCTCACGGAGTCGGGCGCGGGGTCCGCACAGTCGACGACTCCTTCCTGCTGTTCAGGCAGCGCCGCGGGGCTAGGGGCGGCCAGGCCGGGCTCCGGCGCCGCCATGACTACAGCTCTCGGCGTCACCCTCTTTGTCCCGTAGCTACAGGATGGCTCTGCGTCTGCGCGAAGACCGGGAAGAGAGGGATGGGCTAAAGGGCAGAGGCAGCGCTGCCCTACGGGGACGCGGGCTCGAGCGAGGGCGAGCCGAGCTTACCTCCACCTGCGAAGTTCCGTAGCGGAAATGGGTGACACCGCGGGCTTCCCTAGGAGCGGAAGGCGCACGGTCCCGGAAGCCCCGCCCACTCGCAGTCACGTGAAGTATGACCTGTCCAAGGCCTTTTGGAACGCGGAAGTCAGCTCTTCCGAGAGTTCGGACAGCATCTCCGAGAATCGTCTGTTCCCGGAGGAGCCGCAGAATAGGGAGGCAGGGATGGCGGAGACGGAGACTGACCAGGAGTCGGAATCGCAGTCGAAATCCGGGTCGGAAGAGGATACTATATTGGAGAGGGAAGAGGTACAAGGAGAGGCGACCCTGCCGACGGGCCACCTCGACTTGCAGGTGATCTGCGCCTGCTAGGGCGGATGCTGGACCAGGATCGGGGCGGAGCGTCGACAGTCCTGGGTCAATGAGGGGGCTGTCCAGGGCCTTGACGGAGCTTGACGGCTCACCCGGGTGGGGCAGCGGGATAGGGGCTCCTACTATTTTAAGAAATACTGCTCAGCCAGGCGTGGTACCAGCACTCAGGAGGCAGAGGCAGGCGGATGTCTGTAAGTTCGAGGCCAGCCTGCTCTACACAAGAGCATTCCAGAACAGCCAGAGAAACAGAGAAACCCTGCCTCGGAAAAAAAAGGAAAAAGAAAAAAAGGGAAGGGGAAGGAAGGAAGAAAAGAAGGAATGGAAAGGATAGCGAGAAAGAGCAGGCAGACTCAATCCTGTAACCTTAGATTTAGAGGTCACGCCTGGGCCGCAGAAGTGCACACACGCACACCCTCCCGCCTGCGTGAGTGCAATAGAACTCACCTTATTTTGAGGATGACAAAATACTTGGGTAAGATTCTTAATATTGTTTCCTGGCACAAAGCAAATGCACGAGGGTTCTTTGTCGTTATTTTTGCTTGTCCTCGAAAACCAAGAGACAGGTGGTTCTGTGGGTACTGCTTTTTAATTTTAGGATTAATGAGTGAACTGTAATTACGGTGTCCATTAGCCACATGTATTTATGGAACCTTTGAAATGTAAATACCCCGAATTGAAATGTATTATAATGTAGAATACTCGTGCCTCTATGAAGGTAAAGAAAAAGGTTTTATATTTATTACACGTTGGAACATGTTGTATTATTTTATGTATTTTGGGTCAAATAAACTATTATTTTAATTTTACCTGTGTCTTTTTTGAAATACAGGTGCTATAAAATTTGTAATTACACATACAGTTTGTGGTATATTTTTGTTTTTGTTTTTTGGTTTTTCGAGACAGGGTTTCTCTGTGGCTTTGGAGCCTGTCCTGGAACTAGCTCTGTAGACCAGGCT
>NC_022033.1:21882770-21883264 GCF_000317375.1 Microtus ochrogaster | reverse complement strand
GGTCTGGAGTGTTGGGAGTCAGTCTGTCTGGTGGCATCCTCTTGACAGGGTTTCTTTGCTTTAGCACCCCTAGCAGTAAATAAGGGTGGATGCTGTGGCTGAGCAGTGGTGGTGCCTTTCATCCCAGCACTCGGAAAGCAGAGGCAAGTGGATCTCTGAGTTCAATGCCAGCCTGACCTACAGAGTGAGTTCCAGGACAGTCAGAGTTACAGAGAAAAAGAAACAGGTATAACAGCATTCTCTTTTAATTTCAGAAGTTGACAGGGGCAGGCAGATCTCTGTGAGTTTGAGACTAGTGTGGTCTACATAGTGAGTTCTAGGCCAGTTAGAGCTACATGGCAAAACCCTGTCCCCATCCCAGCTCCAAGCTTCCAGTTTTCAGCACCCAGGTAGGTAGGGTAGCTCACACCACCTGTAACTTCAGGTCTAGAGGATTTAATGTCTGGCCTCTACCAGCATCTGCACTCAATGTTTTGCACAGATGAACTCTCCTC
>NC_022033.1:21868489-21870815 GCF_000317375.1 Microtus ochrogaster | reverse complement strand
GAACTAGCTCTGTAGACTAGGCTGGTCTCGAACTCACAGAGATCTGCCTGCCTCTGCCTCCCGAGTGCTGGGATTAAAGGCGTGCGCCACCACAGTTCCAGGGTCTCTAATGTCCTTTTCTTGCCTCCTCTAGCACCAGGCACACCCAAACATACATGCAGGCATGTGGTGGTTTGAATGAGAAAAGCCCCCCATAAGGCTCATGTGTTTGAATGCCTGGTCCTCAGTTGTGGAGCTTTTTGGGAAGGGTTAGGAGGTGTGGTTGTTCTTTGCAGTGCTGTCTTTTGTTGTCAGCAAGACGAGTGGTTTTGAGTTTCTGAAATGTCTTTCACTTCTATTTACCTCATCTATGGACTATTGTGCCCTTGCTTTGGTCTTTGCTTTCTTGTTTGGAAATGTGCCAAGCCTTTTGAGCTCTTTGTTGGTCATGATTAGCATCTGTTTCATGTTAATTGTCTCTCTATTTTGTGGCTCTCACCTGACATTTACTTTTTATGTCTCTTACCTCCTCTTTTTTCTTATTTTGTAATGTTTATTTTTTTAACCATAACTGCTCTTTTTGTATTTCTGTGTATGTGTGGTGTGCAAATCTGTATGAGTGTGAATATATATATATATACACACATATACATACATGTGCATATATATGTATGTGTACACATGCACACACACATATATTTACCTTGTATGTGCAGAAGCGCACAGAGGCCAGAAGAGGGTGTGGGATCCCCAGGAACTGGGGTTACAGATGGTGAGCCACCATGTGGGTGCTGGGAACCAAACCCAGGTCCTCTACAAGAGCAGTGAGTGCTCTTATCTGCTAAGGCATCTCTCCAGTGCCACCATAACTCCTGTAGATGAAACAGTTACAGACTCCTAGACAGTGGTAAAAGTATGCTTAGTTAGGGTTTCATTGCTGTAGAGAAACAACATGACCATGGCAACTTTGTTGTTTGTTTGTTTTTTTGAGACGGCTTTTTTGTGTTACAGCTCTGGCTGTCCTGGAACTTGCTCTTGTAGGCCAGGCTAGCCTCTAACTCACAGAGATCCGCCTGTCTCAGCTTCCCAAGTGCTGGGATTAAAGGTGTGTGTCACCTGGCACACAGAATTTATTCTGATTTCTTAGTTCTCTCTCCCTCTCCCTCTCCCCCCCCTCTCTCTCTCTCTCTCTCTTTCTCGTGTGTGTGTGTGTGTGTGTGTGTGTGTGTGTGTTATGAATAAGGTCTACTATGACTTCTTTAGATGCATGCTAGGCATTTGCGCTGCCAGGGGGTACACACAGCCCTGCAGCCTAGGCCTTTATTCTGTCTTCACTGCGTTCAATGCTCTTTATTTTCTTTGTTGGTTGGTGGCTGACTGCAGATGTACCTGGAAAGAAAGGGTGGTATGTCATGTGATGCTTGCAAGTTCAGCTTTTCACTGAAGATCTTAATGCAAAAGCAAGTTAAGGCGAGAGCTGTTGTCACTGCGAAGTATAGCTCCCTAGGGGAGGGTTGGACGGTAACTGCTGTCTTTTTCTTCTCCACCCTCAGGACCACAGAGTCATCTACTTTACCAAGGTCCTTTCAGCATTTGATCTTGCAGTTGTTTGGAGGATTCCCTGCTTGTACGGATTTCACATGACCTCTGGGACAAAGCCATGGGCCCATTCCCTAGTGTCTCTTAAGACACCGGATTGCTGAGCTGAAGTGTTAAATGTCCTTACCTGTAGCTGAAAAGCTTTTACCTTCTTCCAGATGGTTTGATGACTCTGGCAGTCAGCTAGACATTTGAGCCCCAGGATCTTCATGAGTAGAGTTGGGTTTAAGGACCCTCATGGGGATTGTAAGGGTAATGCCCATGGTAGCTCAATAAATTCTAGATTCTGTTATCATACCGTTGCCCCCTCTTCGTTCCAGAATTTTCGCTTGTGACATAAGTAGATTCTCGGAATAAGATTTTTCTCAGAATCAGGCTTCCAGCAGCTCTTGGCAGGGTGTGCCTTGCTGTGGAAGGGACTGTTTGTTTCTAATTTAACGATTTTGTAGAGGAAGATTTGTTGTTCTCCCTGTGAAAGGCAAAGGGTCCAGTTGTGCCCTTTGCCAACTTAGGAAGCATGAAGAGAGGTGTGGGGTCTCGTAGCTGGCAGTTCCTGAGGGTGGAAGAGGTGAGGCGGGCCACAGGCTCTGGGAGGGGATCCCTGAGCAGAGAGTTGAAGGAGTAGGCCTCGAGGAAGGAAGAAGCAGGTGTGGGTGAGGCAGCGGGTGGATGGTGGCACGCTGTGCCTCTAAGAATTCACAACATGGCATGAAAAGGGGTGTGCCAGAGAGGCTCAGGACTGAGTTCT
>NC_022033.1:21866058-21867724 GCF_000317375.1 Microtus ochrogaster | reverse complement strand
GCAGCCTGCAGGCAGACATGGCGCTGGAGAAGTGGCTGAGTGTCCTACATCTTCCAGGCAACAGGAGATGGACTGTGACATGGGGAGTATCTTGAGCGTAGGAGAACTCAAAGCCCACCCCCACAGGGACATACTTCTTCCAGTGAGGGCATATATACTCCAACAAGGCCACACTTCCTACTAATACTAACGCCACACCTTATGATCTTATTGGGGGCCAATTACATCCAAACTACAATGGGGAAGACTATTTCTCCTGTCCTCAGCCTTCCTTAGTTGCCTGCCGTTCTTTCTTTCTTTCTTTCTTTCTTTCTTTCTTTCTTTCTTTCTTTCTTTCTTTCTTCTTTTCTTCCTGTCTTTCTTTCTTTCTTTTTTTCTTTTTTTTTTCTTGGTTTTGTTTTTTAAGACAGGGTTTCTCTGTGTAACAGTCCTGACTGTCTTGGAACTTGCTTTGTAGACCAAGCTGGCCTCGAACTCACAGAGATCAGCCTGCCTCTGCCTCCCAAGTGCTGGGATTAAAGGAGTGCACCCTCATCGCCTGGCTTCCTTGCCTGCAGTTCTTTATGTAGGGTTGAAGCCTTGCAGGCTTTCCTCTGTCCACTTTACCAAGTGTTATTGTTGTCCTTGTTCAGCTCCTATTTAGGCAGCCATATTGGTCAGACTTTATGGGTGTAGATTCCGATCTTACTAAGAGACACAGCAAACTCCCTGACCAACACATACCTACCTGCACATGTACGAAAACCCAAAATGCTAATATGGCAAAACTAGTGAGCAATCATTAGACATAGTTTTTCTTTTCTTTTCTCTTTTATTTCCTCCCTCCCATTCTTTCTTCCTTCCTTTCTTTTTAGTTTTTGGACATAGTTTCTCTATGTAGCCCTGACTGTCCCTAGAATTTGCTCTACAGACCAGACTGGCCTTGAACTCTGAGATCTGCCTGCCTTTGCCTCCCAAGTGTTGGGATTAAAGGCCTGCGCCGCCACCACCCGGCTTATACATAGCTTTTCAAGTTTATATTTGAAAGTTTTCATAATTTAAAAGATGCAAAACTATCCAGATGTGTTGGTACATGCCTAACATTCTAGCACTTTGGAGACTGAAGGAGGAGGATTGCTTTGAGTTTGGACTGCAGAGTGAATTAAATAAATTGTGCAAAAACTAAATTAAAACTTCAGCTTACAAACTTCGGTGCCTAGCAAGTATAAACGGAGAGAGAAACTGCACTTATAGGCTGCCATGCATGTAACTAGACAATTACCATCCAATCACGCGTGGGGGCGGGGCAGGGCGAGTGTGTCTCTGTGAGTTCAGGTCCAGCCTAGTCTACATAGTGAGACCCTGTCTCAAAAACAACCAACCAGCCAAACAAATAAACAAACGGAAACAATACTATCTAGAATTTTTTTTCTTAAAGCTCAGGATTTATAAGAAAAATACAAATAATCTCATAACAAAATGAACAAATGAACAAAGGATATGAACAAGTCATCCAAAGGAGAACTTGAATCACACATGAGACGATTATTTTCTAGTGCTGGGCATTGATCCCAGGGCACATGCTTCAACACTGAAACATGCCCAAGCTCCTGGATGTATTAACTAAATTATTTAAAAGCAAATTGCATATTAAAAGAAAACCTCACTGGCTTTTTTTTTTTTTTTT
>NC_022033.1:21859229-21865168 GCF_000317375.1 Microtus ochrogaster | reverse complement strand
TTTTTTTTTGATTTTTCGAGACAGGGTTTCTCCGTAGCTTTTGGTTCCTGTCCTGGCACTAGCTCTTTCTAGACCAGGCTGGCCTCGAACTCACAGAGATCCGCCTGCCTCTGCCTCCCGAGTGCTGGGATTAAAGGCGTGCGCCACCACCACCCGGCAAATTGCATATTTTTATGAGAGTTAAAGCACACTATTCCATATAACTACAGTGCCAGTATAATACTAAAAACATGTTAAATTGTACTCAGTGAATACAGTGCCTGCCTAGCATGCATGAGACCCTGGATTAGGTCCCAGAACCCCATAGACTGGGGGTGGTGGTAATACTATAATCCAGGCACTCAGGAGACGGAGTTAGGATTGGAAGCTCAAGGTTATCCTTAGCTGCATATAGAGTTTGAAGCCAATCTGGACTACATGGTACCCTCCTTGGGAGAAAAATAATTAAGGAAAATGCTAAATGTACTGAAGTCATGTACAGTATAGTCTTACTTAGTTTCTTTGTTTGCTTCTTAAAAGGTCTTTATAGTTGTTGTTACTATTTTATTTTATTTTTGAGATAAGCTGGCCTGGAATTCATTGGGTAGTAGAGTAACTCCTGGTCCTTCTGAGTCTACTTTCCAAGTGACATATACTGTCATGTCCAGTTTTGTATGACACTGGGTGCTGCGGATTAAGCCCAGGCCTAGGTATATGCTGGATAAGCCTGAACAAGCCACATCTGCAACCCTCAAATGTCTCATCGCTTTAAATAAAACTGTGTTTGAGCATGGTATGGAGTTAGTGGGGGTGCAAAATGGCTTAGTAGTTAAGAGCACTGACTGTTCTTCTAGATGACTCCTGGCATCTACAGGACAACATAAGCATCAGCAATTCCAGTCCTAGGGATATCCTAGCTTCTGTGGGCACCAGGCACACACATGACACACAGACACACGTTCAGTCAGAATACACATTAAACAAACAAACAAACAAACACACAAATGTCAAAGTCTGTGTGTGTAGGTAGGTTTAATCTCAACATTTGGGAGGTAGAGGCAGGTGGGTCTCTGTAAGTTTGAAGTCAGCCTGATCAGGACAATTGGGGCTACACAGTGCAACCATTCTTAAAAAAAAAAAAAAAAGTGTATCAGGGTGGGTGCCTATGTGTGTAGAGGTCAGAGGTCAGTTCTGAAGCACTGTCTACTTTGTTTTTCCTGACATGGTCTCTTATTGGCCTGGAGCATGTCAAGTTGGCTGGCCAGTGAGGCCCAGGATCTGCCTATCAACGTCTCCTCTGAGCTGGTATCACCAACACGGGCTACTACACCTGGCTTTTCGGTGTGGACTCTGGAGATTGAGTCTCATGCTCACATGGCAAATGCTTTCGCTACTGGACATCCCTCCCGGGCCCTTTATAGTTTGTTATCACGGACTCAAAGGCTCAATAAATGTCTCTTTAGAATCGAAAACGTCCCCCATTCCTGCTTTCGGGAGACTGACTTTCTGAAAACACGGACGAGTGCTCGCCCTCTATATTGTTCTGCGTTCCCGATTTCCCACCCTCTCTCCACATTTGCTTGGCTGGCGGCTGCTGCCCTGACTCCCCAGTTCAGTTTGGGATGGATGGCCTGCTTGTCCTCTGTTCAATTCCACATCCTATGGGAAATGACAGGTGGCTCAGATTAGATAATAGCTTTCTATATTGTTGATGTAACACACAGCCACTATTTAATTTTTAAGTTGCATTTATTATATATGTGTATATTTATTTGTGTGTGTGCTCCTGTCTGCGTATGCCTCGTTGCCCATGTGGTCAGAGGACAGGTCATGCGAGTCAGTTCTCCCTCTCACCCTTTAGGTCTGGGTGTCAAATTCAAGGCTTTGGGTGTATCATCAAGTGCTCTTTACCACTGAGCTAGGCATATCTCTGGCCCCAAATCACTACAATTTAATGACTTAAAATAATGCAGATGTATTAGGCTTCAATATAGTAGGGGTTGTCTTAGGCTAAAATCATGATGTCAGAAGTTGGGAATATGGCTCAGTGTGGAGTCTTTACCTAGCACACGCAAGGCCCTAGATTTAGTCAGCAAATAAACAGGCAAATGAGCACCACACTAATAAATAGACAAAACAAGAATCAGCGTCGGCAGGCCTGCGTTCCTTTTGCAAGGCCCCAGAGACGGCAGTACGGAGGTGTTGATGTCTCTGCTTCTAGGGCCGCTCACCCTTCTTCTTTTGTGATGTTTTTCTCCATGCTTAAAGCTAGCAGTGTTCAATCTTTTTGACCATTTTCCCTTCAGATCCATCTGACTCCACAGTTTTTGTATATTTCACCCTTACCCCAGTGTGCGCGCGCGTGCACATACACGTATGCACACACACATACATACACACATGCACACACAAATACACACACATATACACATACATACACACTCACACACATGCACACACATACAGTTGTATTCTTTATTTTCTCTACAAAAGTAAAAATTAGTGTACTGTGACTGTTTAACAATTGGCTCCTGGTGGGGCGGATGCTCTGAGTGTTTACCCCCTCCCCGGGACAGTTTAAAGCTACCGACAAGATTTCAACTGGCTTTCAAACTTCCTGAGAGGATGGGGTGGATGCTGAGCAGTAGAACTCATGCTCGAGGCCCCAGGCTTAATCCCCAGCACCCCAGCCCCACTTCCCAAAGCAAACCTTCTGACTGTGTAACCACTGTTCCAATATATCTCTGCCTTTCACGTCATTTGATTCCGCCCTGTGTAGGGCTGACCAGTCCAAGGGCAGGTGACTTCATTGCCCTGCTCCACTCTGTTTCCACAGGGGCTGTACCAGCTCACCATGGACATAATCATGATGATCCGCGTGTGCAAGATGTTCCGCCAAGGCCTCAGGGGCTTCCGGGAGTATCAGATCATCGAGCCTGTTCACCGGAAGCAACCTGTCTTCTCCTTCTGGGATGTAAGTAGCCCCACTAACCAGGGCTGCTGGAATTCATGAGTACACACCACATCTCCCGGGCCTCAATCCAAGCCAACTGTGGGAAAAGACAATGGAAACCATGGCCTCTGTTCATCCCAGTCTGGCATTAGAACAAGTGGGGTGCCCAAGACTAAACCCTGTATTAGATATTCCTTGTGGTAGGCAGTGCTGGCTGAGGCAGGCCTCGGGTGCAGACAGTAGCAGGGCACACTGTCCTGAGTGTAGGGCAGAACAGAGAATAGGGAGAAAAGGGGGCTCCTGTCTGGATTCTCCTCCCAAAGTTTGTGGCTCCTTCTCCTTGTGAAAATAGAAGCCACACACATCCCTCAGGTGGAATGAAACCTCAGGGCTGAGGGAGGTGTGGCATGCTTTCCAGCTGTAGCCATAGGGCTGGAAAGATGACCCAGTAGTTAAAATCACTGACTGCTCTTCCAGGACCTGGGTTTAATTCCCAGCAACCTCATAGCAGCTCACATTGTCTGCAATTCCTGTTGCAGGGATCTGCTACCCTCACACAGACATACAGGCAGGCAAAACGCGAATACACGTCAAAAACAACAACAAAACAAAACAAAAAACTACATTCTGACAGTAATCACAAGAGCCTGAAGAAATTAGGAGGTCACATCAGAACCCGGATTTTTCTGAGTGTTTTAAGGTGCATATGCTCTCTTTACCACAGGAAGGAGACATTTTCAGGACACTGTTTGCTGTTCTGATCTCATTTTCAAGATAAAGAAGGTCCCAGCTTCAAATACCTTATCTCAATAGTAAATCATGAACTCTTTTTTTTTTTTTTTTTGGTTTTAGAAATAGTGGTTGGTTGGCCACTGTCTTATGTTTGTATTGCTGTGATAAGACACAATGACCAAAGCAACTTACAGAAGTTCATGGCCATCACGGCTGGGAGCATGGCAGCAGGCAGGCAGGCAGGCATGGTGCTGGAGCAGGCAGGCAGGGTGGGTGCTGCAGCAGGCAGGCAGGCACGGTGCTGCAGCAGGCAGACAGGCAGATAGGCACGGTGCTGGAGCAGCAGCTGAGAGCTCGTATCTGATCCCCAAGTAGGACACAGAGACAGAGCACTGAAAATTGCAGGGTCCTTTTGAAAACTCAAAATTCCACCCCCAAAGACCTACCTCCTCCAATCCTTCCCAAACAGTTCCACCAACTGAGGCCCTTGTATGGGCCCACAGCAGTCATTCTCAGTACAGCTACTACAGCCACCATTCTGATAATTCTTCCATTTCCCAAAGATTTTCATGGGTACTCAGTGTGTCTCCATCCACTCCAGGTTCAGTATTTCCCAGCTCAGTATGTAGACCAGCCATGCCCATTTTCATCTTAGACCATCACTGGCTAGACCCAACCCTCTGCCTTCTGCGGCTAACATCATATTCCAAGAAATGCCCCAGAATGATTTCTGAAGGATGGAGGACAAGGAGATGGACAGTGAGGGATAGGACTTCCATCTTTTTTTTTTTTGAGACAATAATCTAATTATTATCTTTTCTTTTCTTTCTTTTTCTTTTTTTCTTGAGACAGGGTTTCTTTGTGTAGCCCTGGCTGTCCTAGAACTTGCTCTGTAGGCCAGTCTGGCCTTGAACTCACAGATCGCTGCCTGCCTCTGATTCCCCAAGTGCTAGGATTAAAGGTGTGTGCCATCATCGCCCAGTTGGCCTCTTACTATATGACTGGCTCTTAGACAAGTTTTTCCAGTATAGGACTTGATAAAAACAATTTTTTCCTATTGACAAAACCAACTTTTGCCTGTTGACTAAACGGAGGGATAGATGGAAGATGTACCATATTTGAGTTCCTACAGAAACTTAACAAAGCTTGGGGGCTGAAGAGATGACTCAGCAGTTAAGAGCATTGGCTGTTCTTCCAGAGGTTCTGAGTTCAATTCCCAGCAACCACATAGTGGCTCACAACCATCTGTAATGAGATCTGGTGCCCTCTTCTGGCCTACAGGCATACATGCAAACAGAACACTGTATGCATAAATAAATACATCTTTAAAAAAAGAAAATAAAACATAGAAAAAGAAACTTAACGAAGCTTGACTTAACCTGTCCCAGATTTTGTTCCTTCCCCCCACTTCTGTGCAATCCAGTCTGTTTCTTTCCCCTCTTCCTTTTCTCCCTTATTCTTGTTTTTCCTACTGCCATGTCCTTCTCTCTACCCTGTCCTTCCCTCTACCTTGATGCTGCCGTAGGGCTGAGTAGAGGGTGTGGGGGTTTGGGACAGAGGTGATAAAGGGCCATCTGGTTGGAGGTTTCCCATAGCTTCCTGTCTATCATGGTGGCCCACGTAGACAGGGTTTCCCATGCAGAACTCCAGGGGCAGTTTTACTGCTTCTTCATTCTCTGTCTCCTTTCTTTCAGAAAAAGAAGCAATGCCGGATCTCATTTGATACCATGGAATTTGCTGCAGAGGAGGTGTGTGGGGCGGGTCTTCTCCCTGTGTGGGGCTCGGGTGGGTCTTCCCTTCTGTCGGTTTCGGGCCAGAAGAAGCACAGCACGAAGATGGTTTTAGTCCAGGTTCTGCCAGTGCTGGTGGCACTTTGAAGGAGCCATTCCATTTCTGGTGACAGCGATCCTGTCCCCTCTTCCCCAGCCCTAGCACACCAACGGTGTTGCCACTGTTTAACTGGGGAGGACCAGACTGGGGGAGTTTCTGGGTTTGGACTTATGGGAAATCAGCAGAGAGCAGAACAGACTATGTGATAGACCCAGTCAGAGGAGAGCAAAACCGGGTGGTGGGCCTGTTGGTGAATTCTGGTTTGGTGCTGAGCTCTCTGAGGGATGCAGACATACATGCCCCTCCTGTGTTGGATGTCCTTTAAATGGAGTCCCGCTCTGACAAGAGAAGGCCTGTATATCAGTGAGCCTGTGTGATGTGGGCTACCGGCTCAAGCATCATTATCACCGCCCCTCCTCCTCCTCCTCCTCCTCCTCCTCCTCCT